>NC_056746.1:964873005-965186339 GCF_019279795.1 Protopterus annectens
TAATGTGTTGTTAGCCAAACAATTTGACACATGATGTCTGTTTATATTTATGCTTAATTTACATTAACAAAAGGAAAGTTATCTTTGTCTATTTGTTCTGGACACTGTTATAATAGACAAAACGTAGATGTTTTATGTGGATAGATACTCTAGCATTGTATCTCATTTAAATTATTCATTACTGCCTTCTGTCAGTACATTTCTACTAAAACTTACATTGTATTAATTCCAATTGAAAGACTGATGCCTACAAATGGATTCATGCCTAATTAAATTCTGGTAACTGCTTTGCTGTGTTTCTCAACCTGAATGTTCCAGGTCATGGCTGAAAGGAGTCATTAGACCAGCTAATCTACCTGGTTAATAAATAAACAAATAACTGAAAATACAAATGCTAAAGTTCATGCTGTTTTAACACACGTTGAAGTCCGCCTTATGATTCAGAGTATCTCATGTCCAAAATGTACTAAAATATCATAGTTCCCTGTCATCAGGGCTCTTAAGTTAGTAATTCAGGTATAGATATAAATAGAATGCATTATAAATTATTTATTTATTCTTCTTTGGAGTAGTTCAGTTAGCTTATTCTGTATTTAGACTATAGCATTCATTTGATTTCTTTATAACTCGAAAATAAACTTTCATATTTCATCAATGCAGGGATTAAACAAAAGTATCAAGTACAGTATAAAGTAATATAGTCAGATATCTGGAACACTTAGTGCTTGTTTACACATAACATTCAAATTATTACATTTTGTTACGTCAGTACGTGCATACTTAAAGTAGATAACAAGAGCATCTGAAATGTATTTTTTAGATTTCATGTTGTGCTTTCTTTGTATAAACATTACCTCTGTCTCTGTGAGGTAAATATTTCAAAAATCTTTATTAACCTTTAAACATCACATGGAAAACATATATGCAATCATCATATAAAGTCTATATCTAATACAATTACCTTCCATCACTTCTTCAGCTAAACAGTTCATTTTAACAGTATCCACAGCCCTTCATCTTGATATCTCTCCTTGCTTCAGTGCTACTGAAATAGACAGCCATAAATCCTACATTTATCTTCTTATTATAGCATTTCCCTTTCATATACAGCATATACTCTTATAGTCATATCCACAGATTTACTTCACGTCATACTACATAACCTCTCCCGTTGTGGTACAAATTAAATGGATGCATCATATCAAAACTGATAAGAAAGAACTGAATTTATCTATCCCATATCTTTTCCATCTCCAAGTTATTCTGCTATACATGTTCATTCTTAGTTTTTCTGATATTATAAAATAATTTAACTGTAATTGTTTCATAACATGGGGGATTGGATCCGATCGCATCAATGCTGTATCTCAGTTCTGTTAGTTTTCTGCTGCCATGCACTTTGAACAAGTACATGTCTCAAGTTAATTATCATTATCCAGACTTCAGTGTTGCATGTGCAGCAAATATTACTGTAGTCACGTCTCAGTATTTAATGGTGCACTATTGAACCCTCATTTATGGCACTCTTATTAAACTACTTTCAGATAACTGTTTATTAAAAAGGAACATTTCTAGTGCTAAAAACACTGATTTTATAATATTTCTTAAAGTTTACTAAACTGCATCAGCAAGTTAACTCTTTTATGGTATGGTGCTGTGTTAGTTCTCAAATGAATGCAAACATAAAATGACAAACATAGGGCCCTTATTTTGCACCATTATGCCAATAGTACCACCCTAAAACAAAATGGGATCATCTTCATTTGCAACCTCTTTTTATGTTTATATCAACTAGACTATTCCTGTATACTAAAGTATTTACCATATCCTTTTTGATTTGTAGACTGCAATAATAATGATTAGGTGTCCTAGGATACTCAGTTCTCTTTCTGCAGTGATTTGAAGAATGAACAAAAATAACTGAACACCACCCCCTACAAAATACTGTGCACTTCATTTAATTCTAGTAGATAACCAATTTTCTTACTTCCATAGCAAAATTATTTGGTCATATCTACTATGAGTGAATCACTTCTCAGCAATAATAAAGGTTTCTGAAACATATTATACTAATAATGCTTAAACATATTTCTTACAGTTGATAGACAATAGGTGTCATACAACTTTTTCTTCTCCTTTTGACTCCTGCGGCTATTCCCATTTTACTATTCCCATTTTAGTTCTTCACCCACCAAATTTACAGAGTCAAACAGCTTTGCAGATCATAGATATTTAGCTTCCATTACTAGAAACTCTTTTGACTCAGTCATTGCTTCATCAGCATTGAGTCAATTTAAAATGCTTTCATCTCTCTTGGGAAGGGCAGTCTGTATTTCAATTTACATCTCTTAAATTCCTTAATAGCATCTGTGAACTGCAATCTCTGCAGAAACATTGCACGTGAGGAAGTAATCATGATCCACATACTTTGACCCACTACAATAAATTGAAACTATCTGCTCTAATTGCTACAACACCTGATATTTCTCATATACAGTAATACATTGCACCAATGCACCACATAATCTCTCTGGTGCAGTCAAAGACAACCAAAAAAAAAAAAAAGCAATGTCTTTCAGCTTCTCCCATTAGGGGTCGCCACAGTGGATCACCAGTCCACAGATTGATTGGCAGAGGACTGCCAGCCTGGCTCCCAATTTTCACAGAAGGCATGCAGTCAAATACAAGCAACTCCCGTTTTTAATTCTCAGTAATGATTATATAAATCCTATCCACTGCTACATTTTAGTTTTCACAAACTGTAGTAATTGTCAGATTTCACTATTGCATGTTTCTTCTGCTGTTATTACATTTTCATTTAGGACTTTCATTCTTTTCTTTTTTCTGCCATCATTTGAACATTGAGATCTTCATCCATTATAATTTCAATTGCCTGCATCGTTACCTTATTTAATCTCTCTCTCTTTTACACACACACACACACACACACACACACACACACACACACACACACACACACACACACACACACACACACAAACTTTAATTAACCACAACTTATAGAAAGTGAACAGTGGATATACCCAGCCTTATCAAGAATGGTGAGATCTTTGTGAGTTATAGTTTTGGTGTTTATAAGATTCATTGCCACTTGAATTGACAAAATAAAATGATAACTCTTAATTAGCTTCAGTGTATATTTTCACAAAAACTCATCTGACAGAACATCTGAAGGTGCCCAAACACTTCTCTTTAGTCAGTGACAAAGAGAGATAAATATGAATATGATGACAGTTTCTTAACAGGATAAGCAGAGAGATAAGAAACACATTTATATTTTAAATTTACTTACCTCCTAACCTATGCACTGTTTGTTATTCAGGTAGGAGAAATCTAGGTATTTGCATAGTGTAAACTAAGTCCATTTTATGTAACACACCTAACTACAAGGTGAGGAGATAAACAGTTACAGCTCTAGGAGCTGCTCAAGGGAGGCTGCCATACATTCTGAGGTGTTTTAAGAGGATACCAAGCTACTCCAAACTGGTCTCATAACTTAGGGTGAGCAAAACTTTTCTGTCAA
This sequence comes from Protopterus annectens, assembly GCF_019279795.1. Lineage (NCBI taxonomy): Eukaryota > Metazoa > Chordata > Ceratodontiformes > Protopteridae > Protopterus > Protopterus annectens. Next base: position 964,876,550 of record NC_056746.1, read on the forward strand.
GTTTGTGGTCGTCAGGCTTTCAGAGAAGTTTTTTATTAGGACTAGATATTAAAAGGCAGATGACTTCTAAAAAAGGGTTCCACGAGAAGTAGATTCCCTGGGAAAGCAATATAGATACAGGTAGCATTCTTGAAAACATGTCCTCTGAAGAGAGAGAGACCTGTTATCCAGCATTTGTCAATTAGATAAGGTAAGGTTTAAATAATGATGAAAAAACATCTGGATGAAAATTGAATGGACCCTAGAGGAACATTGTGACAAACATGGAAAGGAAAAAGAATGAAAAAGAAATATATGAGCTATTCCGTGAGTACATAAAGCTGTGGCAAATTTTTAACAATCATGCAAAATAACCACACATACTAATATCAACATTGTGTGCCAATATAGAACCATCTCACTAAGCAAGTTCCTTTGGCATTTCTCTTTACTAACACTTATAATGATACCACTTATTTCAGCTGCAAAGTGTTAACACAAAAGTCCTAATCGATTCTTCTGGAGTTCTATCTTTGTTGATAGTTCTCAAATTCTAACACAGATGCAATCCCCACTGTGATACCCTCACATTCTTACTTATGTGCATCATCACATAACTGTCACTCAGTGAAATTGTCTGTATAATTGAGCTGCAGTTATTGTATTTGTAATTACTTCAGTGTTTATTGTCTGGTTTATATTGCACACATTTCCTTTTATTATTATCTTTTTTCTCATCACTGCATGTAGAAGTGTGCATTTTACATTTATTCATATGCTTCAAACTTATTAGTAACAAAATGTTATCTTTTTTTCAGCTATTGTTGTATAATATATGTGGAACTGTTCTCTGCTGGAACTCCTCTGAAAATGGGCTACATAGCTCAGTGGGATTATTTCAGTTAACAAATGGCAATAAAACAAAGAAACAAATTGACATCTACAGTATAGCTAGGAAAGGTTACAGAAATGGCTAGGTGTAGTAGGTGAAGAGGTACTTACATATTATGGCAACCAGATTTTTGCGCTAACAGTGGTTGTTTCCCGATCAGTAAATATGTTCGTTAATGTGCTTGAAATGGAATACAGTGTGTTTTCTTTAACAAAACAGGTTGTTTTCTGGAGGGCTATCAACACAAAGTACACAGCATACTGTTGTTGTTTCTTCGTGCTCTTTACTGGCAGCGTGTCACTTCTTGCAAGGCTGCCCATTGAATGTTCTTTGTCAGCCAATGGTGTGAATTAACCATACATACAGTTGCGAATCACATTTGGGAGTGTGGAAGTTAACGTAAGCCTTACTGGGTACAAGTGACTTTGTCCGAAATTTCGGAAGGTAAACAAGCTTGAAAATCTGATTCCTGCTTTGTGACATACTGTCCTCATCCCCGTGTCATACTTTACATCCTCAAAGTTGACATCCCCCTTTTAAAATACTCTCCCTGGTGTGAGTTTCCCTTCTGGGTGCGTAATGGCTTTCAGGAAGTAATGGCAAATAACAACAACCGGCTGTCCCGGCTCTGCGAAAAGTAACTCCTTCACAGTGTTACAACCTTTTATTTTGGTGTCTCCTGTTGCGTATGTCTGCCTGTGCCTGTCAGTAGCCCCTGTTATCTGTTCTTCATATATCTTTGCAGCCACTGTGAAGTGCCCATCCAAGAAACTGCAAACATGACCGGCATAGAATCTGGTTGCGAGAATTCGTATCGGCAACACCTTCACTAAAACATTAATTTTTCAATTTGTGAAGTTATAACCCTGTCTAAACAAACTTCAGTATAAAAGAATACAGTGTCTGTTTGGTTTTCTTTGTATTTTCGGTACCATGTAGACATTGAAAAGCAAACGGTATTACGGCAGAAATCTGGTTGCGATAATACATAATTACCAGTAAAGATGGTCTCCACTATGCCAGAGTAAAGAGAAATAAAGATAAGAAAGAGATAGACTGGAATCTGCTACAAAAACACTGTTTGAGATGTTGCAAAGGGTATGGATTGTGTCCACAACCTTAAAAACAAGCAAGTGAGAAAAATGAAAATAGCAGTGGCATGGATAGTGGAGAGGAAAATGCCAAACTGACAGACAAATGAACAAGGGTCAGTGTTTGTTAAGCTTTGACAAGTGTTGGAAGAAAGAAGAAAATTAGTTTGACTAGCTGCTGTAGAAACCAGGAACAAATTAGCTGTTCATGAGGGCTTCCAAATCAGATAATAATGGAAACAATCCACATCCACATAATTCTACACTGTAATTTGATATTTCCCTGTTCTGAAACCAGACTGGGAAAATTATGATTTCTAGGAAAAGTTGTAGAATCTGTTGTGGTGGCATAGCCTCCATGCAAACAATACGCATGTAGTAGTGCAGTCTAAATGGTGAAGGGACATTTGTGTTACAGCAGGTAACCATATAACTTAAGTGCTTAGCATCAGAGGAAAAAACTAAAACTGTACAGGAAAGTAAGATGAATTCATCAAAGAGAAAGAAAAAGTTAGAACAGACTGAAAGAAGGTAGTTGAAACACCAATAGAATATACTACGAAGAAATGGGAAATCTATAGGGAATACTGTGACTTTGGCTAACCTGACTAGGAGTGATACCATATTGTTTCAAATGTTAAAGGAAAATTTTATGCATAAGGATCTCGCTGGGGAAGTATAGTTTAAACATGATTACCATGGACTAATGAAGCAAAAAAAAATACAAGAAGTGGGCAGGAAAAACTGTGATATCTGTTATTCTGTGGTGAAATTATAAAAAAGGGAAATGACTGGTGGGGTGAGACTTACTTCCAAAGGGTATACGAATAACAGAAACAAATCTCAGAAAAAAGGTTCATGTTTTAGTTGTAGGAAACCAAGATCATTGGGCTCAGGAAAATAAAATCCATAAAATAGACAATGGTGAGCAAGACAGCTGCAAAAGCAAAAAAAAAAAAAAAAGAAAGATCTGGAAACCCTGTGTCTTCTGTACTATAACCTGAAAAATATGCCACAAGTTGAACTGATAAAGTTAGTAATGCAGCTACCTAATGATGAGATGTAGGTGGAAGCAGAATCTGGTAGTAAGGGTGAGACAATTCTACGATTTCTGTGAAAGCATTGATTTGGGGTTGGCAGTACATAAGTTTAATAGATACTAGGACGTCAATATTAACTTCTAACTTACCACATCCAGGGTCTGAATGAAATATGAGCACAGTGGGTATGCAAGGGATCAGCAGTGACAAATCAAAGTTAATTACAGGTGATATTTATATCTTTACTTGGCAAACACATCAAAGCCTGCTTGAGCAATACCAGTTGGGTGGGATGGTGGTCTTTGAATGAATATAATTTATCCTAGAAGTTTGGCAGCCTTAAATATGGAATTAATTAGGTAGGGTTTTGGGTGGTTTTGCCTCCATGTGAGTATATTTCTATTGATTGATTTTTCAGTCTATTTACTTCAGTTGAACAGGCTTTGATGCGTTCATCATTGACCTATTGAGCTGACTTTGTTACAGGTACTAAAAAGAAAAGTATTGTTGCCTGTGAAGGTTTGGGCTTGCTTGACTAGAAAAGGGGCTGAACTAAAAATAAATACTTTTATGGGAAGCTGGAAGAATGATGGACAATCAGAACACTAAAATCACTTAGTAAGCAACTTATTAATCGGCTTTTTCCCCTGTTAAAGTAGCAGACATCAGAATTAACCTTCGCATTTTAGATCAGCAATGATTGGTTTCATAAGCTGAAGATTTCCATCAAGTTAGGGCTTAGAATAGGTGTCACATGTGTCAAGGGAATGTGAGGAAAGTGTTATGTCGGCAAACACTCTTAATGATCCCTTTTTGGGCGTAGACCTTACAGACATGCCACACCATCAGTGAATCTGCTATGGCTATACCTCTGACAGTTGCAGGCACGGGCTACACTGGAGCTGTCAGGGGTATGGTGTAGAACATGCCTTGGGAGATCAGTAACTAAATAAACACAGGCAATAGTCTTGTGCATGCTCTTGTCTTGTTCATCAGATGGACAATGAGAATGCTACTTTTATGAACATTTTTAAAAAGAAAATCTGAATATATGATGCAGTTTTGAATAATATGCCCATCACGTTTCCTTATAGAAGTAGAGCATTTGTCATGTGAAAACAAACTAAACTGAGAGACTTGTACAAACTAAACAGTACTGTAAATCACTGTTACATGTTCAATCTCACAGAGAAGAAATGTGTGATGGTATAAAATACAGACTTAGTAAAAAAAAAAAAGTTACTTTTGTGAGAAACATACTCTTTAGCTAATGTGAAAATGTCCATTTTGTGTTTGGGTGAAATTCTAATTTCAGTTAATTTGTCATAGTCTGCAAGTTTTAGTTAGTAGGTGAGATTCAGAAACAAGTTGCATGGTTGCTTGGTTTACAAACAGGAGCAGTGTATTTCAAATTAAGGACATAGTGCTTTAAGGTAAGAACTTATTTGATATACAGTGGATTTAAATGAGATAATGCTGCATATTACACCTTACTAACATGCGCTAATTGATCAGCATAACATTTAGAACTGCCATATACACAATGAGTTAATTAAGCAATAACCCATGCCTGGGTGTGGGTAATGCTGGATTTACCCACAGTCGGTGTGGTTTGGTTAAGAGGGCGAAGCCCAAGTGACCAAACAAAGACAACCATGGGTAAATCTAGCATTACCCACACCCAGAAGTGGGTTATTGCTATTGGCTATATATTATAACATCAAAATCTACAAAGATCGAATGTTATAATATCGAATCCTAAACATCAAAATCCGCAAACACAATAAAAACAGCAATCCACACACATTCACTTAAAATCCTACACCTAAACCTAAACTAAACTTTACATACACTACTAGCTATCCACTTACCTTAACCCGACCCTAACCCTAAGGTCCGTCACTATCGCACACTCACCTCACCTGTGCCCTAACCCTAACCCGCCCCCTAACCCTAACCTACACACAACCGCACACTTACCTGACCCGCTCCCTAAACCTAATTCACCTAACCCATCCCCTAACCCTAACCTGCACACAATCGCACACTTACCTGAACCCGACCCGTAATGCTCCAACATATCGAATGCTGAAAACAGCAAAGCCACAGCAATGGCCCACCGAATTCTTTCCCTGGGAAAGAATTTGGTGTCCTGCACCTTTGCTGTTTTCAGCGTTCGACAAAACTGGTTCGATATTATAACATTCGAACTTTATAAAATTCGATGTTATAATATAGACCCATTGCTATTATATAATGGCATTATTTAAGAAAAAAAATACTTACTTTTCTTAAATAATGTCCTTGTATAATGGCGCCATGCTGTCCTTCTGCCGTTGGACAGCTCCTCTTTGCCATTGCTGATGTACTGCGCATGCATTTGGAACTTGCGTTCCCATGCATACCCAGTACATCATCAGTGCTTGGGAAAGTAAGCAACGGAAAAAACAAGATCTCCGTTGTTATGCCTTTTTTTTTTTTTTTAAAGCCTTAAAATTAAAGAATATATAAACGGAAAAAAGTTTGGGTGACTGGACCTTTTTCCGTTGTATATTCTCAATGGGCACACTGGTTGGGCTGGCCAATCAATGTGCTCGTTTTACGATGTCACTGGCCAGTCATTGTATAATAAGCATGATTTCTGATGTGAAACAAGTGAATACAGTACAGGTATCAAGAAAAGAAATAAGCAGCATAGTCAGACAGAAGATTGTTGTTCATTTCATATAGTAGTTACTAGACTGAAACTAGTGCAAACTGTGGAGTACAAAGCATTGTCTGTATACACCATACATCAGATAATACCACACAAGAATAAAAGCAGATGAATATTACATGTCAGCCACCATCACTTGCACACATGACAGAAGAATCATCACCTATATGTCATAATGACACAGAGCACACACACACACACACACACACACACACACGCACACACGCACACACGCACACACGCACACACACAGACACACACAGACACACACACACACACACACACACACACACACACACACACACACACACACACACACACACACACACACACACACACACACACACACACACACACACACAGGGTAGGACGGAACACAAATCTTCACTAATAGGAGGAATTTCTGCTCATCATCTGTGCTGTTGGTTGCTGAGATTTGCCTGCAAAAATCAGCTGGACACACAAGCTGATTTAAGTATACTATGCATTTTGCTTATTTAAGATTAGATATTTTTAGATATTTGTTTCACTGAATATTGTGCTCTCTGTCTGTCTGCAGTTAGTTGCCTGAAGTGTGAAAAAGTGTAGCCATCTGGGTTCATTGAAAGTTGTTAGACTGCGTTTGAAATTCTGTGTTAACTCTTAGCCTGGGGGTTTCTGTATGCATTATAATCTGTGTTGGTCACATTTCTGTGAATCATTTTTGCTCATCATATGTGCTGTTGGCTGCTGAGATTTACCTGCAAAAATCAACTGGATACACAAGCTGATTTAAGTATACTTTTCTATGTACTTTGCTTATTTAAGATTAGATATTTGTAGATATTTGTTTAATTGAATATTGTGCTCTCTATCTCTCTGCAGTTAGTCTCTCACCCCCGTCCTTATTCCTGTTGTGGCGTTACTCTTGGTGGCTTTGGAATTGCCCACCCCTGCTGTAAATCTGTTTTTGGACACTTCTCCTGGGCCCATCTCATTTGCTCACTGAACATAGTACAGTGAGATCATATTTTGATTTCAGACACTCCTACCAGTCCCATCTCCTCTGCTGTGTACAGAGAGAGCACTTGGGAAGGAAATCCCCTATAATATCTTAATCTGTTCTGTTCCCTCCCTCTCCACAAAAAAAAAAAAAAAAGAAAATGTGTACTTTCTTGAGCTGCTCTTAACTATCTTCTACCTTATTACCTTAATTTACTGTTCTGTATGCTTTTAAGTGTTCAAGTGCTCTTATTCTGCACCTGGTGCCTCTATTTTGATTTTTCAAAAGTTACTGCTCTCTGCACTTGTTTTTTGTCATTTGTAACTTATCTGCATTTATTTAAACTGTATTTGCCTTGATATTGCTACACACTCAAGTGTGCTAGCTTGTACTGCATTTAAAGTGTTTTTGCTACTGTCGGAACTGCTTTTCTGCAAAAAAACAAATGTTTTAAGCTTGTTTCCTGCCTTTCCTGTAACTGGTCTAGTCCAGATACAGATTTGCTATATCCAGTACTGTTTTGTAAGTTTCTGAGCCCTCCAGACCGTTCTGTGTTGGAGGGAAGCCTTCTAGCTTATCAGTGGGAGTGGTAAGCACTAGGTAACCAATCTACCACAAGAGGAGTAGCTTCTGCCCTAGAAATTGTAGTTTATTGGTCACTTGGGCAGTTTTTCTATCCCTTTCAACTTTCTGGTTTAAAAGCCCGGGTTTGCGGTTGTTTAAGCTCCACAGATCCAGCTTTGGTATCCTGCAGACTACAAGAGCAACAGGAAGGAAAAAGAGATACTCTAAGTAACTCAATTTTGATTTTTTTTTTCATAATTTACTGCTCTCTGCCTTGTTTTTTCTCATTTTTAATTTATCTGCATTTATTTAAACTGTATTTGCTTTAATATTGCTACACACTCAAGGCTAATAGCTTGTACTGCATTTAAAGTGTATTTGCTACTGTTTTAGCTGCTTTTCTGCAAAAAAAAAAAAAAAAAACTAAAGTTGTAAGCTTGTTTCCCACCTTTCCTGTAACTAGTCTAGTCCAGATATGGACTTGATGTATCCAGGACTGTTTTGTAAGTTTCTCAGCACCCCCAGACCCTTCTGTATTGAAGGCAAGCCCTCTAGCTTATCAGTGGGAGTGATAAGCACCAGGTAGCCTATCAACCACAAGAGGAGTGGTTTCTGGTCAGAAATTGTAGTTTATTGGCGGTTTGGGCAGTTTTTTCCTTCTCTTTCAACTTTTTGGTTTAAAAGCCCATGTTTTCGTGGGTTTGCGCTTATTTAAGCTCCGTGGATTCAGTTTTGGCATCCTGTAGACTAGAAGAGCAACAAGAAGGAGAAAAGAGATACTCTAAGTGCCTCCATTTTGATTTTTTCATAATTTAATGCTCTCTGTAATTGTTTTTTCTCATTTTTTAATTTATCTGCATTTATTTAAACTGTAATTGCCTTAATATTGCTACACACTCAAGTGTGCTAGCTTGTACTACATTTAAAGTGTTTTTGCTACTGTTATAACTGCTTTTCTGAAAAAAAAAAAAAGGAAAAAAGTTCTGTAACTAGTCTAGTTCAGATATAAATTAGCTGTATCCAGGACTGCTTTGTAAGTTTCTGAGCGCCCTAGACCTTTCTGTGTTGGAGGGAAGCCTTCTAGCCTATCAGTGGGAGTGGTAAGCAATAGGTAGCCTATCTACCACAAGAGGAGCAGTTTCTGGTCCAGAAATTGTAGTTTATTGGCCGTTTGGGCATTTTTTTTATCCCTTTCAACTTTCTGGATTAAAAGCCCATGTTTGCACACCATGCAGCAGCGCTCAGCTGAGGTAAACTATTACCATTGCCAGAAAGTTTGCTCTTCAATTTTCCCATTAGAATGAGCTTGTTCTTTTACTTCTTGCACTTCTATTAGCGTAATTGGCTAGCACTTTAACAGGCTTTTGTAGCATTTATTGTAGCACACTTAGGTACTATTAGCACTAGCTGTTCCTATGCAGTAACAGCACCAGTACTTATTAGTTATGACCTCCCCCTCTAGTATGATTGTAGGGCAATTTCCTGTGCTTTCTCCTGCTAACCTGGTGCACTTGGGAATTCTGAGAAAGTGTGGCAACTGTCTAATATACACAGACAGCCCTCTCCTCTTACCTCCCAACACTCATACCTGTGAGAGATGCACTTATATCACCAAAATGGAAGCAGTGCACGCTCCAACCAAGACTGGAGTAGCTGATCAAGAGAAGAAGGTCAACACCTGCAACTCACTACATAGAACACACAGCCCTCCAAAACACCAGCCATCACAACCCACACATAGAAACACAAACCATTCACCCACCTTCGTGGAGGCTTTCAATAAGAATTTACCCAAACAACAAAGACCCCCGAGACAGAAACGTACTGGACCACCACAACACAACACTAACCCCAGAACACATAGCTCACCACCACAGTGTGCCCCTCAACCCAAGTCCTTAAGGCAAAACACTTTGCCCAATGTACTAATCATAGGAGACTCAATTGTGAGGCACACTGATGTGCTACTCACTACATTGAACAAGAAGAATGTGACAGTCAGTTGTCTATCTGATGCCAGAATCTGCCACATAATACAGGCACTCCGATCAGTCCATAACAAGTACAAATATGACTTAGTCATTGTCTATGTGGGTGTGAATGACCTGAGATGTACCTCCCTGGACTACATGAAAAGAGATGTGATGGAACTCTCGGATTATGTGGCCCAGGCAGGTATGACCCTAGCCCTGAGCAGTATTCTATCATCACCCAGGATGATACCATAGTACGAGCAGAAAATGATTGACTTCAACAATTGGCTAAGTTTCTGGTGTCATTCTAAAGGGATCCAGTATTTGTCTACCTGGGATGACATGATTGAGAGCTCGATGCTTTGCCAGAGATGGCCTGCATCTGTTACCCCTGGGATTCCAGGTACTGGGTAAGGCTCTTGCCACCCCTATAGTGCCTTTTTTAGGCAGTGTTCCAAAGACCAAAATTCCACTGTAACAGCTACAAACAAATGCAATCTGAGGGTTATGCTACTCAAATCTCAAGATGCACTCGCTCAAAGATCTCCTCAAAACGGAGAATGTCAACATCTGTGCTGTAATGGTGACCTGGTTTAAAGAGGCAGAAAGCACCCCTGTGCTCCCAGGCTACAACTCATTCCATACCTTTTGGCCCCAGAATGTGTCTGGAAACTCCAAATGCGGTGGTGTCTCCATATTATTAAAGGATACGCACACCTCTAGACTGGTAGCTCAGCATAATGTATCCAAGATACTTCAGGTACAACTGATACTGGGTAAGATGGCAGTACAAGTCATAGCCTGCTAAAGAACCCCAAACATGTCTCTAGACTCACACGCCAACTTCCTAAGCACCCTGGAATCTATCAAGGTCCAACCCAATACTCTTCATACTGGGTGACTTCAACTACCCTTCTATCAACTGGGAAAACTATTCAAGTACCAATGTACAGGCCCAATGCTTTCTGGGATTTATCAATTCCAATGCCTTGGACCAGCTCATTCTGACCCCCACTAAAGGAAGCAACATCCTTGACCTGGTTATCACCAACATGGGAGACCATTGCTCCACACCTATAGTCAGTTCCTCCCTGGTTAAATCTGACCACAAACTGATCACCATGGAAATCTCCATCTCACCTACACCTCCCACTAAGGTGTCTACCCTGAAAAACTTCTCTAAAGATGACTTTGGGCTCCTAAAAGCAGAGGTGGCTAACTTCTCAGCACCCATGCCAATGGAAAATAGCTGAATGACTGCCGAATCATACACCAATGCACTGTACGAGCATGTACACAAATGCATGGACCTTGTCATACTAAATAGAACTAAGATGCTCTCCTCCAAAAAAAGGAAGCCAATCTGGTGGTCCCTAGCCATCAATAAATTCTACAACAGAAGAAAGAAATTGTTGCAGAAAAAATGAAGTCACAAGACTGGAAAACCTTCCTTATCAGTCTCAACAAAAAGCTGAGATTCCTTATCAAATCCTCTAAAGCCAGCTATGAAGACAGAATTGCAGCTGACACCAAAAACAACCACAAAGCCTTCTATAGCTATATGAAAAACCTCAAAGGTAATACCCAGATTTGCTCTGAGTTATACCACAATGGCACCTCCTATACTGAGCTAACAGATATAGCCAACATACTGCCTGACAGATTCAGTGCCAGCTTTACCCCTTTCACCCTCCACAAGGGTGCTATCACAACACCAGATGAAAGCCTGGTACTCACCATTTCTGCAGCACAGGTAAAAGCTGAATTGTCCAAAGCCAAGAATACAGCATCCATGGGACCTGATAATATCCCTGGCTGCATCCTACATGAGCTACAAAACGAACTGGAACCACATCTGTGTGCCCTGTTAAATCAAAACCTTACCTCAGACTATGTCCCTAATGAATGGCGCACTGCTACAGTCACCCCGCTTCATAAAGGGGGGGGGCAAATACAGACCCTGTGAACTATCGTCCCATTAGCCTGACAAGCCTGGTATGCAAAGCTATGGAGAGCATCATCATGGACCTGCTTAACAAAGATATAGGCAATCTCCAATCTCTTGACCCCACACAGTTTGGCTTTGACAAGGAGAGATCCTGCCTGCTGAATCTGGTTGACTTCTTTGAGGCAGTCACCAAAGCTGTGGATGAGGGTAAGGCAGTGCATACAGCCTACCTTGACCTGGCCAAGGGCTTTGATACCATTCCCCACTCAGGTGTCATTGATAAACTCACCAAACTAGGCATAAATCCTTACATCACTAGGTGGGTTGCAAATTCGCTCACAGACAGGACCCACAGAGCGAAAGTTGCAGATTCCAAGTCAGACTGTCAATCAGTCATGACTGGAGCCCCACAGAGCTCGGTCCTGGGGCCTCTCCTGTTTAGCATCTACTTCTCAGAAGTCCAGGCCAACACAGAAGGACTCTATCTGTCCAAGTTCACTGATGACTACAAGCTAAGAGTCATTATCAACTCCTCAAGTGATGCAGACATCCTACAAAAGGGCCTCTCTGAGACCAGTAATTGGTGTCGGAACCATGGCCTGAAGTTTAACGCCAAAAAATGCATTATCATCCCCTTTGAAAAAAACTCAGTTCCCATGAATTACCACATTGATGGAAATCCACTGGACACTGAAGGGGCCATAAGAGATCTGGACACCCAGGTCGACAGCCATCTCACCTTCGACCACCACATTCCCACTGTGGTCAGAAAGTCCTTCTACATGGCACATCTTATAACCAAAGGTTTCACATCCAGGAAGAAAGAGGTCATCATCCCTCTCTACTCATCCCACATTAGACCAGTCATCAAATATAACACCCCATTTGGCATGTACCTGACCAGACACCTACAACAGTTGGAGAGGTCAAAAAAAGTACCTCACAAAAAGAATCTTAGGCCTTAAACACATGTCCTGCATAGACAGACTCAAGAAACTTCAGCTGTTCTCAGTCTCTTATCATCTACTTAGAGGTGATCTCTGCTTGACTTACAAAGCCATGTCCAACCCAACCCTACTTGAAATGCTACACCTAAAGAAATCCCAATCCCCCCGTGCCACAAGCTCCAGAGATTACAACCTCATTACCACAATTAACAGAACATGCTGGAGGGACAGGTTCATCTCTCAAAGACTGCCCATACTCTGGAATAGGCTTCCCATTCATGTCAAGCAGAGCACCTCACTGGCCCTCTTCAAGAGAAATCTTGATGAGTGGATGGGTAATAAAAATTCACTCCAGGGATCATTCCAGTTGCACTACTGGATATGGGCACTGTGAACTAACATTGGGTGGCATGGTGCCAGGGCAATTTGTTTGGGGCTAGGCTTGTAAAGGCTCCAGGGCTATTAGCCTAGTACACACCTATGAACCTATGAATTCCACGGGGTGTGCCAGAGTATGCCATGGGACATTCCATGAGTATCATCCACTAGTTCCACATAATATCTCACAGGGACTTCTAATGTTTCTTCAGATATTCTGTGGGGTGTTCTAGTATGAGACATCACACTTGCGAAATCAGCTCACTGACTGGAGGAACTCCAACTCAAGATTCTCCATTTCAGCTAGGGCAGATAAATGCTGAGGCATCACACTGCACAGTGTCCCATATTAAGAGTGAGCTGTGGTTGTTTGGGATGTGGATGCAGAGGCAGGAGACTAGTCATGTCATGGAGTGATGGGAGCTATGGCCACAGATGCAGTCAGTGTGCTTGACATATACTAACATCTGCAAATGCACATGCCACATCTGTTCATGATCATACAATATGCATCTACATCTGCTATGTGTGACAAACATGACATTTCTTGCCACTGTCTTGAAGGTGCAGTTAGGACTGCCTATATGGGCCACAATCAAAATCATGATATACAAAAACTGAGGATAATGTTTCTCAGCATCTACACAAACAAGTTAAATCAAGGCAGTCAACTCAGGTATGGCATGCAAGGCAGCAAGCTGGGCTTGGATGACACTCTTAGCCATGTACTAATATATACCTCTTGGACCTATGTATGTCTGGGAGCTTGCTATGGAGTCAGATTTGAGTAGTAACACAAGGTAGCAGCTGGAAGGGAGGCTTTTCTACATTCAGCGCCATGCTGCTTTGTGATCCCGCATATTCCATTAAAGGATCATGAAGCCACTCCAAGTTTGTCCTCAGAGGAGATCAAGACCACATCCATGTATATTTCTAATTTCTCTTTCATATCAGCTTTATCATTTCATTGCATGAAATGTGTTGCTACAGTCTGTTTGTCCCCAGCCAAGTGTGGTGTGTGTGCAGTTTTTCAGTGCCTGGTAACAAGATACAAACTTCATAATCATACAGTTAGACAGTGTCTACATGGATCAGCTATTTATCATAAGTTATGGACACTGGAAGGATCATTATCTTCCTCAGCTGCAGAATTACTTGTGAAAGAACACTATCAGCAATAGCAAGGGATGAGTGTCACCCCAAGTAAACATGCGATAAAATTGCATGCAGTGTTTGGTCCAAAAAATGTGAGGTATACAATCATATACCTGAACAAGAGGCACAAACAGACTGGAACCATGATGTGCCTATGAAAGAAACATTGGGGGCAGGACAAATGAAAGCAATTTGCCAATAAATGATCAATTGATTATCGTGAGAGACTTTGGATCTCCAGTCCCCCATACCCATATCTCAGCCACTGCCAACGATAATTCTGGACACTTCAGATCCATATGAGGTGGGAATGAGAAAGGCCTCTCGTTTGGTTTGGCTGCCTTGAAGGCACCCCCCAAATTACAGCATGGTCAATCAGGTCATTGACCTTATGTTAAAGTATTGCCATGACCAATGAATGCATTTATCTGCCATAGATATTCATGTCATTGCTGAAAAGGAACCACCCTTTCATAGCAGTATAAGACCATGTTCCCCTAATACCCACAAGATAACTATTTTCTGAAGCAGTAAAATGTTCCTGCCTTTGATTTTGCTTGGTATTACCCAACCTACAATGCACAGCACGCAAATGGAATTCTTCAATATGAGACATGTAACACAGAGTTGTATACTTGAAAGCAGCCAGTTTATAACTTCCCATAACAATGATACCCATCATGTAACAGTTCAATTACCTTGTCAATTCAAAAACATAGTTTAATTGGACAGAATTGTCATACTACCTAACATATTCATAACTAGCCATGGCCCAGCATCTTATCTACAATCCTGGAAATTGTCTTTATCTAAATAATATCATCCATCACATTCATCAATGAAACCTTACACTCAGGGGATAAACTACTACATGTCATAACTAAATTGGCAAATGAGTTCTTCTATCTCAGATCGAATATGGGCTTTCAGTTTTTGCTTCTGCTTCCAAGAAAAACACTGCCGCAATCCATACTATGTCTAATAGCATATGCTAATTCATTACAGACTCACTTGTTTGTGAGCATCACTGCATCAGCAGACACAATATGAAATGGCTACCCATAAAACAAAGGTCTAACCTACTGTTAGGATCTCAACTCTACAAACTACTCCAGCTGTACAGATTTACTCCCCCTGCAGATAGATTTCATAAAACTACTCTGCATACAACTTGAGAGAACTACTCACAAGGCACAACAACTCTTATAACTCCTAGAACCAAACTCCACACCGCTGCACGTGGTTTCTCCTTTCAGACACCAACTATTTGGCAAGCGCTCCCCATTGACATAAAGGAAATCAACACATTCCAATTTCAGAATGTAACTCAAAAAGCACTTCTTCATCAAAGCCAAATGCTCCTGCTTCATCACATGGAATATCACCTAACTTATCTTCTCTCCAAGTTTCTTATCCTCACTCAAGATTTATTAAAGACTGACCCACTTTAGAAATGAATGGATGTATTGTACATTGCACTCTGATTGTACACACCATGCTTGTTCTCTAGAATGCATATATGCAGTTTTTTTCTATATAATTAGTCTGAAATACTGTATTATTACTTACATTTCTATATTTTTTTGTTTGTAAAACGTTTTGTATTTCACCTGCACTGAGCCTGAAATTGGTCAATATGCAGGTGACTATATTATAATGATGCCTCCATAATTTGGAACTTTATCTTTTTACCTCTCAGACAAGTAGACAGCTTAAAAGTCTTTTATATACCAACTTGAATCACCATCTGATGCATTTATGGCTTTGTTAATTATCATTTTCAGGAACTGTATGGTTTGATGTTTTACGCTTATGTAGATATGCTGTTCTTGTAAACGCAAATGCGTTTAGCTTTTAGGTATTGCGTTTGAAGTGGGATTGCTCCAATGCTAGTCTCTGTACTATTGCTTCGCCTACATGCTGTTCCTGTAAACGCGAATGCGTTTAGCTTTATGTTTCGCTTTTTGAACTGTTTATTATGATTACTACACACAATTCTTAGAGGAATTGTAAGGTTTTGTTGCTTTTGCTTGTGTACATGTGTTCATGTAAACGCGGAATGTGTTTAAGCTACTTTGTTTAGCTTTTGAGTGGAGATTTGCTCCAACGCTAATCCCTGTATTATTAGCCATGCATACATGTTGTTCCTGTAAACGCGAATGCGTTTAGCTGTATCTTTGCCTTTAAACTGTACTTCCTCCTTTGCTAGTCTCTGTATTACCAGCGTTGCTGTGCGTTTGTTATATACCCCAAATATAGCGACTGCTTTTAATCAAGCTTTGTTTGGAAGTGAATACTATTCTGCCCCAAAGTGTTTGTATAGCTGTTTAATCTGCATTTGCTAGTGTTTTACATTACTAGATGTAGAGTATCTTTGCTGACTAGGCTGAGTAGTATCCTTTAACCATATTTACTGGTTACCAAGTCTAGCGACAATGTGCCAACATCAGTTTTAAGTGTTTTCCCCTAGATAAATACTGCTTTCTACTGTACATTTGTTAATTTAGCCTTTTTTGTGCTTGTAGTGCTTTATTTTTCTTAATGCTTTTTGTGATTATACTAGCACTATTTAGCGACTGTGTGTCAGCTTAGGCTGTTTGGATTTCATCAGTCTAAACTCAGACTTCTGCTGTACTTCTGAGGACTCTGGCTTTTGGTACCTGGTACTGTTTGTTTACCTCTGAGCTTTGGGTATACTAGTACTGCTTAACGACTACCATAAGGCTTCTATCTCTACTGAACTCCACATTGTGATCACTTGGTAATTGTGTGAATTACTATTGATCTAAGGGTTTCTTTCCTGCTAGGGATTAATTCTCCATTACAGACTAGCTAAATACTACACAGATCTAATTCCATTTTACTAGCCATTTAACTGCTCTAAGTGTAAGCTGTAGGGGCCTTACTCGTGTAGACTGGGCTGGGATCCCTCTCTGCTAAGGCCTTCCCTTTACCCAACCTACTTTATGTTACTAATTGTGTGCTTTGTCTGTAGCATCCACTTTGGTTGTGTATAAGATATAGCTTGCAACAGCCTGTTATGAGATATATCTAAGGTATCTACTATGCCTAAATGTGAATTTTCCTACTGATACTGCCTGGCCTAGCTTGACTGTCTGCATATCCTTATGTGTTAATTTGCTCTGCTCACCATTTGCATTTTATATGTTGCTCTGCTCACCATTTGAATTTTAAATGTTGCTCTGCTCACCATTTGCATTTTAAATGTTAATTTTACCTACTGATACTGCCTGGCCTAGCTTGACTGTCTGCATATTCTTATGTGTTAATTTGCTCTGCTCACCATTTGCATAACCTGCATTTTTCTGTATTTGACACTATATTGAAACTCTGTATGTTGATATTCTATTTTAACATTAACTTTTTGTTTCCTCTTTTCCTCTTGTACCATCTATCCCCTGATTGACCCTGTGTTTTTGCCTGGGTCGAATCTCTCTATTATCTCTACTAGGGTGATCTCTGCATTCTACCTTTGGAAATGCTCAGGACATTGCCTTCTCCTGCTACCCACTACCTCAAGATAACAAGAAAGTATGTCTACCTATGTCATGCTGTTTTAGGTTTTAACCAACTATTCCTGCTAAGCTTTCTGATTGCCACTAGCTAAGCAGCCAGCAGCTACCCTTTCCCCTCACTCCTTCATTACCTCCTCCCACTCTCCTTGGACTGCTAACTAGCTTATCCTCTCCCTCCCTTTGGACTAGCTCTGTGCTTGGAAGCTCCTTTGTATGCTTACTGCACCTCCGCTGTTGCCCACTAGATATCACCCTTTCCCCATCTTTACTTAGTATATTAGTATTTATTTCTACCTTATGCTTCTATTCTCACCGTTCCTACTCCTATCCCTTTCCTCCTTCTAATACTCTGTCTTATCCTCCCCTCCTAGACTACCTTCTCTTGTCTTGACTCTCCTAGCTTTCACTGATACTTTTCCCTTTCTCCTTTGGTCTACTCTGTGTGTCCCGCTCCGTTCACCCTGCGGGCTCACTCCGCTCCCTACCCCCAATTCCCACCCACCCCCAGGGGTCCTAGCCTTATACCTCTCTAGTCCCACCCACTACCTTATCACCCTATCCTCCTCCTTCCCACCAAATTTGAAGCCCTCCCCTCACCACACCCCACACTCTCCTCCAACTTTCCACTACAGTTTACTAACCTTCCTATCCTTAAACCTGCTTCTCTCCTCTTCCTCTATTACCTCTTATTTCTATTTGATTCCACACACTTAACCTGTCCCCCCATCTTGCATATACCTTAATATCCTTATCACTAGTCTTACTTCTATATTACTCTTTCCTTTTAACTTTTACACTTACTACCACCTTGCTAACCCTTATCATATACCTCTACCTTATAATCCCTTCTACCTTACTCACTCAGAATAATGGCCCTCAACTTATCCACACAGCTTATATTCTCATTGCTACTCTTAACCACTCTCTTCTCTACGTATCTCCTTTCCTTCTTAGAATACCCACTCAACATTCAGCCCATCAATAAACAGAAGCTTACTTCTACCTTCCACACTCCTCTCACTTCATTCCTAAATGTCAATTCCACCTTTAGCTACAAACTAGCCAAATTCCATAGGTACTCTCACCTCACCTACACCCTACCGTCAGATAAAAAAGTAAAACCTCGAACCCTTCTAAAGAACAATCTTACACCTACACCTGATGACCCTATCTTAAAAGACGGTGATGTTCACCCCAACCCTGGCCCTATAAATCCTTCTCCACAAACATCTAAACCAACCTCCAATAACACCCTTCTCTTAGGGCATCTTAACATACGCAGTGTAAACAACAAAGTACCCTACCTACATGCCCTCCTAGATACTCACAGTTTTGACATTCTCTGTCTCTCCGAAACCTGGCTTAAGCCAGCCACCAAAGACACTGAAATTATACCCCAAGGCTATAATATACTAAGGCTTGACCGTACTAAACGAAAGGGTGGTGGAGTAGCGATTCTGTTTAAGAATCACTTCAACATCTCTACACTGTCAGCCTGTCCAACCCAGGACAGTAAAGTGGAAGCCATCATCATTAAACTCCAACTAAATGCAAAGAAAGCCCTTTACATCATCTGTATGTATATACCTCCTGGCAACAATATACCTATCTTAGAGGACTTCCTTAGTTGGGTTTCCATCAACTACCCCCAGGAAACTATAATTCTTGGTGACTTCAATATAGACTGGAATACCATCAACACTGACAATCCCACCTCTCACATCAACCTAAATGGTTTCACCCAAACCATTACCTCTACTACTAGGCTTAACAAACTAAGTACAAAACAAACCATCTTAGACTGGATACTCATAAACAAAGTTAACATCACATACAACATAGGTACTATGCCTGATGACCTCAGTGATCATTGCTTAACCTTTATCACAAGAGAGAAGAATGACTATCCACTCCTCCCTAATATAAAAATATACGATCTACCAAATACTTTAAAACTGACCTATTTCAAAATGAACTCAGAGCTTGTAACTGGAACCCCCTAAAAACACTTCCACTTAATGAAGCAGTATTATTCTTCAATTCTACATTTCTTTCCATTTTGAATAAACATGCTCCTGAATGCACCATTAGAATGAGGTCAAAAACAGCCCCTTGGCTCTCAAATGAAACTAAGAAACTAATCCTCCCTAAAAACAAGGTTTGGGCCAAATGGAGGTGCCATAGAATCAACTCAGATTTCCTTCATTTTCATCAACTTAGAAACCTTACCAAAAAAGCAATAATAAATGACAAAAGAAAGTTTTACTGTGAACTACAAGAAACCCATTTTAATAAACCAAAACAGTTTTGGTCTTCAATCAACAGACTCCTATCTCCAGGTACAGCCAAAACTCCCTCACCACTGAATGCTGACCCAGACACCCCTGGCCAAACTGCCAATGCTTTTAACTCCTTCTTTACAGAAACCATTCAATCTCTTGCAAGTCAACTGAACACTAATAACTTCTACCCTCCAAACAATCTAGCAAACTCTTCTTACCGCTTCTCTCTACAACCTGTCTCTACCTCTTTCATCCACCGACTTATCCTCAAACTGAAACCCTGTACCCCCTCTGCTGACAAGCTTCCCTCCCTTTTTCTGCAAAAGGCAGCCAAAGAAATTGCCTACCCAATAACTATACTCATAAATAGAACCATCCAAGAAGGAACTATCCCTGACATCTGGAAAGTCGCTCATATTATCCCACTACACAAAGGCGGTAACTCTATCGACTACTCTAACTTTAGACCAATTGCACTTCTCTCACCTTTAGCAAAGATTATGGAGAAATGTATTCATCAACAACTTGTACAATATCTCTCCCTACACAATATTATTGCTAACTGTCAACATGGTTTTAGACCCCACCATAGCACCACCACTGCCCTCCTTTCCTTTGTTGATACTATCAACAGCAATCGCAATAATAACCTTTTCTCTTCTGCACTATTCATTGACCTTTCAAAAGCTTTTGACATGGTTAACCACTCTTCTTTAATTAACATTCTGGATTCCCTCTCATTTGACAAACTTACCTTAAAATGGTTTAGTTCATATCTTAGCAACAGACAACAGGCTGTTCTTTGGGACAACCACATCTCCTCCTTACTGCCCATTTCTATTGGAGTCCCTCAGGGCTCTATTCTCGGCCCACTTCTCTTCTCCCTCTTTATTAATGATCTCCACTCAGTTATTTCTCTAGCCACCTGCATCCAATATGCTGACGACTCCACAATTATTTGTTCAGCAACCTCCTCTTCTGACCTAATCACACTAACTCAAAATATCTTCAACACAGTAGAAACATGGTTTACTAGACGTTACCTCCTCCTTAATGCTAAAAAAATGAAACTTCTCCTCTTCACTCCCACCACACATACCTCCCCACTACATTTCACCATCCTGTCTAACAACAATACAGTCATCTCTCCAGACTCTACAACTAAACTGCTAGGCATAACCATTGATAACAGTCTCTCTTTTGACCAACACATCAACAACACCATCAAATCTGTCAACAGAAAGATTGGATCCTTATACCGGATCAAACCATTTCTCACCCCATCTGCTAGAGCTACTATTGCTCACTCCCATCTTATATCCACTCTCTTTTATGCCTCTCCTATCTTCACTAACCTCAAGAAATCTAACCTAAACAAACTTGCAACTTGTTACAATAACATTGCCCGCTTCGCCACTGGCAATCCCTTCAGAACCCATCACTGCCTTAATTTGAAACATCTAGGCTGGCTAGAACTACAAAACTTTCTTACACTCACACAACTCATTATTGCCCACAAAATTTTGTACCAACCTGATAACACCCCTATTCTATCACAGCTTTTACCCCCTTATAACAATCTGACCTCCCTTCGCTCATCTGCTAAACTCTTGACCAAGCCTATAAAAGCTCACAACTTAGCTGGTGACTCTTTATTCACGAATACCGCAGGCCGAGTATGGAACTTACTACCAAGGGATATAACTCAAATCACATCCCTACCCCTCTTCAAACAACAAATCAAACTGTACTTCCAAAATCACTGGCTTTGCTCATGCAGTAAACCAGACTAACCTCTCTCCCCCCTCTCCTGACCTTTAACCCTACCTTGTACTTACTACCACCATATACCTCTTCCATTCCCTTGAATTCACTCTATGCTCTAACCTTTTCTCTCCCATATCCCCTTGTTTGTCTTTCTTTTCCTCTCACCTATTGACTTCTGTCTCTTCCCTCTCTTCTTACATTACTTTTTTTTCCTCCTTCTTCTCCACCCACCTGCATTTTTTTTTTCTTATTGTAGTAGGAGCCTTGGTATAGCCTGTTTGTAAATAGCAAGAAGCCTGGAAACTGTCCTATCTCTAGTCAGGACTTCTATTGATGGTGTGCCCTATTTTTTTGTTAATTTTAAGTTTATCACCAAGTTTTTTATTACCAATTTTAAATTTGTTTTATTACTCATGTTTGTTGTACTTTTATTCTATGTGTTTATCAATTATATGTCTCATTGTTATGTTCTATGTGGAGCTTTTCTCCCCGGGCCTCTACTGAAAATGGAAATATATCCAGCTAGACTATTCCGGTCAACAAATGTAAAATAAAATAAAATAAATAAATAAATACAACTGCAAATGCAAGAGTATTACCATCAAGCTATCACTAATATAACCATATGAACAAAGCTAATTAAATGTAATGTCTGCCTAAAATTCTTCATTAACCCCACGGTGGTGGTGCTGCGGTAGCGTTGTCACCTCACAGTAAGATGCTGTCCGGTTCGATTCTCAGCTAGAGCGTCTTCTGGTTGGAGACATGCATGAATGGGTGTACCTTTGTTGAAGGTTGTGCGTCAGGGCTGGTGACTCGGCATGTAAAAATCAACTACCAATCATTAGCGGACCGGAGTTCCGCTGTGGCGACCCCTAACCGGGAGAAGCCGAAAGACACAACAACTCTTAACTCTTTTCATTCAGCTTTCCTTCATTCACATTCTCTCTCTCTCTCTCTTCAAAATTTTCTTCTAGCTTCTCCAATTTCTCTCCAACCTTTTTATTCACTATCTACTCCAGTCTTATATTATTCACTTCCCCTGGTATCGCTCTTATTTTTATTTATTCATTTATTTATTTAACATTTGGTAACCAGAAAGAATGTCTGGGTCAGAAACCCATTTTCAGTGGAGGCCTGGGGAGAAAAGCTCCACAATAGAAAATAAAATAAAATACAGCAAAAAAGATGACAAATTAAAAATGACATTTAGCATAACATTTGCAACAAGAGCAAGAAGAGCTAATATACAGGTGATAAACAGAAATAATGTATCTACAAACATTGTATATGTGAGGCTTGCAAGCATAACTAACATGTTGGTATTTTACAAAGAATAAAATACATACTCTCACTAGCTATTAACAAAAAACAGGTATACAAGTGTAGGAGAATGTGCCGTATACAAAAGAGATTTTACAAGCAAATCTAATATGTGGGTAACATGAAAACATTGACAATTGTGATTTCAGAGATACATTTTAAAGAGAAGGTTCAATGGGATTATGGCAAATAGTGTATTTTTCATACCAAGATAGAGTTGCAAAATAGATGAAGAGGTGCTAAGTGTAGGGATAGAGGGAGAATGCAGAAAGGAAGTAAAATAGCAGAGGATATCTGTGGTGAAGTAGGAGGTGGGGGTGGGAGTTAGTTTAGGTGAGGAGTTATGAATAGAAGGGGTGGAGGTTAAGGAAGTAGAACAGGGAGAGTGTTGAGGGTTTTTGTAAGAAGGGGAGGAAGGGTAGTATTAGTAGAGAAAGGTGTAATAGGATATATATGTGTGAATAGAGGAGTGAGAGAGAGAATGGGTGAAGGGTAGTTGAAGTAGTAAAGGTAAAGGTAGGGGGATGCTATAGTTGAGATAAAGGTGGATGCAAGGAGATTTGAGAGGAGAGAGTAAAAGAAGGGTAGTTGAAGTAGCAAAAGTAAAGTGCAGGGGAAGGGTAAGTAGAGAAAGAGGTAGAAAAAGTAAAATGTAGGGTGGGAGTGGAGGGGGAATGAGCTAGTTTTGGAACAGGGGCATATACGTGACTTGAGAAGGACATTTTTAGCATGAATTTAAATTTATTGAGGTTTGATATAGCTCTTATATCCATAGGTAAGGCATTCCATAGTTTACCATCAGTGTAGGAATATAGACATTATCCAGCTTTTTTTTTTGTTTGGTCTGTATAGACTTACTAGTTGCTTATCTTCAGAATGGAGAGCCCTGGTAGGTATGTAGGTTTGGAGAATTGAGTTTAAGGCAGGACAGTTTTCAGGTTGATATATAATTTTGTGAGTGATTGTTAGTTGAAAATAGTTTAGATGATGTGGGAAATCAAACCAGTAAAGTGCATTAAGAGCAGTGCAGTGGTATTTATAGTAGGTGCACTTATAGTAAATTTAGAAATGTTATTGTAACAGGATTCAAGCTTACATTTTAGTGTAATCTGAAGGTTGGTCAGAATGGGGGCCCCATATAGTAGATAGAAGAGCAGGTAAGTTGTGCTGAGTAATGTTTTGGTGGATGCATCTATAAAGTTTTTTGTGCCAATAGAGCATCCCTAGTTTGTAGTGTATTTTCTTGATTGCATCGTGTACATGTAGATCAAAGGTAAGTTTACTGCCCATTGTAACCCCTAATAATTTTGCACATGAAAACACTTATGTCTTAAAGTCAGATGAGAGTTTTTTAGGTGTGAAAATAAGGAGTTTTGTTTTATTGGGTTTGAGCAGTAGTTGCGCACGGCTGAGCCAAGATTTGAGTTATTTGCCTAAAGTGTGCTATGTTATTAGATGAGGAGATAATGGTCAAATCATTGTTGTATTGAATTAAGAAGCTTTGATGGGAGACAGTGTGATGGCTATTTATGAAGGCATTGAAGAGGAAGGTTCTGAGAATGGACCTGTGTGGTACTCATGTATTGCTAGTTAGATACTGGGAGAGGCAGCCTTGCCATTTTACACTCTGTAGTCTGTCAGATAAATAGCTGGTAAACCACTGTTTAGAAGATGGAGAAAGGCCTAGAGAAGATAGTTTCTGGAAGAGTTTGCAGTGTGAGACTATATATCAAAGGACTTAAAAAGATCAAGAAGTATTACAGTGGTTATTTGGCCAGAGTCTTTTGCTTTATTTATTTGGCCAGAGTCTCTTGCTTTGTTAACTATATCCATAAAGGAGATTAGTGCAGTTGTTGTACTATATGCTGGCCTGAAACCATGTCAGGTGGGTGTAAGTGATTTGTTATGGGTAAGATGGTTAAGGAGCTGTTTATGTTCACATTTTTCTAGCAGTCTGGATAGAGGAGATAAGATGGCAATGGGTTGGTAATTAGTTGATTTCTTAGATTTCCCTCCTTTGTGTAGAGGGGTTATGATAGATCTCTACCAAAGGGAGGGGACATTGGATTCTATGATGGATCTATTGATGAGAATGTTAACAGGGTATGCAACATTAACAGCAAGTTTCAAGGTTTTAATTTGAGCAGTAGTTTATGTATATAGTCTGTGGGTACTGGAGAGAGAGAGAGAGAGAGGAAAGGCATTTGAAAGTTTGTTGTAGAAATATGTTGGAGGGAGAAAAGAGAAAGTGAAGTGTTTAGAGGTCTTTTGAGAAGGAGATGGGCTGAGATTATTTGTGAAGGTAGGATGTATGGGCTTACTAGGATCATTGACTAATTTAACTAGGCTTTGTATAAAATGGGTGGTAACTGCATCTATTATTTGGGATGAAGATTTATTCATGGATGGAGATGGGTTTTGCTTGGACCCTGGGGTGAGGAGAGATGAGATGATATACCAAAATATTTTTGGGCTGTTTTTGTGGATGGTTAATTGTTGTGAGCAGTACTGCTTCTGGTCATCATTTGCCATTTTTTTGCTTGGTTCTGTAATTGTCTATAGTTTTGCAGATTTATATCATTTTTGTTCTTTTCCATTCCTCCAGGCTTTATCCCTGATTATTAGTACATTTTTGGGGACTTAGTTAGTCAGAGTACATGGTTGATTTGTGTTCTTTTTGTACAAGGCAGGGCTAAGCTATTGAGGATGTCAAGAAATAATGTGTTAAAGTGGCTGATAGCATCATCTAAGGGTAAAGTTTTTAGTATGGACCAGTTTAATTATTTTAGTATGCTAATAGAAAGTTCTTGGTCAAAGTTACATTGCAGGAAGTTTTCTAACTATGTTTTTTGGGTGAGTGGATGGTAGTCCTATAAGTGGGAAGGTGGTCACTTAAAATATCAGGGAGAGTACCAGTGTTAGAATATTTATGGGGATCTGAGACCAAGATCCAGTCCAAAATAGATCCTGGGTTGCTGATTTTCTGCATTCTGGTTGGTGATGTAATGAATTGTGTGTATCCATAAAGATTTATACTATTTGGTGAGAAGTCCGAGCTTATGTTTTGCCAGTTGACATTAACGTCACCCATTACAATTGTTTTGTTAGCTATGTTTTGTGACATCCAAGATAGGATATCTTCTAGTATTGGAATACTGTGACCAGGGGGGATGTAAAAGACTGTGATACATAGTTGCTTACTTTTATTTATTTTTAAAAAGGCCATGGAAATTTCAGCATTACTGAATGTGGGAATGGGCTTAGAGTAAGGAAGTACTGTGCATGAGTTGGGATAAATTAAGGCTACCCCTCCTGCTATTTTTAAGTTCTATCAACTCTTATGTTATATCCTGGTGGGAGCAGCTCAATGACTTGGATGTGTGCCTTTAGCCATGTTTCTGTGACTGCAAGTATGTCTGGGAAGTGTGATAACCATGTGTGGAACTCTGTTAATTTTTTACAAATACTCTGTAGATTTAAAGTAACTAGAAATGATTTTTTAGGGGTCAGAATTTGAGAACAGATGGGAGTAGAGGTGGGTCCTGGGTTGGGGTGGATGTCCCCACATTAGGATAAGTCACAGTACTGGATAAAATAGTGGCTAAGTCAAGTAGGTCCTATTATTTGTTTTAATTTAGAGAGGAACATTAGTTTAGGTTTAAGACAGGCTTGTTGGAGTTTAGTAAAATATAGGATATGTGACTCAGAGAGGCTGGATGATATGCTATAGAAGCTATTTGCTTTTTTAAAGATTGTGTTAGATGTGGTTGAGTTTTCTATTATAATGATTTTTTTATTTGCTTGAAGTAGAATGTGTAAGAAGTAAGAGAATTAGAGTAAGGGGTCTACTTCATATGATTGACAGCTCATATGATCAACAACCAAAACACTGACACCAAAACACTGAAAGCTCAAAACACTGAAAGCTCATATGATCGACAGCTCATATGATCGACACATAAATCCAAAGCATTATGCCCTTTCCCCACTGTATCATGACCTTGGAGTAGGAATAAATAGTTAGGGGGGTGTGGGGGGCGTAGCCCCCCCCACATTATTTACATGAATATAGTCAATTCAGTTAAAAGTATCCATATGTATGTTTAACTTTTATGACATATGTGGGGGGCTTCGCCCCCATCCCCCCAACTATTTATTCCTACTCCAGGGTCGAACTACAGTGGGGAAAGGGCATAATGCTTTGGATTTATGTGTCGACCATATGAGCTGTTAATCATATGAGTTTTCAGTGTTTTGAGCTTTCAGTGTTTTGGTATCAGTCAAATTATTGTCGATCATATGAGCTTTCAGTCATATGAAGTAGACCAAGAGTAAGGGATATAAGAAATAGTATGTCAGGTTTAGGGTATAACATGTTTATGGAATTTAGTAGGAATGAGGAGTAAGAGAAGAAAAAGGATCTGGTTGGAGAGGAAAAAAGGGGGGTATGCAGTAAGAGTGTGTTATAATAGCAACTGTGAGGTGCGGAACTGTTAGAGACTTAATTGAGGCTATATGTTCTTCGGTGGAGTGTTATAATGAGTGGGATGTGTTAGAGAAAGATATTAGGCTATGTATGATTGGCTAGAGTGTTGAAAGAAGAGGAGGTAAGGTAAGTATAAATTTAATTGAAGGGAAGGGTGGGAATGGGGTGGGGTAGGGGAGTGAAGTGAGTGGGCTGGACCCTGGTTTTGGCTGTTTGTCAGGCCATCAAAAACAACCTGTAAGCACTTAGTTTTTCCCCATCTATTGCTTGAATATATTGAAAAACAAAATAATGAGCTATGACGAGAGTGGCTTTATAACAGTGGAGTTAAACTGAAATAAACAATGAAGTGTATAGCGTACGATTATTTGAGTAGTGCCAATAAAAAAGATTGAAGTCAGGAAAACAGACATAGGTCATTTGGCTGTGATTATTATGCAAGATTTTGATATGTATTAACTTGGACTAGACAAATGTGGATAAGGCTTAAAGCCAGAATATCAAGTGATACAGGGGTGGGAAGAACTAGAGATTGTATGAGGTAGCTATTAAGAAGTGACTACTATTTACAGCAGTTACTGAGAGGGACAGCTAAACAGAAGTTCAGCAAAGAATATGGGAATGTAAAACCGATGGCAAGAGGTGGGACAGAGTAGTTGTTAGTCCTGGTCATGTGCTATAGTTAATGCTGTTCTATTGTTAAATATATAAAAACATACATAAGTTTTTTGCAGATGCTGAGCCCCAATGTGTTCATGTTAGCAAAGCTGTTAAGTTGGTTTGGTTTAAGTTTTTGAGACAGGGAACATGATTTTGAGAGAAGAAATGACTGGCTTAACACCTAGGAATGAAGGGGGAGAGTGGGAAGATGAGTATTGTTAAAATATATTAAAATTGCTGTAAAACTAATAACAAAAAGACAGTGAGAAAGAGGAGTACTAGGCTAAGAAGAGAGGGTATAGTGTAGGTAGAGTAGAGAAGATGTGAGCAGATAATGTAGGATAATTTGATACAGTAAGATGAGGGAGAAAGCAATGAGTTAGACAGGAGTACAGTTTGATATAAAATTTAATATATAAGACAGAAAGTAGAAAGAAAATATGGTTAACAGATAAGGTCAGAGTGTTTTCAAAATTAAACACGTGCAGTTAAAAGTAGTCACTTCTCACAGAATGAAACAAATGTAGTCAGAAGCAATCATTTTTACTCCTTTAATTTTCTTAATCATACATATTCTGTTCCAGATATAAACCCAAATAGTCTTTAGCCTCTTAGTGCAACCTGCCTTTTCACTTTATTAGAAAAATAGTTAACATTACCACATTTCATAGAAACTTTTACAATTTTTTCAGTTTACATTGTTGTTATTGATTACTTTTTGATCTGTTAACTGTAACCAGAACCACTACTTATGTGACCTTTTACAATGCTTTATATTATAACTGTTTTTTTTTATTATTGCTTACTCTTCTGATTTATAAATTATGTGAAAATTGTCATGATTTATTGTTTGTGTTTGACTGTGTAAGTTTAGGAGCTTTTCTGTCTGGGTCTTTGTTGACTTAAATTAATAATTTAAGCATATGTGCACGTGTGTGTGTGTGTGTGTGTGTGTGTGTGTGTGTGTGTGTATGTGTGTGTAGGTGGGCACACGCACACACACACACACACACACACACACACACACGCAAACACGCACGCACACACACACACACACACACACACACACACACACAGTGGAACATTAAAGGCAGCAGAGATATGAGTCATAGAAAACAGCATTGCTCATTATATAACATATTACAGAAGGGACTGATGCAGACAAAAAATTGGTGTCAAAGTTATGGACTAAAAATAAATGCAAAAAAATGCCTCATTATCCCCTTTGGGAAAGAAGTAGCCCCTGCTAAAGATGATATATATAACACTCCTCTAAGTTCAAATCCAGTGGTCAAAGACTTGGGAGCACAGGCTGACAACAATCTAAACTTTGATCACCATGTATCCATAGTGGTAAGGAAAGTCTTCTACATTGTGCATCTCATAAATAAGGGCATCACATCGAAGACTAAGGTTATAATGCCACTGTACTTGACCCTTATCAGACCACTAATTGAGTACAATGCTCCCTTCTGTATGCACCTCACCAGGCACATGCAGCAACTGGAGAAACCACAGAGGTTTCTAACCAGGAGAATCCAGGGCTTGCAAAACATGTCTTACATGAAAAGACTGAAAGCTCTGTCACTGTACTCTGTATTATACAGGCTACTGAAAGGCAACCTGTGCCTAGCCTTATAGAGGAGTCTGTGACCCTGCCCTAATGGAAATGCTGCACATCTGCAAATCAAATGGGACAAGAGTCACTCGCTGCAGGGATTTCAACCTAGCTTGTGACATTAATAGAACATGCTGGAGAGACAGATATATCTCCCAGAGATTGCTGCTCCTCTGGAATAGTCTCCCACTTCACATGAATCAGAGCTCCTCAATGACTCTATTTAAGCGCAACCTTGAAAATTGGATGGGTGACTGTAAATTCACTTTAGGGGTGGCACCTATGTTCCGCATGGACAGGGGCAGTCAGTGCTGATCATAGAATTACTCTGCTAACAACAACCATCTAACTATTGTCAATTAGGGTACATGTTCTTTACACAGCTAGGCTTGTAAAGGCCCTAGGCCATTAGTCTAGTAACCTCCTATGAACTTATAAAAGAATAAAAAAAATGTAGATTCTTCTCAAGCAAAAGTCCAAGGGCTCATGACAAGTTCACAGCCAGTACCTTTAAAGCAGTTCCTTGCTGCCAAGTTATACATCTCTCCCAGTAAGCATCTCTGTCTCTCTTTCTCTCCCCTCCTCTCTTTCCCTCTCTCAATAGTTCAGGATTACTTAACAATAACAAATTCCAACTTCCTCCTGGTGTCTTCTTCCAGTTCACCAGCACTACTTTTCTGGACAACAATTCTCCCTTCATAAATGTTGTTCTTGTCTTGCAGCTCAGCATATCTAACAATACTGCCAATGCAGGTAACTGTAGAACCTGTTTTGGCTGCACTGTGACTCTGGTCTGCTGTCCTAGAGACTGTGGCTTCTTTTAGGAGACACAATGCTACATGCAATTAATGAACTGCTTTACTAGTACACAAATTGCTCAGAATTATTCAAGTTTTAACTTAACTCTTTGCATGCTAGTTATATTTTATGTCGAGAACGTCTTGCCCTAAAAATACTGTCCACAGCAGTGTGTAATTACTCGTGTTTTGGATACATAGAGGATTGAAAGCATACACTGTAATTCTGCTTGTTCACATTAGTTGATTGCTGATTTCCACAAATTCCCACTTTTAAACCCTTCCTGGCAACTCTCTCTCTTTTTCTGTTTTGCAATTACTCTAAATCCTGAATACACGAGTGCCTTCCCCCCCTACTCCTGGGATTGGGCTGCACCTGAAAATCACCCTTTGTACAGCAAGAGCGAGTCCCACATCAACATATTCAAGTTCTTGCAATGTATGTCTTCTCTACTCAAAAGCAGTTATTCTGTGACATTTACTTAAATGAAGTATTTAGTCTGAGCTAGTGTAGTGGTGTGCATGCAAACTGGGAAGCTAAAAGTAGGACCCCCCATCCATCTCCATGTAGCACTTATTTTCTTGCATCTCTTAACAGTTTCCCATTTCAGTTAACATTCCTCTCAGCCTGCATTTTATAACTAAAAGAAAACCACTACATTGCCTAACAAACAGTTGGACTGGCTGTCCTATAGTTATTATCAAGATTACAGTGTTTTTCTTATCTACAAACTTTGGCACTGACCTGTGGCATTTCACTGAAATTGATTGCTTTTTCTTGATGTAGCTTGGTGTGCTTCTAGAGGGTGATCCTGCTCCATTCACCCTCACTATGCTCAGGCTCAGTCTGCTCCCCTACCCTAATCCCAGTTCCCATCCACCCCTACATCATCTATATTTTACTCCATCTAACCGCCCCCACCTCCCACAACCAACCTATTATCAGTGACTTACTGTTAATTCCACTGGGTCACACAATCCAGTCACTGACTATCCCTTATATCCGACCCTATCTCACACTTATCAATCACATTCAAAACCTGCAGAATTATTTGTTCACTTGCCTTTCTCACCGGCTTCTAACCAGCAACTCCATAACATCTTTATACCTACTTCTTTAGTCCAGTAGCTAAAGTTCTAACTTAAGAAAAATCAAAAATATCCTACCAAATTTGTATCCCACAATATAAGAACTTTTCTAAAATAAAATGATACCCCTATATACTTCAGTACTCATAACTCTTTCCTTAGCTACCCACTTCACCTCCAATTCCCCCCTGAACATAACTCTACCCATCTGTCAAAAGTCATCCCCATACCCACAACAAAAGATACCTGTAAACTTAAAAATATCCCCAGCAATTTTCAATACCACATTCTTTGACCAATTCGCCTACAACATACCTCCACTGGATGATTCATCCTGCATCTCAGTTAGGTTTCATAAAGCTATGACTAAATTCATTAACTGTATTGTAAATATAACATCTCAGTTTTATAATAAGTGGTGACATCCACCCTAATTCAGGTCCCATAACTACCCCAAAGTTACAAAGTAATTCATCCGCTCTCCAACAGAGTATATGAAACCTACCCCAGAATGGATCAGACCTATTACTTATAAACATAAACCTTAGAAGTCTAGTTAATAAGAAACTTCATGCCACCCTCTCACACTGCTCACCTAATATATATCTTTTAACTGATACCTGGTTGAAACCACACATAGATGATAGTGAGATTATCACACCAGATTATAATATTATCCTGTTAGACAGGAAAGGAAAAAGGGGTGGAGGAGTGGCCATAATCTTTAAAAATAATCTAGCATTATAACCTCTAAACCAAAACATCCCAACTTTTGATAATGCTGAGATTTTATTCACCAAACTAAAAATCAACATCAATGAACACTTAATATTATTAAGAATTTATATTCCACCTGGCAATAACATAGCTACCATAGAACACATCCTACACTGGACCTTAAAGACTATTTCTCAAGAAACAATTATAATGGGAGATTACAACACAGATTGGAATAGTTGTAACTCACAGAAACCCATGGATGATATTAACCTCCATGGCTTTACACAAATTATCCAAAGCCCAACCAGAAAAGACAAAAACTCAAATAGACAATCTATAGGTTCATAGGATCATAGATGTTTACTAGGATAATGACCACAAGGGCCTTTTTAAGCCTAGCCATGCATCCCAAATCTCTGACAAGTTTTGATACCCTTGATAAGTGTAAGCATAGGCCTAGGACATGAACAATTTACAGGTTACCGGTGTCCACTAGAGACACAGGTGCCAAACCTGGGATGAATTTATGGTTTCCCATCCAATTGTCCAAGTTGAACTTGAAATGGGTTAGGGAAGGAACTCTGCTTCACCTGGATGGGGGGGGGGGGGGCTGTTCCACAGAAGTGGCAGTCTCTGGGATACATACCTATCTCTCCAGCAAGTCATATTTATGTCACAGGCAAGGTTTAAGTCTTAAGAATGGGTAATTCTGGTACTGTTTGTTTTGTGGATCTGCAGGAGGTCCATCAGAGTGGGGGTCTGACAATGCCCTGTATGCCAGGCATAGATCTCCCCTCTCAAAAGCCTGTAGGAGGCAGAATACAGGGATAGGACCTTGAGGTGATCTGCATAGGACATTTTACTTACACCCTGTATTCTTTTAGTGAGGAACCTCTGTGGACATTCCAGTTGTTGGATATGCCTGGTTAGGTACATACCAAAGGGGGCATTGTACTCAATGATAGGTCTGATGAATGCTGAATACAGTAGAATAATGACTTCCTTGGACTTAGATGCTATACGTTTGTTTATAAGTTGCGTAACGTAGAATGAATTCCTTACCACTGTAGACACATGATGGTCAAAGGCTAGATTATTATCTATGTGAGTCCCTAAGTCTCCGACTATTGGGTCAACACTAAGGAGTATGTTGTCAATATGATAGTTACCAGGGATATATGACTTCCCAAAGGATACTATTATGCATTTCTTGGCATTTAGTTTTAGTCCATGGCTCTGACACCAGTTGTTTGTTTGTGTCAGCTCCTCCTGGAGAATATTTGTGTCAGTATGAGATTCAATGACAGCTCCTAATTTGCAATCATCTGCAAATTTAATCAGCCAGTGACCACTGACATTGGCCTTGACTTCTGAGAAGTAAATGCCAAATAGGAGCGGTCCAAGGACTGATCCCTGAGGGAGTCCAATTGTGACTGCCATCTCTGTAGAGGTGGATTCCCCCATTCTAACTTCCTGGTTCCTGTCTGTGAGCCAGTTCACTATCCACCGGGTGACATACGGGTTTGTACCTAATCTCTCCAATTTGTCAACAATGCCTGAGTGGGCTATTGTATCAAATGCCTTGGTCAGGTCAAGGCAGGCAGTCTGAATGATTTTGCCCTCATCCATTGCTTTGGTGACCTTCTCAAAGAAGTCCACCAGGTTGAGTAGGCATGATCTGCCCTTGATGAAAACAAACTGAGTTGGGTCCACTGTCTGGAAGTTTACTATATTTCTGTTGATCATTTCCATGATAATTCTTTCCATGGCTTTACATATAAGACTAGTGAGACATATGGGTCTGTAGTTTCCAGGGTCTGTAGATGGCCCACCTTTGTGCAGAGGGCTGACTGTTGCCTTTCTCCATTCATGAGGCATGAAACCTGTTTGGAGGCTACAGTTAAACAGAAATTCCAGAGGCCCTGACAGGTCATGTGTCATGCTATTTAGAAGGCATCCTGGGATATTGTCTGGGCCCATTGATGTAGTGTTCTTGGTCTTAGAGAGAACATTAAGGACATGTTCCCTAGTGATAGCAGGGGGTAGTTATATTTGATTATATTTCCTGAGGGAAGGTTGAGAGGGAGAAAGGGGTAAAGTTGGAGCTGAATTTATCAGCCAGGAGGTTTCCTATGTCTTCTGGCTCAGTACAGGTGGCTCCCTTTACAATGGGCTCTGCACACAATTGTGTATTGCCTTTGAAGTTGCGAACATAGCTAAAGAATGCTTTGTGGTTGTCCTTGGCCTGGGTGGCCATACTTTCCTCAAATTTAGCTTTGGTAGACTTTATTTGTCCTCTGAGTTGTTTGTTTATGTTTGATGAGAGTGCTTTTATCCAGCTGGGTGCTGCACCTCCTAATTTTTGCCATGATTTTCTTCTTCCTGCTATACAGCCTATTGATGTTGTGATTGCACCAGGGTGGCTTGTTTTCTGAGTTAGTTTTGTACTTCCTCCTGGTGGGTACAGCTACCTCTATGCAGCTATTAACATGCTTGTACAGGGCTTCTGTGAACAGTTCTGCATAGGCAGCAACATTCTCAGGGTTTATGGGGGCTTGAAATTTTGCCAGGTTCTCACTTAATAGTAGGAGGTTAGCCTTAGAAAAGTTCCTGAATATTCCAGGTTTAGCTGGGGGTCCAGGTTTTATTTTTACTTCAATGGACACCATTTTGTGGTCTGACCTTACCAGGGAAGGCATTACAGTAGTCAGTGTGCAGCACCCTTCCATATTAGTGAGGACCAGATCCAGTATAGTTGTACCCCTGATTGGTGTACTGACTATCTGGCCCAGGGAGTTTGTGTTTACAAAATCCAGGAATCTCTGTGCATGTATGTTTGGTGTCATATAGGATTCCCAGTTAATAGTGGGGTAATTAAATTCACCCATGAATATGGTATTGGGTTGGATGGTTAGTGTTTCTAATAAGTTTAAATACATGATATGGGTTTCCTGGGTCGTAGAGGGGGACCTATAGCTTGCAAGGAAGTGGTATTGGATTTTACCTATGGTAATTTGAACATGGACCAGGTCAAGTGCATTGTCCTGTTTGACCAGCCTTGAAGCATATTTATCTTTGATGTAAATAGAGACACTTCCACCTTTAGTCCCTGCTTGTGATGTAGCTGGCCTAAATGTGTGGAAGGCATTATAGTCTAGCACCGTTTGTGTGCTCTCTGCTGCTTTAAACCATGTCTTAGTGACTGCACAGATGGCAACATTCTCTAGGGTAAAGAGAACTTCTAGGGAGTGGAGTTTTTTTGTTTAGACTCCTAACATTGAACAGTAATACCTTTAGATTTTCTTGGTTTTGATTTGCTATGTCGGACATACTTTCAGTTTGGCATTGCCTAAAAAAGGCACTATGGGGGCAGACAATGTTTTAGCTAATATTTGAAAGCCTAGAGGGGAGAGGTGCTGACCATCCCTGGCAAAGCAGTGTGGTCTGTTGACCATCTTCTTCCATGCTGACAAATATTTCACCCCCTTAGAATGACAACAGAAACTAGGCCAATTATTAAAATCAATCATCTTTTGTTTGTATTGTGGCATCATCCTTGGAAAAGGTAAAATGTTGCTCAATGCTAAGCTCATTCCAGCCTGAGACACATATTCCAAGAGCTCCATGATGTCTCTCTTCATATAGTCTAGGGAGGTACATCTCAGGTCATTTACTCCCATATGGACTATGACTGAGTCATATTGGTAATTGTGGTCCAATGACCTGAGTGCCTGCGTTATGTAGCAGATCCTAGCCCCTGATAAGCAACTGACCATGACTTTCTCCTTACTCAGCCTGGTGAAAGGGACATCATTGTGTCTCACTATGGAGTCTCCAGTGATTAGAATGTTGGATTGTGTTGTGGCTTGCCTTATAGGCTTAGAGGTAGAGGCTCCATGAGATGTAGCTCTATGTGTTGGTTTGGGTATTGCTTTGAAAGAGCGCATTTGCGGCTGCTGAGGGTATTTGTTATGTGTACATTGTCTAGGAGGTCTTTGTGGTTTAGGAAGATTACATTTAAGTGCCTCAGCATATGTAGGTCAATAAGTCTGCTTTTAGTTGTACGTGATGGGTGCAGCATGTGTACTACTGACAACCTTATTGACATTAGGAGTACTTTTATGTGAGAGCTTTGTCTCCAGTGACACTGTTTTAATACATCTCTCACATACCATATCAGTGTGTTTGAGAATTAACTGGTTATCAATAAACATGAGGCAATTTCTATTCATTGCCTCAGGATGCCCATATCCACCACGCCAGTAATGGAGACAGTAAA
This sequence comes from Protopterus annectens, assembly GCF_019279795.1. NCBI lineage: Eukaryota > Metazoa > Chordata > Ceratodontiformes > Protopteridae > Protopterus > Protopterus annectens. The sequence continues at coordinate 964,912,772 of NC_056746.1, forward strand.
AAAATTCATATCCATGGCAACTGACCCTTTTTTATTGATTAGACAGTTGGAGTGAGAATATCAGTTACTGTCAGGAGTATCCGGTTTGCAAATATGGGGACAGTGCTTGTCACTACAAACTAGTTCTCCTGTGTGCATCTAGGTAATGGAGAAATTTCAATTGTGCTTTTACAGGAAAAATGTCACTCAGGGTGTCTGTGTCTATACAGAGCACTGTCAAACACTTGAGGGGGAACTAATATGTAGACCCTGAAAATTTAAGGATGAAGTATTTAGGCAGATATTCTGAAGTTGGAAACAAATCAAGCAGTACTCACTGAAAACAAAGAATTAGCTTGTCAAGAATGATGAAAAGAGGGGAGTCAAATGAATGGCTACTGCCTGGCTACTACTCATGCTGGTCTCATTACAGCTTCAGTCTGTTGGGATACAATGCTCCTTTGCTTATTCTCTCACCAGAAGCAAAATATTAGCACCAATCCCTTACAAGCAAACTCTCACATGCACTACACTCTAGTTGTCTTCCTGATAGCCTTAGTGACCACATACTAACTTTTTTGCTTAGGCAACAGGCTAACCCTCTTAAAAACACCACTTACCATCAAATCCAAAACAGGAGAAAAGTTAACTCCCAAACTCTGGTAGCCACCCTCAACCAATGCAATTGGTCTCCACTAAAGATCGTACCCCTAGATTCTGCCATTGAAAACATTAATAGCACTTTCCTCAATATTCTTAATCTGCTTGCACCCCAAGAACTGTTTGAGCAAAATCAAACTATACCCCATGGCTAAGCAAGGAAACAAGAGCTCTCTTTAAACTAAGAGAGAAAGCATGGGAACGATGGTATGCACACAAATCTCAACTCAATCACCTAGTATATCAAGAACTTAGAAACAAAGCTAAAAGACAAATTAGACAAGATAAAAAAATATTACTCCAATATACAAATGAAACATTAGAGAAACCTAAGAAAATTGTGGTTAGCAATTAAAACAATCCTACACCCTTGACAAGTATCAACTCCACCCCCCTCAATACCAAACAATGTAGGTACTACTGCAGAACAATTTATCAAACACGTCACCAAAAGCATTTTATCTCTAACCAAAAATAACTGTCCCTCTCTACCAGCTACACCCTTAACAGTAAACAAGAACACTTTCTTCTTCCACCCCATCCCCACAAATACCATAAAAATGTTACTAAAAAACTAAAATCAATAACAATAGCAGCAGATAACTTACCAGCAGAATATCTCAAGATTGCTGCTGATGCCATTTCATACCTTGTCACTATTCTCATCAACCGGTCTATCATGGAACAACAAGTACCACAGATCTGGAAAATCTCTCACATAATGCCCCTACACAAAGGAGGTAGCTTTACCAAACTCTCAAATTGTAAGCCAATTGCCATTCTATCCTCATTTTCTAAAATGCTTGAAAGATTTATACACTCTCAACTACTGCACTACCTTTCAACTAATTGCCTCTTAGCCAATACCAAGCATAGATTTAGACCCAACCACAGTAACACAACTGCTCTCTTGAGCTTCACTAATACCATCAATCTCTATAAGAATGAAGAAAAATAGTTTCATTTGTCTTTCTTGATCTGTCCAAAGCCTTCTACACAATTTCCCACCACAAACTTTTATCTGAACTTTCTAAACTAAACCTTAGTTTCTCTACCCTCACTTGGTTCCAAAGCTATCTAACAGGTTGCCAGCAAGCAGTAAAATGGCAGCAAGATCTCTCTCATCTCTGTTTCCTGTTACACTAGGAGTACCACAGGGTTTCATTCTTGGTCCCCTTCTTTTCAATATCTTCACAAATAATCTCAACACAGCCACAGCACACATCTCTAGCTTCCCTGATCCAGTATGCAAATGACTCTATGCTCATTTGTGCTGCCCATACTATGCAACAACTACAAGATATAACACAAACGTCCTTTTCTTCAGTCGAAACATGGCTCTCTGACTCACAGCTTATACTCAACCCTAGTAAAACCAAACTTATGCCCTTCCATCCCAGCAGAACCACTACCACTCCCCCCACCTTTTTCATTTGTGCCTCAGGTAATACAGTTATTACACCTGTAACTCAGACTAAACTCCTAGGTGTTGTTATCGATAATAACCTGAGATTTGACCTACACATAGCACAATCAATAAAGAAGGTACACAAAGTCGATATAGAAATATACAATTCCTAACCAATAGTACTTAGATAGCCATTGCAAGAGCCCATCTTCTCTTTACACGCCACTGTGCATCATCCATACTCACCAGCCTCAAGAAAACAGATTTAGGCAAATTCGAAGCATGCTTTAATAAAATAGCAGTTTGCCACAGACTCTCCATACATATCATAGCACTGTCAACCTCTAAGGCAACTTTCCTGGTTAGAGTTTCCATACCCCCTATTCTACAATCAGCTGACAATGCCCCACAAACTACTTTACCAGCAAGAAAAAACACCAGTCCTCCAGCACATGCATGAACCTTATTCCAATCATCAGGAATTACGCTCCACCAATAAATCTTTATTAAAAGTAACCAAATCTGTGAATACTGCAGGAGACTCTCTCTATTCTAGTTATGTAGTCAAAATCTGGAATACACTTCCTTAAAATATAAGATCTACAACCAATAATACTCATATGACAAAATCACTCAAAAGTCAATGGCTTAATACATGGCTTTGCTCTTGCAACAGTGCTGGTTAAATGCCAGTCCTTATGACCTATCTCACTATCAAGTAGAAAATACCTCTTTACTACCTTCACCTTCCACTGCTTCCTAATCCCTCCCCAACCTCCCAGCTACCTTCTTTCCCCTCTGCCTTCCGTTCTCTTATATACAGTAATACTACAGTTAGGAGTACTTATGTTACCTTAATTCATTCTGCCTGACATGTCGAACATCTTTTTGGATTCATTGCTGCATTTTGGTTTATATGTGTTCTCTCTCCATAAATCTTTTCTCCCACTTATATGATGTTACTTCTGCATGTGCTTACCATTGTATGAATTGTTACACTTATTTCTCTGTTTAAGTATGCTTATATGTTGAGCTTTTCTCCCTGGGCCTTCACTGAAAATGGGTACTTGCCCGGTTGGACTTTCCTGGTAAACAAAAATAAAATAAAATAAATAAATAAATACAAAAATAAATAAAATAACAAACAAAATCTGCTTTTATCAGTCAGCCTTACTTTTATACAGCTTTAATTGATTCATTAAGCTATCCTCCTCTGGCTAATACAGCAAATTTTGTATCTGCTTTTAAAGATACAGGTACAACTAAGATAAGGAAGCACTGTAACTTAAAGCACTGATGTTCATTTACACCATAATCACTATAAAAGTTCTGTATAGGCAATATACATTTCTGGTTACACCTCTTTTGATCATGCATACATTACGGTTTGGTGATCTACTACCCTATGCTACAATCGATATATAAAATAAACACACACATATTCATACATACATACATATATATATATATATATATATATATATATATATATATATATGTTGCATTTATTATTGCCCTTGATACACACATGTACCCCCCCCCCCAACATACACTCATATATATGTTGCCAACTTTGATGGCATAGAGGGATAAAGCTCTGACTATGACCAAGGTGACCTGAGTTGGTTTAGTTGTTGGAGCTGGTGGAGGAAGAGGAATAAAATGACAAGGATTAGCCTTTTTGTCTGTTTGAATGGAAGGAAGCATGTGTCTAGACACACTGTCCATGGAGAATCCCTAATGAAGACTGGGGATCACATGGAGGCCCTATTTAGAAGGGGGCAACTGGGCCATGATTGCATCATATGTGAAGGAAAGAATGAATGCTCATCAAAAGGTCCGTTGTATGCCAACCTTTGAGCATTACAGCCATATGCGGGGGGATGTAAGGACGCAACTTATCAGGTCATTCTGTGTGAATAGTAGCAGTGACAAGGCCACTGATCTTCCATCACACATGTTGTCTCTAGGATGGGAGTGGCAATAACAGCTTGGAGAGGTTAAACTTGGGTGAAGTCACAAAAGTTCACAACACTGAGGAATAAAAGGACTTCGGAGCCTCTGAGCTAAGAAATCAAGTTCATAGGTTCATAGATTCATAGGTGTGTGCTAGGCTATTCGCCCTGGAGCCAATGTAAGCCTAGCCCAAAAAGATTTCCTGGTATCTTGCTGCCCAACGTTAGTTTCCTGTGCCCCTATCAAGCAAGGCCACTGAAGTAATCCCCGGGGTGAATTTTCTATTGCCCATTCACTCATCAAGATTTCTGTTGAAGAGGGCTAGTGAGGTGCTCTACTTGATGTGACTAGGAAGTCTGTTCCAGAGCATGAGTAGTCTCTGGGTTAGAAACCTATCCCTCCAGCATGTTCTGTTTATTGCGGTAATAAGGTTAAGGTCCCTGGAGTGTGTGGCACAGAGGGATTGAGATTTCTTCAGATGTAGCATATCTAACAGCTCTGGGTCAAACATGGCTTTGCAGGTCATGCAGAGATTGCCTCTAAGTAGGCGATATAAGAGAGAGTATAGCTGGAGCTTTTTGAGTCTGTCCATATAAAGCATGTGTTTAAGGCCCAGGATCCTCTTAGTGAGGTATTTTTGTGGCCTTTCCAGTTGTTGTAGGTGTCTAGTGAGGTACATGCCAAATGGGGCATTGTTTTGTGTAATAGTTCTGATGAGGGATGAGTAGAGAGGGACTATGACCTCTTTCTTCCTGGATGAAAAGCCCTTTGTAATGAGATTTGCCACATAGAATGACTTTCTGACCACAGTGGCAATGTGGTTGTCAAAGGAGAAGTTGCTGTCAACCTGTGTCCCCAGATCTCGTATCACACCTTCAGTGTTTAGTGGACTACCGTCAATGTGGTAGTTCATGGGCACAGAATTTTTCCCAAAGGGAATGACCATGCATTTTTTGGCATTGAGCTTAAGGCCATGGTTCTGGCACCAGTCATTGGTCACAGTGAGGCCTTTTTGAAGAATGTCTACATCACTTGGAGAGTCAAGTAATGGCTCCCAGTTTGCAATCATCTGCGAACTTGGTCAGCCAAAGTCCCTTTATATTGGCTTGAACTTCAGAGAAGTAGATGCCAAACAGGAGAGGACTCAGGACTGATCCTTGTGGGACTCCACTTATAACTGGTCGGTAATCAGATTTGGAATCTGCTACTTTCACAGTATGGGTTCTATCAGTGAGCCAGTTTACGACCCACCTTGTGATATAGGGGTTTATGCCTAGTTTAGTGAGTCTATTAAGTTCAACTTAAACAATCTACAGTAAACTCTCAATTAACTGGAACTCAAGCAACCAGAACTCTCAAGCAACGGGCAAAAAAATGTTGAAGAAATACAGTACAATTTTCATGTGTTGCACTTTCTGTTTTCCTCCCACAGAAACATATGTTACATTTTTAGAGTTTTAGCATTTTAAAAAGGAAGATAGGAATAAATTCCCTAACCTGAGAGCAAGTCAGCCAAACAAATACTATAGTGTACAGTATTAGTCAGGCCTATTTTTAATAGTAATTCACACGCAACCAGAAACTACAGTTATCCAGCATCTACCAATCTCCATGGGTGCCGGTTATCTGAGAGTTTACTGTATGTCAAAACAAAAAAGAAAAGTGAGTAAGTAAATAAAACCTGTGTGATGTAAGCAATAGGTGCAATCAATATGATTAATGCAGTGTCAGTGGCGCAACTGATGACATACTCAGTTTGGTGCAGATGGCTGTAGTTTCTATTCTCACACCAGGAAGATGGATTGCTGGCATTGTAGTGCAGCATAAGGGGGGGGGGGGGTGCTGAATTCCAGATTTTGTCATCATTTTGATGAGACATTAAACCAAGTCCCCATCAGCCTGAGTTGGTGGTAGCTCAGATGGATTTAAAAGATTCCCCAGCACCTATTGAAAATAGTAGGGGCCCTTTAGTTTACACAAAAAAGACTTATTTACAATACTTACAATATTTACAATATTTATAATGTTTACGATATTTACAATACATTTTACATTATGTCTTCACTTAAAGTATTCTTCATCACTTACTATTTATACATTATTATTTTTTATCTGACTCCCCACTCTAATTTCCACAATCAAAATCTTATCTTTTTAATATTTCTGGTAATCTCATTTAGCATTATACATGAGTTATTTAACTCTTTGACTCAGAATGATCCAGATCACATTAAATATTTTTCTATCCATGTTATCTATATATTTTTTACTTTTGCCTTCATAAAAACATATTCATTCATGTCCATGTTTATGTCATCTCATTCCTTCATATCATTAAAATATCATTAAAATAATCTATATTTCTTAATGTATCTGCAGCAAAAAGTTCATGTTGAAATCTCCATTCTGAATCCTGTGAAGGTTTGATTGCCTTCCCTTCTTTCTCTACACCATCAGAATACTTATATATTACCATTAGACCAGGATGGGAAAGCTCAACTGCCTTCCCTGTATCACCATTACAGTCATTTTCATCCCTTCGCTAATGCAAAAACTCAACTACATTTGTCAATCTCTGCATTTATCCAATTACAATAACCAATCCATTTTTTTAAAGAAGCTAAATTGTCAACAACAGTTTTGGGTGCCATACCAATATGTCTCCTGCTTCTCCAAGCTACATACATGCTTATAACAGAAACAGGAAGTGCCACAGTATCAATGATGCTGCTCGTCAACACAATGAGAAGTAGGGGAAATCCCTTGATGCCCTGGCCAAATTTCCCCTAGTAATGTGAATACTACCTTGAGTCTCTCCTGAAAAGAAGCTATTAACCTAATGGAATTACATCAATCAACAAAGGATAAATATATAAAATAAAAATGAAAGGATAGCCATTATCCCACTTTATACAGTTTTCATGTTTCCCCTCAGGGAGTACCTTATATGGAAGGACAAATGAGTGGAATACCAGTCATTGTCAGGAGTGTTAGTGAAGTCAGTGGTTGTGTGGAGATTCAAAAGCAGAAAGAGAAAAAAAATATAGAATTAAAAAAAAAAAGTTTATCCAACCAATCCATGTCTGCTGTGCCCCAGTCCTACCCTTCTCATAGGAAAACAGATATGGACATGCATGACAGAAGCATCACCCACCCATTGGCTGTGTTATTCCTTCATACACCAAACTTCATGACTTGGCCATGAAGTTTGGGCAATTCCAGTGCTGCCAAGTCAATCTTCACCAGTCTTTCCAGGGAAATATAGGAGTTATTAATAACTCTAGCTTGCTCTTTGGTGACTGGCTCCATTTTGAAACCTTGTTTGCTAGCATTCTGAGTTAAAACACAACGACTGTATTACCAGGCAGAGTTAGTACAGTTTATAGTGCCCCGCAAATAGAAACCCTTCTTCAGCAAGTGTTTATCACTGCCCCTCCAATATGTGATTATCTCTAAATAGCACCTTCAAGGATCTATCAGATCAAGAATACCCTGAGCAAGATGTACTATCTTCCAGTGCATTATCTGGTGTATTGACAATTGCACCATTACAGATAATATTCCCAGGTCAGATGAGCATTCTAAAATGCCTACTAGGTCTGCTACTTTCATAAAGCCTTCAAGACCTAATTCTACTAAATTATGTTTTTAGCCAGTTCTGCAGATGTGGGCCTAACTTTGCACTCAAGGTGAATACCCGAGATTCAGATTCAGAAGTGCTTCTCATCCTGATGGGTGCAACACCAAGTCACACATCTGTGGCTGCAGCAAAATCTGTTAGTTAAAAAAATTAGCAATAAACTTAAGATGAAGCAAAGCAATGAAGGTCAATAGGACAATAAAGAATAAAGACTTAAATACAAAAATTGTCATACTGCTGTGTACTTTGAAACAGTGACATAAGTAAACAAAGATGAAAAGCTGAAAACTTGGTGATATGATATTAGATAAATGTTTTGATATATGTATATATATATATGTACACACACACACACACACACACACACACACACACACACACACACACACACACACACACACACATATCAATACATTTGGTTCAGAACAAGTGTATTGTCAATTCCTAGGGCTAAAAACCCCAGCAAAAAGACATACTGGGACATAACAAGAGGAATCATTGTGTGATGAAGTTAGGAAACAATGATGCAGTATTACAATGGGGTAACCATGTAGGTGATGATGTGGTAAGTTTTGGAGATATAGGAGAGATATATAATGTACATGTGACTATTAAATCTCATTTCTAGAGTCACTAAAACTGGAGTTCAATAAAGTAGCTAACAAAATGATTCAGATTTTGAAAAATAAAGTTTATGTAATGAAACTTGTGTAGCTAAACATACAGACAGCTTTTTATAAAAAAAAAAATATGAGAAATTTAGACACAACTGATATATATATTCTTCATGAAAGAAACAATTACCTTAACAAATGGGAAATTCTAATTACAATATCTTTGCTTATGAAACACAATGAATGAACTGACTCTGAAGGAATGAAAGTTCAACAAAGGAATGGCTTGCAAGACGACGTATATTGGTTATATGTATAATATATATGTATATATATATATATATATATATATATATATATATATATATATATATATATATATATATGGATTCACTTTATAATATTGAAATACTGAAATATCGAATTTTAATATTTCGAGACTATAAAGCCGAAACACCAAAAAAAGAAAACCAGAACCATGAAACTCAAAACCATGACAGTTAAACCACACACACAAACACAACTACACCTACCTCCGCACAACAACACAAACACACACTTACTATAAGCAGGGGGGAAAGCCTTCTGCACTCCTCATGTGAGGGGCTGTGCCCCCCATCTTTTAAATATACTAACTTCAAGGTTGCACTAAACAGCAACACACACAAAACCCACCAGTATTTTGAGATTCCAAAGTGTTTATATATATATATATATATATATATATATATATATATATATAGGTCCATATCAGTTGATCGAGTTTTCAGAAATTCAAAATTCACCATATGATCGAGTTTTTGAAAACCCAAAGCTTTTGAACGAAGATCACGGTACAGTGTGGATTGAGAAATTTACCCTTTTCCTCACTATAGTGCGATCTTGAAGTTGGCATATTTAATTTGCAAGGGATGGGGGGTGCAGGGAGGCTTGCACTCCTGAAAAAAATGTAGATTTTTCAGTTTTTTTTTCTTTTTTTGATGTTTGAGTGTTTGGAAACTCAATTATATGGTATCGACTGTATGAATTTCGAGTATCTGAAAACTCAGTCATCTGACATAGACCTATACATATATATATATATATATATATATAGAGAGAGAGAGAGAGATAAAGATATATATACATGTGTGTGTGTGTGTGTGTGTGTGTATGATATAGATATATAGATATAGATAGATAGATAGATAGATAGATAGATAGATAGATAGCAAATGAATAGTCCAGATCAGTGACTGGTAATCAAACAGAAAAGGGAAATGATGTCATGAGAACCGTCTATGTAGTTAAATGGACTTTATAAAAGGGATACAACAGGGATTTTGTGTTGCCTCACTGCTTTTTGACTTATACTTGCCAGACTTACCAAATACTTTTCTATTGATCTGTAAATATGCAGGTGACCTAAGATTAACAAAAACTATTATAGGCACGCAGGACAAAGAGATGCAATAGAGTACATTAGTGACTCCATGCCACTGGCTTCATTTAAACATCCTAATTCCAAATGTCAATAAATCAGCCTGTAAGAAAATAGGAAACCTAAAAGAAACCTAAGGAGTAAGTCCAGTAAGTTTCTAAGTAAAGCAAAGTTGAGTAAAGTCAGCTTATATCAGGTTACCAATTCTGGGTGTTGTGGTGAACAACATAGTTCGATTTGGTAGACATCCAGAACAACTATGTGTTGAAGTCATCAGATTGGCATCAATAACATTGGATACATTCCACAAATGTTTTTAATTACTGCTGATCTCATTCTATTTATTGGTCAACTCGTACCACATGTTCATTTTTGTTACCTTATTGTTTCCTTTCAAAAATATATGTATTACTAGGATGAACAAATATACAAATGTTGGATCAAGAAAATCAAAGGGTCCAAACACTAGAATATCACAATGGATTGCTTCAGTTAAAAATGTATTCCTCGTCCAATAGTAGGGTAAGGGGAGATCCTTTCCTAACCTATAGGGGTCACTCAGATTGTTGCCTTCTGGACTACTTTGCACCAGCTATGGGTAACAGCATGCTAAATCTAAGGGGTCAAAGTAAAACTTGGCAAGTGATGAGGTAAGATAACAGGTATTATGAATTAGTTCACTGAGTGGATGATTGCTTTCTGGACTAGTCTGCCAAACACATTAAAAATTAAATCATACTGGAGATTTTAAGAAAGCTGCAGATGAACACTTTGCTGTTAGAAAATATCAAATACAATGAAGATCAAGGCTATAAACAAGGTATTTGGGAGTTACAGACTTAAGCAGTGGATGTCACACTATTAAAACTAAACCCTCTAAATGCAGATTTTGGGGTGTGTATCAACACTTACCTCCCAACTGTCTGTGATTTTGCAAATCATCCTTGATTTGCCTCATATCTTTTGCCTTGTCCCTTATACAATTCCAGTCAGTTAATAATGCCAAACATTACAGTTTGATATTTTTTGTTGTTAAGAAAATGCATGTTGCTGCAAAACCTGTTGTTCTATTAACTGTTTAAGCAAATTGGAGCAATATTTAAAAATTACCCTAACTTTGGACCTTCTCCCATTATTTTTGTTCTTTGTCTATAATTCTTGAGGAAATTAATTGAAGCATATGGCACCTATTTCCCCATAAGGCAGTGAGGTATGCCACATAAGGAAGAAATAAGTAGATGATGGGCTTGCATCAGGCTAGGTGGTCAAACGTCCAACCCCAGCAGGGTTTCACAGAAATTCTAAGAAGTACAGAAACTGGTATCTGAAATAGTAGTGTAGTGGGAAATGCAGAGGCTAACTATATGCTTCCACACACTAGAATGCAAACCTCTAAGTGTGGAAGTTCTCAACATCCGCAAAGTGTCCTGAATTATACTGTAACAGTACAGGTTAGTAGAAGGCAAACTATGCACCACTTTTATTTCATCTGCAGTGAACATCAGAAAGTGTAAAGAGATTTACACTTAGAGCACCAAAGTCCCTTAAGGTCATAAGAAAAGTATTATCTTAACTAACGTCCTCTACAAATCTCTTTGTTACTACCCTACTAATAATGCCCCCTGTATAGACGCCCATGATACTGGGGGTCCAAATAGGTTTGGGGTGTGTGGCGAGGCTTGTAAAGGTCCTTGTGGTTGTAAATCTAGTAACAACCTAAGAACCTATGATTTTGTTGGTGAGATTTCTTCATATCTAAAAATTATATTTAATGACATTTTTTTTGTTTATTACAGCATGCAAGGTAAACCAGGGAGTTAACAGACATCCTTTTTAGCATTTCCTTCCAGAATACAGCAGCTACCTGTCACAATGATCAACTGCCTTTTAAGTCACCTGAGGCGTATTGCATTCCAGTAACAAATGACAGGATTTTCAGCTCCTAGATTGATAGTTATTTTCTTTTTCTTTAAGGAGTGGAGAAATTATGAAAAGATCTCGATTGATTGATTGATTCATTCATTCATGCTCTTGTCTGAAGGGCAGTCTCACCCTTCCTTTTGGTGATGGATTGAGACACACTTCTGCTGTCACTGTGAAACACTACTGCTTCTGATTGTTTTCATCTTCATTCTATAACTGCAGTGTAATTTCATGTGTTTTCCCGAACATTTCATAATATCCTGTGACACATTAATTGCTGTCTTCCTGTCTAACTAGTTCTGCTCTATATGTGTAGTTTCCCCAAGAGGTAGCATTACATTCCTAAGTAATAGAATAATTTTCATATATTTATGGGAGTCATGCCTGTACACAATTTTTTCTTTTGAAAAGAATGCTTTTTATTTCAAATGCACATATCCTATCTGAGGAGAAAACAGATGTCAACAAAGTATCTGCCTATACCCTGATAAATGACACAACTTTTTTTTCATGCAGATACTTAGGTATTAGTGAATTAAGAAACTACTGGTTGTTCTTGCATTACCATACTGCATGTCTCTAAAATGGATTCATTCTTGTACGTTGTGAGACATTAGTCTTATGGGGACAGTTAGTTGTAGACACATGGCTGAATTGCAGTTCATCTGCAGAGACACATGGCTGTGACAATTTCACACTGACCACAGAAAACACTGCCATACCCACAACTTGAATGACAAAGTGCAGGGTGAAACAATGTCCACAGCTCCACAAGACTCTAGAGAAAACAGGAAACATGGCAAGCACCCATTGCAGCAGCATGCCTGGTAGGCATATCAGTGGCAGAGAAAGTGCAATGTCTAATGGGTGACGCCTTTATTAATGGATCAATGAAGTGATGAGTATTGTGCATTATGTACAGCACATGCTTATATAACTACCACTTGTAGAAGTGTGAAACAGCATAGAGGTAATCCTGTATATTGCTGTAGTAACACTTATGCTTGAGAATTTGTTTTAGGTGACTATCCCTAGATACACTGGCTCTCCTGTGAGTATTAAAAGGCATTTTTCTAGGCAGGCAGTCTCTGGGGCAGCCGTTAAATTTGCTGCTAATGCATGGTAATATACAGTGGGCCATCCTAGAGCACTTTCAGCTGTCAGTCCTAGGCCTCAACCTGATTGTTTTATTTTTTATTTTATTTATTTATTTTACATTTGTTTGCCGGGATAGTCCGACTGGACACATGCCCATTTACAGTGGAGGCCTGGGGAGAAAAGCTCTAACAAGTTACAAAATGTTAAATATTGCAAAAAATCATACATAGATTTCACATGGAGAGCAGCAAACAGGTGCAGCATACTGAGGTATTATCTTGATACAGCAGGTCTAAAAGGGAGCATAGAGAAACGACATATTACAGTTATATGTTACACATTACAGAGCAAGATACTGAGGTATTATACTGAAACAACAAGTCTTGAAAGAGGGCGTAGAGATACAACTTATTACAATTATAGATTTGCAGTAGATTCCTGATGTCTGCAACAGATAGAATTGTAACCAGCTGTTTATTTGTTTATAAAATGAAATGTGGGTTGTTATGTGATGCATGGGCATAACCATTTATTCATTAGGTGCACTTTGAGAGAATTTTTGAATGTGGGGATAGAAGGAGCAGAGGTTAAGAAAGTGGGGATGTTGTTCCAGTTTCTGGCTATGTTTCTGGCTATGTTGTGGTAGAACAGGGCCTTTCCAGCAGAGTTAATGGCTTTGGAGATACAAAGTGTTTTATTCTGAAGAGCGTAGGGGGCGATTTGATATGTACTTGGTTAGTAGTTGGTTAAGAGATGGGGTTTTGTCAGGGTAGTTAAAAATCTTGTAGGCAAGTGTTAATTGGTGGTAGTTCAATAGCTGTGGAAGTTCTAGCCATTTCAGTTGATGTAGTGCCTGACAATGGTGGGTCTTACAGCTGGAGTTATTAGCAAATCTGGCGATTTTATTGTAGCAAGACTGAAGCAGTTCAAGGTCATGTTTTCTTGTCAGGGTAAGAATAGGTGCGGCATACATAAAAGTGGATAGCAGGTGTGTTTGGGCAAGAGTAATTTGTGCCTGATCAGTTAGAATTTTTTTGTGTCTATAAAGTGTGCCCATTTTTTGTGGACTTTTTTGATTGTTTGTGAGATGTGGACATCAAACAGTAGTTTGTTGTAAATTTCTACACCAAGGAGTTTAGTCTGGTCAGTTGGGGAGATGTTAGTCCCATTCTTGGATGTGATTGTGAAAAGATAATGGTTACATTTAGTTTTGTTGGGAGCGAATATGAGTAGTTTGGTCTTGTTGGGATTTAGAATGAGCTGGATCTGTGTGATCCAGTTTTCCACTGAAGTGAAGGATTCCTAAGTGAGTTTTTGAAGGGTAAGGATGGATGGTGCGGAACAGATGAAAGTTGAGTCATCTGCATACTGAATGAGTGAAGCATGTTGGGTGGTGGTATGTAGGCTGTTAGTAAATATGGAGAAGAGTAGGGGGCCTAATATTGACCCCTGGGGCACTCCTATTGGGGTTGGGAGTAGGGGAGATAGTGTGTTTTGCCACTGGACAGATTGTTGTCTATCTGACAAGTAGCATTTAAACCATGATATAGTTGAAGGGGCAAAGGATAGGGAGGTAATGGATTCTAGTAGCATGGAGTGTGACACCATGTCAAATGCCTTGGACAGGTCTAGGAAAATTGCTGATATGAAATTGTTATTGTTTCTGTGTAGGTTAACTGTATTTGTGAAGGAGAGAAGGGCAGTTGTAGTGCTATGGTGCTGTCTGAAACCATGTTGTGTGGGAGAGAGGAGGTGGTTAGAGTTTAGAAATTGCATAGCTTGGGAGTGAATACACCTCTCAAGTATTTTGGATAAGGGGTGTAGGATGGCTATGGAGTGGTAGTTAGGGAATTCGTAGGATTTTCCTCCTTTATGAAGAGGGATTATGAATGATACTTTCCATAGCTTTGGGATGTGGGCTTCTTGTATGGAGCGGTTTATAAGGATGGATACTGGATATGATAGAGAATCAGCTGCAATTTTTAGATAGTTGGTTGGTAAGTTGTCTGCAGAAAGGGTGGTAGGTTTGAGTTCTTGAAGGAGTTTTTTAATTGTGGTGGTAGGGACAGGTGAGAGGGTTAAAGAAGGGATGTTCTTTAGTGGTTGGGTAGGGGTATTTGAGAGGTGGGCTTGGGAGATTTGAGAGGAAAGTGATAGAATGGATTCTGTGAAGTAATGGTTAAATTGAGAGGCAATGTTTGTGGTGTCATCGTTGGTGGCGGGAGATGGAGTTGATGTTTTGCCTGAGTTAAGTATGAAGTTAATAGTATGCCAGAACTTTTGTGGGTTGTTAGTGTGTTTGTTTTGACTATTGAGGAAGTAATTTTGTTTATCAAGTTTGGTTTGTCTTTTTGCCTGATTCCTTAGTTTCTGGTAGTTTTGTTTGGATAGGTTTGTGTTATCTTTTTTCCAGGCTTTCCATGATCTATCTCTGGCTTTAAGTAGGGCTCTTGTGTCCCTGCTTAGCCATGGGGCATAGTTTGCCTTAACTCTAATCCTTCTAAGGGGTGCAATGGAGTTGAAGATGTTAGTGATGGTGCTATTTGAAGTAGTCTATGGCTTGGTCTAGTTGTAATGTTAGTAGTGGGTTCCAGTTACAGTGTTTTAGGATATAGTTAAGATCTTGTGCATTTAGTTTCCTGTCATCTCTGACTTGTCTATAGTTCATAGGGATGTTAAGGTTGGAGTGTTTACGCAGAAGGAATGTGGGGTGATGATCACTCAGGGTGTCTGGTAGATATCCCATGTGATAGTTGTGTTTTGGGTAATTTACTAGTGTCCAGTCTAAAATTGACTGTTTGTGGGATTTCCTGTCCACTCTAGTGGGATCATGAATGAGCTGGGCAAAGCCATAGAGATTGATATGGTTAGTGGAATTGTTGGAGTTACAGGCTAACCAGTCTGTGTTTAGGTCACCTAAGAGAATGGTTTTGTTGGGAAGTTTGGTTGAAATCCATTGTAGAATTTCTTCAATGGTGGGGGACTTGTTGCCTGGGGGTATGTAACAACAGATAATGTTGATTGTTTTAGTTTTATTTATAATTAGAGTTGAGACTAAGGTTTCGGAATTTTGAAATGTGGGGGTTGGGATTTGTAGGGGTTTTATGTTTAGTGAGTTTTTGAAGAGTATGACTACTCCACCACCCTTCTTATTTTTTCTGTCCTGCCTTAATATGTTATATCCTGGTGGGAGAATTTCTTCACTCTGGATGTTAGGTTTTAACCAGGTCTCGGTGATGGTAATTATGTTGGGGGAGGAGTGGGTTATGAATGCTTGCATGTCAGGGAGTTTGTTAGTTATGCTCCTGATATTCAAGTTAATGATTAGCAAGTCTGACCTTTGCTTGGGTGGGAGTGGGTAATTGTTAGGTCCTGGATTTGGGTGGATGTCTCCTGCTATGAGAAGTCTTTTTGTGATGAGTAATATGTGTTTAATATTGTGTGTTGTTTTTATGTGGTGTTTATATGATGGTTTTGTGGTTATTGAAGTTGTGGGCATGGGTGTGGAAGATCCAGATCAGACAGTTCGGGAACACACATTCCAATCCCTCCCACCAACACTTGGTTGCTCCGTCTGTGGACATGGTGTTGCATGCTTCTTTGTACGCACAATGAATTTGAAAAATCTATGTGTCTTTGCAACTGAATGGAAATTAAGCTATGTAGCCCCAATGAATTGTCCCTGACTTTATGTGGAGAACTTGGCCTGGTTGGAGGATAGGTATGTATGTGTAGAATGATGATGACCATAAAACATTTTGAAGAGTGCTTCAGCTTTTTGGTCATTTTGTTTGACTACATTGTACAAAATAATTTTAGGCTCAAGTTTTGATTTAAACAAAGGCATATCAGGGTTCAGGCACCTAGGCAGTGACACATTTCCCTGTGGTACACTTGACTGGGGACATATGGCTGAAGTGACAGTCAGCTGCAGAGAAATATGACTGTTTGCAAATTCCCTGTGGACAAAGAGAAAAATGTGTTACCATGCCCACAACTTCAATAACCAAATGCAGAGGGGAAAAACAATGTCCATGGTCCCCAAGGGAACATGAGACAGCAGGCAATATGGCAGGCATCAGCAGCAGGTTGGCCAGAGGGCATGTCAGTGGCAGTAAAACTGCAGTGCACAATGGGCAGTGCCTTTATAATCGGTGTGTGTGAACCACTACCCCCTTCACAGTTTCTAGGAAACATTACCTAAAATGCATACTGGAGCATAAATGTGACTACAGTAGCCTGAATTAATTTCCAGTTATTGTAAATTGTTCAAGATAACCATTTTCATAAGATTTAATGGAATACTATTCAAATCATTAGCGCTAGCATGTATCAATATTGTTTTATATTTCATCTTCCCTATCAGTAACATAGGCAATAACATAACCACATCCACCAATGTTATTGCTGAGAGGGACAATACTGTTATTCTGTCTTTATCTAACTATGCCAGTCCCCTTAAAAGTCTGGTTCAACACAGAATTGTCTGTTGACTAAACTGACGCATTCTGTACTCATTGCATTCAGCTTCATCTTTTAGAACCATATAATTTTTGTTTTTTTTTTGTTCTTTTTAGATAATTTATTTTTCTTCTTCTTTTTTACAAGTTCCATTTTAATACAGTTGTTCATTTCTGCTAAACTATTTGATTGAATCCTGTCATAGCTAATTGAATTCTTCAAGCAATCATCAAAATAATCACTAACACTTTCAGAAATGTATTCCCCAGATTCACACCCTAGTGCATTTACATTTCCTATTTCACTAAATCTATTCTTCTTAGGAAGCATTTCTATTGGCACTATTATCCTGTTTTATTATCAAATTACAATCTGAAGTTTCCTCCACCTATTTCTTTACAAAGTCCTATTATTGATTTTAGTGCCTTTCCATTACTACAGTTATAACCTGATGAGAGATCTAACAATTTGCCTTCCAAAATTCCCTCAAATTTCCCAATTCTCCTATAGTTCATAGGTTCATAGGTGTGTACTAGGCTATCGGCCCTGGAGACTATATAAGCCTAGCCCAAGAAGATTCCCTGGTATATGATATACCAGAAAAAGATATATGAATCAATTTGTTCATCTGTATACCTTATGTAAACTTTACATCCTGTATATCTTTACATTTTGTTCATCTGTATACCTTATGTAAACTTTACATCCTATACATTTCTTTAAAAAATATATTTTAGTAGATCATCTAATGCATTGCTATTGAGATTGTTCATAGTTGATAAAGAAATAAAAAGGAAAGTATTGTACTTTTTAATGTTTAATTCCTAAATACAACTTGCTATGAAAGCCGAATAAAATCCATCAAACAAAACAGACAACAATTATAGTTTAACTAGAAAATCATACCCACAGTTAATACTTGATTATAGAACTTTAAAAATTAAAAAAACAAAGTAAAAAAAATTATATACACCAACTGTGTATTATGCCATATAGACAACTACCTAAATAGACTAAATTCAGTACCAAATACAAAATAGACTGCTTAAATATCTTACTAGAAGCTTTTCTTTCTCACAGTTCTGTGTGTCTTGCTTCTATTCATATTAGGACAGAATATAATGTTGTCTTAGTGTAATGATTGGTTGTATCAACAATCAATCTACTTGCTCAACAGGAAGTTACTTAAGAAAATAAATAACAAGAGGTGTTCTCATCTTAAAAAAAGGCTTAATTTACTACTGTGATGGGGAAGTGTAAAATGAAGTAAAGTTATTAATATCTGCATTGTAAATGCATTATATTTCAAAATGGTTCCTGAGTGTTTTAGTCTGCTTCTGATGATTAACTTCCTGCCGACATGAAAGTGACAACATGGAAACTGTAGAAAGTTTTTTTCTGGAATTTGGAACTTGTGCCTAATGTGGAAAGGTACAGACAGGGTCCTTAGTTAGAGACCGTAGTTAGCAAAATGAATGTTGTAGTGTTCATTTTTAATTATTCAATGACTATATTTTAGTTGTTACAATAATGTTGCATTTGATCAAAAATGGTATAAATGATAGCTTTTTAAGGCTTGAGGAGACAGGACCATGACTTCCTAGTCTCCCATGTATATGTATTCTTTGCAATAAATTAGATTATTATTCTATGCTGAACTCTGTTGTGTTAAAGTTATTTTGTATCTTAACAGTTTGATGCATTGACTTGGATTTTTTGAGCTGTTTGTGCATTGCTGCACCAGAAATTGCCACGGGGCCCACTGTGACAGATTTTCTGCCAGGAAAATTTATTTTGTGTCAGTACATAATTTTATTTCTCTCACCTTCAGCAGAGTTTGTAGTCTCTACAGGAAAGATTTACTAACAACCTCTACATTAGATACAATTGAATGAGAGTGGGTAAATTGTATGAGAGGGGAAAACTGTATGTAAGAAATAACTATTCAGTTAAAATAGTAATACAAGTTTCTTTTGATTATATAAGTCTGGGTTTTAATCATGAAATAACAAGGGCAGATTATTATTGTCATAAGGACCAAGTACTCTTCACATTTATGAGAGCAGGTTGTAATCAAAACAAAAAGAAACAGAAAATATTATTTATTAGTATGAGAGTGGGTCTATAATCATAGTCACATATCTATCCCTTTGGTATGATAGTTGGGTTTTACCATGGGCACCGGTGCAGATGTTTTTAAAGACCCAGGGTATGGGATTCCAGCCAGGAATAAGTTTAACAAGTATGGTAGAGACACCTGTAATTATTTAATAAAATTGTCTGAGGTAACTAAAAATTGTAGCACTTTACAATTTCTAGCAAAAGGGACTTTCACTAAGAAAATTAAAAAAAAAAATTAAACTGAAACAGCAAGGGAATAAAGCACCAGCCTCTTGTTGGTTAGCTTTTAATGACTTCCAAAAAGAAGCCAAAAATAAAGAAAAGGAATCTGTAGTTAGGAGTTTAAAATACAACCCTGCTAGATTAATTAGGCAGCAAATAGTACATTCATTACAAAAATATGCAGATGAAAAACTTTGTTCCCGGGGTATATATTCTTTAAGGCAATTAGAAGAAATAGCAGTTACACAAAAAGAATCTTCAGAAAACAACTTGCCTGTGATCCCTTCTGCCACTCCTTCATCTTATGATCAACCCGATACTTATAAAGTGGATAGTTCTTCCTCTCCTAGATGAGAGGTGGAAGTACTCCTTGCTGAAACACCTATTAGATCCCCAGACAAAGCACAAGTTATTTCTAGTACTTCTGGTCAACTCTTATGGGTTGGTTAATAATACCAGACTTAGACAACATTGACAACTGCCTTCTACCATGATATCTTCAGATCTAATTTTAATACAAAAAAAAATAGTCAATATTTATTTATTTATTTGCAATTTGTTAACTGAGAAAGTCCACTGGACCATTCAGAGCCCATTTTCAGTGGAGGCTGGGGGAAAAAAGCTCCTCAGTACAGTAATAAAAATAGAATTGTATATATTGGTAGTATATAGCTAGCATATAATTAGCGTACAATATGAAAACACAGGTAGCAATCCAGTAGCAAGACAAATAGCAGTGAATGCTATAGCATTTGTGAGGTAATTAGAGCAGAGAGGAATTTTTGGAAAACATGGCATAATAGTAGAAAAAAGAAATCATTAGAGCTTAGATATTCTAAGGAAACTGAGTGCAAGTACAGTTCCAGACGGAAGATAGGCATTCATGTAGAGAAGTTTTGAAGCAGGCAGGATTCTGGGTTGTACTAATGGCTAAAGGTGGAGCATTACAATTTTTGGCTAAAGAGTAGGAGTAAATAAGTTGGCCAGGAGGAAGATTTGGTTTCTAAACCTATAAAAGATGTTGATTTTCAGATGTAATTGGCCTCTTTGGGAGGTAGGAAGTGAACATTGAGCTAAGGGCAGGACAATCAGAAGGTTTATGATCAGTTTGTGAGCTGTGGTTAGTTGCAGATAGGTGAGGTAGTTTGGTAGTTCTAGCCATGTTACGGAGTGTAGAGCAGTACAGTGATGGGTGAAGTTTTTGGAATTTGTTGCGAATTTGGCAATTTTATTATAACAAGTCTTGAGCTCTATCTTTAGTGTAGTTTGAAGGCTGGTAAGTAGTGGGGCACCATACATGAGGAAACAGAGTATGTAAGTGGAAGCAAGGGTGTATTTATTGGAGGGGCTGAGGACGTGGTTGTGCTTATAGAGGATTCCAAGTTTCTGATGAGTTTTTCAGATGTCGTGCTGTAAGTGAATATTAAATTTTAGGTGTTCGTCCATTGTGACTCCTAGAAGTTTTGTGTGGCTGACAATTTCTATTTGTGTCTTACTTTGAGAATCAATATTGAAAATAATTTTATCTAACAGGGTTGATTTCTTAGGGGTGAATATCATGATCTTGGATTTATTTATTTTTTTGGGCTAGGTGGATATTATGCATTCAGGATTCAGTGGCAGAGAAGGCTTTTTGAGTTTTTGAGATGGAGTTCAGAAATACGTCAGCTGAGCAGAAAATAGTTGAGAAGTCCACATATTGAATAAGAGATCTGTGGGTCACTGATGAGTGGAAATTACTAATGGAAATGTTGAATAGGAGGTGACCAAGTATGGAGCCTTGAGGAACTCCAGTAGAGGTGTTAAGGTAAGGAGAGATAGAGTTTTGCCATTTGACAGCCTGTTGCCTGTCTTTTAAATAGCTTGAGAACCAGTTGAAAGTGGTGGGAGAAAGTTAAATGTTAGAGAGTTGTGAAAGTAGTAAAGGGTGGGATACACTATAAAAAGCCTTTGTTAGATCTAAGAAGAGGGTGGATGCTATTTTCCCAGCATCACGAGTTGTGTTAACAGTATTCAACAAAGATATGAGGGCAGTTATATTGCTGTGGCCAGGTCTGAATCCATGTTGTGTAGGAGATAGGAAGTGGTTATGAAGCAGATCAGCTGAATGTGAATGCACGTTTCCAATATCGTGGAGATAAGAGAAAGAATGGAGATAGAACGAAAGTTGGTGATATCAATGTTTTTACCACCTTTATGGAGAGCGGCTATGAATGCTTTCTTCCATGATTTAGGCATATAGGATACGTGAATGGATCTATTAATAAGGATACTTAGATAGAATGCAATGACTTAAGCTGCAAGCTTTAGGATTAAGGGGGTGGGTATATTGCCAGGTGTGTTAGAGCAGGGTTTGGGCTTCAGGATAGTCTTTTTATAGTCGTTATAGAAATGGGATTAAGAGTGAAATTGTGAGTATGCCAAGAGTGAAATTGTGATTAGAAGTGGGGTTGGACTCATGGGTGACTAGGGTGTATGGAGTGCACGTAGAGACAGGGAAGATAGTGAAGGTTTTTGGTGGAGCAACATTACTTATGCTGGCTCTAGCATGGGGAAAGCTAGCAGTAAAGTCAGCTATAGAATTTAAAAAGAAAGAGTTAAAGAGAGAGGCTATTTCTTGAAAAGGTTTGTTGGAATGTAGATTTGATGACCTACCACTGCCAACCAGTAATCAAGAAACTTCAGTCCTCACCACTGCCCACAGTGGGGGAATGTTCTCTGGGAATATAACAGGTACACACAGTATTTCCAGATACAGCTCCCTGCATCAAGTGCAATTTCCATTAAAAGCATGCGGAGACCACAGTCAGCCCAGGGCTGGTTTCTCACTTTTTCTCCAGATCCCTAATAAGACTCCCCACTGGCACAGCTATAGCATTGAGATCTCAGCTGAGTGACCAAGCCAAGACCTCCAGCACCCTCTCTGTCCAACCAGTGTTTCATGTCCCTGCTCAAGTAGCTAACACACACACTCTTTGAGGTTTGATTTACACACACACACACACACACACACACACACACACACACACACACACACACACACACACACACACACACACACACATACCTGGGAAAGGTTGGTAGAGGTTTATTGTTATGCCCCCTTCAGCCCAGACTATAAGGTAGTTACCACTATCACCAGTAACTCCTAGGTTCCTTATTTGTTTGTAATGGTGTTGATTTTGGTAGGAGGAGGGGTTTGACAGATAAAGGTGGGGAGGTGGTCATTTAGGGTGTCTGGAAGAGTACTTGCTTCAGATATTTTATTGGGATTGGAGCTGAGAATCCAATCTGGGCTGCATCCTGTAGTGTTATCCTTATTTGGTCTGGTTGGGGTATTTATTAGCTGTGTGATATTGAATGGATTAATATTAGAGGCAAAGATTTTGGAGCCGAGGTTTAGCCAGTGGATTTTTATGTCACCTAGGATGACAGCTTCATTTTTGGTATTAGTAGAAATCCAGGCAAGGAATATGAAAGGTTGTGATTGGTTGGATGAGGTAAGGGGAGGAGTCACTTGTGTATAAGTTTAGCGGTAGTGGGGGTGGGCAGGATTTGGAGGTCAGGTAGGGGAGTAGAGTGAGCCCGAGCAGAGTGAGCCCTCCACACCTCCCCAGTTATATTCCAACTCCGAGATTACACTACATTGGGGAAAAGGGCAAATTTGTTACGCCAGCCAACTAAATCCCTTCCCCAGGAAAAAATGTTGGTGATGTAATCTTTTGCTGAAATGACATTTGATGCTTTAAGTTTGACAAATAGATGTTTGGTGAATTGGAGCTTCAATGAAATGATAGGTACCTGCAAAACAGGCTATAAATAAAAATAGGAGGAAAATTAGAACTATCTTTTGCTTCTAAGAAGGTCACTGAAAGAGATTACATAGCAGTAGCAGTGAAAATCCAAGGTAACAATTGAAATATGCTTACAGTGTAACAGATAAGCACTTCAGAATTTACAATGTCACAACCGGAAATAGAATTTAAATGTAATGGTTGAGTGAAGATGCAAAAATAAAACCACTGAAACAGTATGACTAGCCAGAGGTCCTGACATATACACTAAGATAGGTCTATGCATTTTAATACATTCCGTTCCTCACTAAACAGATAAGTGCAGGTTAACCACTATGGCTGTTATATATCAGATGGAAATAGGAAGGTAGAGAGTAAGCCAAAATGAAATGTATCACTACACCACAGCATACACACATTAATTAACTATAGTTCCTCTCTAACAGTAGTTATAAAAAAAACCCCACTGAAACTGTATATGCACAGCTTGGCATTAGTAGCAGAAACTGAAAGAAGCATGTCTCTCACACTCATTTAACCTGTCTATTAAAACAGCTTAGTTTGGATAAAGTAATGTAAAATATCCAAAGCCTAGTACACTTTAAAAAATTTCTTCCATAGAACAGAAACAGCCTTCATATTGGTTAACCGAGAATAGAAAATAATAGTTCAGACTTATGTGTTTTACATATTTTTAAAATGGCACCTGTTAGAATACCAGGATAAATATAATTACAAACTGAAGGTGTACAGAAGTGTGGGTCGATACCGAGAGCAAGCCTGCAGAAAGGTAGACTCATGATGCTAATACATTAGACAGAGAGCTGACCAGAAAGTCTGTGACTGTACAAAAACAATCAGGAATACAGCTTGCAGCAGGTTAGTAGAAAACACTCTGGTATGGATGCTTTCCCAGTTGATACAGTATGTTTTACTATACTAAGCAAATGAAGATAGACAGACGTGTATTTAACAAGTTACTGTACATCCTTAAGTCCTAAAGGGAATACTTAAGAATAATTTTGGAAGGGAAGTCTGAAATAGCAGCTAATTTAATTGCAAGTAGATGAATGGCTTAAGGAGGTATAAAAAGTCAGCTAGGGTTTAGTGGAAGAAGGGGGGGTAAGGGGAAATGTCCCAGCTTGGTGTGCATGCCACTAACAGTGTCTATACAAAGTTAAGGAGCAATTTAACAACTAGATTACTGGGTAAGTATGTACTTTTGTACATTGTTGGCAGTAAACACTTTGCAGGCTGGGGGTCACAGTCCACGATTTAGGCGCTGGGTTATATCACAGCAACTGAGTCTAGGTCTGGGGGGCTGCACGCAGGGTAGGTGTAGAAGCAGCTAAACAGAGTGGTGTGCACACTGCACATGGGACAGGAAGGGGCTCTTGTGGTATAATTAGTATTTTAAAACAATAAAGGGAAACATTTATATCACAAACTCAAACTCAGAGTTAGCACAAAGCATACGGGAGAAGTAAAAGGATTTACTAATAAAAGTACTCCACCAAAAACTAATACCCTAAAGAAGTTCAATCAGTTGGCTACATAGTTTCCAATAGTTGTTGATTGAAAAGAATATTGGTGGACCCCCTTCTAAACAAAACACAGAGGAAGAAACAGACTCTGATTGTTCCACTGATACTGATGTACCAAATGCACAAATGCATTCATTAAGAGAGGTACCTAATCATGCAGCCACTCAGGATAATGAGGCCAAACCAACCATAAGGGCAGTACACCTGTGCCTGCAGTGGATTTCTAAAACATTGTAGATTCTCTCCTCCCAGTTTGAATACATTTTACTAAATATGCCAAAATACTAGGAAGACACATACAGTTACAAAATCCAACTATTGAAGACTTTAGAGCATAGTTCTGAAGGCCTGAATACTCCCTGACATTTTCAGAAAAGTATGGGAAAAATCCAGTATAGGTGATAATATTCTAAAGCACACAGACAATGGATTTAATTTAATTTATTTATTTATTGACATTTGATTACTGGGAAAGTCTAAATGAGTAGGAGCCCATTTTCAGCAGTGGCCTAGAGTGAAAAGCTCCAAAGTATTACAAAACATTTTAAGAACAATCATTTTACAGTCTTCAAAAATAATACAAAAGCATCTGCAGTTTAAATAATTACACCAAATTAGACATAATATGAAAACATTGGTTAAGAAATGATAAATGTTATATGACAATGACATAACATTTAGAGACATTTTAGCCAGTGTATAGAGAAGTTAAAGGTAAGTTAGTATAATGTTCTTCTTTCAGCTTTTCCCGGTTAGGTGTCGCCACAGCAGAACTCCAGTCTGCTAATGATTGGCAGTAGAATTTTAGGGTGCCGAGGTGCCAGCTCGACGCCCAACCTTCAACGAAGGCACGCCCATTTACGCATGTCTTTCAAATGCCACTCGACTGTCGGGAGGACATGCAGAGACCACATGAAAGGCACTCCAGCCAAGAATCGTACGGGAGAACCTCTTGCTGTGAGACGACAATGCTACCACTGCACCGTAAGTTAGTATAATGCAAACAGAAATTGCAATATGAAATGAGAGAAATGCAGGCTTAAGGGATATTTAGAAAGAAAGCCAGGGGAGAGAAATTGATAG
Source organism: Protopterus annectens (assembly GCF_019279795.1). NCBI lineage: Eukaryota > Metazoa > Chordata > Ceratodontiformes > Protopteridae > Protopterus > Protopterus annectens. The sequence goes on from NC_056746.1 coordinate 964,938,695, forward strand.
AAGCAAGGAAGCAAGTGAAGAATGGAGAGTAAGGAGGTGTAAGGTATGAATAGGTACTTGTTCACATTTACGGATATAGTTTAGCCTGGTGTTGAGCAAGAACAGAGCCAGCTTTTGGCTAGGAAGTCTTTCAGAATGGATTTCAAGAATGAGATGGAGGGTATTAACCTAATGGATACAGGTAAGGAGTTCCAGGACTTAGCAACATGGCAGAAGTATAGACAATGCCCAGCAGATTTGATAGGTGTGTGAACTGACAGGAGTTTGTGGTCATTGGATTGTAATGATCAACTGGGAACATAGTTGTATAGAATGTTACTTAGTGCTGGACAAGAAGATTGATGCTGGATAATTTTATAGGTGGTAAGAATCTGTGTATATGTTAGATGGGATAGTTTTAACTAATTTAGGCTTTTTGGTGCTATACAGTGGTAGGTTCTGAAAGGGGTATTTGCTGCAAATTTAGCAACTTTATTATAGCATAGTTCAAATTTAGATTTTTGTGATACCTGAAGATTAGTAAGGATGGGAGTGCCATAAAGAAGTGTGGGGAAGATATATAGTGGCAAGTGTCATTTTAGCTGGGTTGGTGAGAAAGTTTTTGGTTCTCTAGAGCATCCCTAGTTTTTGATGAATTTTACTTATGCAATTTTGTATATGCAAGTTGAATTTAAGATTATCGTCCAGTATTATCCCTAATAATTTGCTATGACGAGACAGTACTTTAAATTTTTTTTTTCATGAGGGCTGAGAGAGTTGGGAAAAAAATTAGTAGCTTCCTTTTTTTATGCTTGAGCATGAGTTGTGAGTTATAAAGCCAAGTTTCAGTGGCTGTTAAAGTTTCCTGAGTAATTTTGAGGACGTGTGCCATGCTGTCAGATGTACAAATGAGTGCAGAGTAATCTACATACTGTATTCAAGAGGCCTGTTTTGTGTGTGTTTGTGTGTGTGTGTGTGTGTGTGTGTGTGTGTGTGTGTGTGTGTGTGTGTGTGTGTGTGTGTGTGTGTGTATGTGTGTGCGTGTGAGTGCGTGTGTATGTGTATGTGGGCGCACACACGCACGTGCAGAGGGTGTTGGTGAGAATGTTACAAAAGATAAAGCCTTGTACTCCAGTGGTGAGTGGGAGTTATGGAGAATTTGTGGAGTGTCATTTTATTGACTGACACCTATTGGAAAGGTATCTAATGAACCATATACAGATAGGCTGAGAGAGACCTAGTGAGGACATTTGAAGTACAAGTTTGCTGTGACAAAGTGTGTCAGAGAATTTAGACATGTCTAGAAATAAGGAAAATACTAGTTTGCTATTATCTCTAGCTTATTGACAGTGTCTATATTAGTTAGGATGGAAGCCATAATGTGTGGGGGATAGGAGTTCTTCCTGCAGGACCTAGTTTAGCAATTATTTTGTAATTCATTTTTCAAGTATTTTGGAGAAAGGGGGTGAGATTACTATACATCTAAAGTTAGTAATGTCCATTTAATTTCCTCCTTTTTGTCCAGAGGAATAATGCATGACTTTTTCCAGAGACAGAGAGGAAATGTGAGATTCCTGGCTTAACCTATTTATAAGGATTGAGACAGGACAGGCAATGCTATTGGCTGCTTTTTCAAGGTACTTGTTTGTAATGTTATCAGGTAAAGTAGAACATGGTTTGAATTTGTTTAAGAGTAGTTTTATATAGGATGTGGGCACAGGTTTGAAGGTGAAAGTGGATGTGGTGATACATGCCTGTTGGGCAGGGTTAGGATTTGATGTTGGGGAATCCTTGGTTAGAGATGCTATACTATCTATGAAATAAGAGTTGAATTGTATTGCAGTTTTGAGTGGTGATTTATTGGGAGAGAGTTTAGGGTTGACTTTTTGGTCATGATGCAAGATTTTTTAATGGCTATCCAGACTTTTTAGGGCAGTGTTTACTATTATTCTGAAAGTTATTATAGTGTAGTTGTTTTATCTTCATTTATTTGCTTTTTAGTATGATTGTGAAACATTCTGAAGTTTTCAAGATATTGTGCTGTTTTATATTTCTGCCATTCTTTTTGGTTAGCCAAATTATATTATTTGTTTTTAGTCTCTTCCTTCTAGGAGGTACAAGACTATTTAGGATATTCAGTTGTACTAAATTAATTTACAGCATTATTTAAAGGGAGGAGTTTTAGGAAGTTCCAGTTAATATATGATAGGGTAGTAATGAATATTTCTGAGTTAAACCTGGAAAGACTGTCCCCGGGATTCATGAAGCTCGGCGCAAGGCCGGCGTAAGGTCTGCGCCGGCAGTGCAGTGAATAGCTGGCGCAGTAGCGCCATATGCATATTAATGAGAGTGCACCGCAACCACAGACACGTGCGTAGTGTACGTGAGCGAGCCCAGGTAGGATGCGTCTGGAGGCGTGTCTAAGCCGGCATGAGGTGAGCAACCTAATGTGCTGACAGCCACGGTCCGCCCATAATAGTAATGGCAGCAGCCAGGTCCCGTGCAGAATGAAACGCACGTAGAGTATGCAACATAGTACCCGTCCCAAATAAACGGAGAAGCAAATACAAGCCACGAAGGCTTAAGTGTACCCATCCAAGGAGCAAAGGATACGCATAAGACCGCGTTTGTCCCGCAATGCACCGTCAGTGGTTACACTCAGAGAAGGTGTACAGCAGCATGTCAGCGCCGCACCGACATAGGAGCAGCGACTAAGGTCACCACCTATTCCACTCTGGGTGGGGCAGTCTCTCTATGGGCAGTTGTGTCCCGAAAAACGTATTAAAATGGCAAATGTGCTAAGATTGTAGGACATAATGATATCCCGTATGTAATGTAATGGTAGCATGAATTGGTTATTTCTGTAACTGAAATACCTAAATGTCACAAGAAACAGAATAAGCAAGCAAACTGCCACAACAATAAGCTTTTATTTAGGCAAACAAGTGAAGTCCTATGCTATATAGTGACCGTGTGTATGTGTCGGCCTGTAAAGTCAGATGTGAGTCCCGGAAATATCCCAGCTTGGAAACTGGAAAAGGTGGCAACCCCAGTAGCGACATGGGCATGGTCACCAGGGTTACCAGCTGTCCCAATGTGCCATGGACAGTCCCTGATTGGACAGTTGTGTCCCTGCAACAATCGGAAAAATGGAAAATGACCTCAGATCCCCTGCCAAAAATATTCCCGCAATATACATGTAATAGTAGTATAAAACATAATACATTTGTATATGAAACACATACATGGCAGAAGAAAATGAATAAGGAACCTAAATGCTTACAGAATAAGCTTATAGTATGGCAAACAAGTGAAGTTCTGTCAACTGCACTTGCCGTGGGTATGTGTAGTCCTGCAAATTCTGAAGTTTCCACATAACATGCCCCACTATGGGCATTGGAAAAGGTGCCAACCATAATGGTCACAAGCAGTAGTGAGAGTACATAGCCGGGTAGCTGTGTTGACATAACAACAGTAAGGAATCAAGATACCTTAAACACAGGCAAACATGTGCATAGCAACATATCCCACACCCAGCAACGTCTCTGTCGCATACACTGGATGGCGTATGTTGAAGTGTAATATCCAGAAGCAGAACCCATGCATTCAGATGTAATACACAATAGCCTCATTGTACATGTCAGTCCCACCCATGTACACCTGTGCACCCTAACCCGCTAGCATCCGTGTGCAGCTATACACCCACACACAATGTGCATACCTGAAATGTGGTAAGATGTTTGTGTTAGGCAATGCCACGCTGGCAATCATTACCCACATGTCACCAACCCACCTCAGGTACAGATATGTAAATGGCTGCATGTGAATGTGTCTGCAGAATGTGTACATCCTGCATGTGGTATGTACCCGTCGAAACCATATAGGTTTGCATACGACACGGTGCACATAACTGTACACATGTGGACAAGTCAGGTTGTTGAACCACCGCATCGATGATTAGCTATGCAGTGAAGTCGATCACATATAGCGGAACACGTGCCCACCAAACAGGACTTCCTAACAGGGTGCTACAGGCAAAGAAGGGGAAGGTGGGACATCACATGTGGAGAGTAGCGTTGCCGGACGGCCAAATACACATGGTCAAGGTAAAGGACGGAACAACATGCATATGGCCGGATGGATGTTGTTCGAAAAATATATATAGAAACACATATGAAGTGCCAGTTTAGACCCAAAATACTAGATAATGCATTGAATTGTACCGTACAATATGGCAGTAGAACTAAGCCTGCATGTAATTGGTGAAGCTAAGCTGTAGTGTGATGGAATTCTGATCCTGGCAGTAACCAGTACAGCAGGCTTATGTCTGTCAGCATTAATTATCTGCTGGGTTACAGAACAATAAATGTATGTACATGCATAACATCACCCCTTCCCCTGAGGAGGATGGCCTTGTGAGCTCTATCGAAGATAACAGTACAACTCCTTACCAGAGAGACAAAGCAACGTATTAAGAAATTAACCGACTACAGTATCGGAACAGTCTAGGGTCCTTGAAACAGCTACAATCACAGAAGGACACTGTAATTGACAAGGTGCCTTGCAAGGCTGTGTTATTCTCATGGGAAAACATTTAATAAGCATTACCTGAGCACTGTTGTAGGAATACAACGTTGTGGACTCTAGCGATGTAAATGCCTTGTGACTGACCACATCATTAATGTGTGCAAAAGATGATAGTATACCCAATGCTCATACAGCTGTAACATGTATAGAGTAAAACAAATGTCTAAACATTTACTGCATAGTTCTTTGCCTCCTGCTGCACAGTAGTAAAAGGTTATTAATCTCAGCTTCCTGTGTTATTGACTGTCAGTTTGAAAATACGAATGAGTGTTACAGTTTGATTTAAACAACTTAATTGACAGATGTGTACGGTCTAGCATGGGAATAGGTCAAGCCAACCATCACAATGTCCATGTGTACCACATACAAACAGCCAGTAACACGCAGTAGTAGTGCATGAAGGCATACGACTGTGGGAATAGTACAGGACATATGGCACGTGCCAAGTGCAGATGCATGACACAAACCCCAGGATGGGTGTCCTGCAAAGAGGAACATGTGCCAACAACAGCGCCCACAGATGTACCGCCAATAAAACACATGGCAAACACACAGAAACACTACTGTCCAACACACGACTGCAACGGAGCCTGGTCAAACACCAACATGAAGCATGCACAAACAGGGACTTGTGTAATGTTTGCCTTAACACCCCCATAGGCCAAAGAAGAATAGAATGGACATATGCATGTAATGTTGTGAAGGATGTGTGGTAGTCCTCGGTATCACAGTGTTAGGGACACAGATACACTGTCATCAACTGTGACGTATGTGCACTGTACACAGCATACCTGCATGTAATACAGAGGACAATCATGTGCCACAGAAATATACACTGGAGAAAGAGTATAGGGGATAGACAATTGTAAATGTGACAAACTATGAATATAGGTTCATACGTCCATAGGTACAGGGTAGGCCATCGTCCCAGGTTCAGCCATAACACTACACCATAGTTAGGATGACTTTGCCAACCTTCTGTGCTTCAGATAAAATACCCATGATAGTGCTGTACCTCCATCAAGCAGGGATAATGATGTAATCCCTGGCCTATACCTGCAATTCTCCATCCAATGGACAACACACCCGCAAACAAGGCTAGGAAGGATCTCTGTCTCACATGTACTGTGATGTAGATCCACAGCATTATGAGTGTCTGGGTGATATATGTGTCACTCCAACACATCCCATTAATGACCGTGACAAGGTAAATGTCACCTGCCCTAGTGGTTCTGAGGGATGCAGATACAGTAGGTGAAGCATACACATGACATATGGGTTGACATGGCCTTGTATGTCAGGCACAGGTCAACACTAAACAGCAGGTATGTGACGTAATGTGGCAGGGGTCCTACAAGTGGGGCAGCATTACACAAAATGATGTCATCCTGCATCTGTACAACAATTAACCTATGAGGGCTTCCCAGCTGCTGTAGGTGTATGGTCAGATACAGTCTGAATGGGGCAATGTAGTAAATCATAGGTGTAACACGTAATGGGTACAAGGAGACAATGACCTAGCCTGATGTAGATGTGAATCCCTGCACAAACAGGTGGGCAATGTAGAAGTCCCACACAACCACGATAGCAACGTGTGTGTTGAATGAATGGTGACTGGCAAACTCTGTCCCCTGATCCCTGGTAATCACCCCTGTGCTGAGTGGACAGCCACCTATATGCTGGACAGGGGTGACCTAGTAGTTCTCCACAGGTATGATGTTGCATTACATAGCATTTAGCTGTGGGACATGTCCCTGACAGCAGATATGCATATCTGGGAGGCCCCTTGAAGGATATCTGTGTCAGATGTCCGTCCCACTATGGCACCTGTTTTGCAGTCATCTACAAACAATGTTGCCCACAAAACCCCTGTGTGTGCCTGTACCGTGGAAATGTAGATGTATGACAGGAGTGGACCCACGGAAGGGCCCCATGGGACACCACTTGCGACAGGCAGTAGGTCTGACACGCTGCCAGCAACTATGACCGTGTGGGTTGTGTCACATAGACAGTTTCCAACACATTCTGTGATGTACGTGTTCACATCCCAGCCAATGGGTTTATCAACGATACCTGAGGGGGGTAATGTGATGAAGGCCTTTGCCAGGTCAAGGTAGGCTGTATGGACTGCAACACCCCCATCAATGGCCTCGGTGACTGTCCCAAAAATGTCACCCATGCTTTAAAGGCATGAACCGCCCCTGAACAAGACAAACCGTGTTGGATGCAAAGTATGTATGTCCCCTATGCAGTCATATACGAGCCGCAGTATGATCCCTCCCCATGTCTTTGCAGATAGGTCTCCTCATGGTAATGGGACAGTAATAACCAGGCTCAGTGGAGGCATTGGCCCTGTGATGTGGGACTACAGTTGCCATGCGACACAACCTGGGTACCTTACCTGAGGTGAGGCTACAAAGAAATAGCTGTCCTAACTGTGGGTCTAATACCTCAATGAGATAGTGGAGTACACAGTGGGGTCACCAGCTGGTCTCATGGATGCTATGTCCACTACCCTGGAGAGAGCATGTCCCACCTGCATGTCACAGAACATTTGGTGACCACAAACCGCTGGTACAGACATCTCCTCATGTGTGGGGGAGGGTGTGGAGATGTCCTTACTGGACTTGTCAGCCTGTTTGTTGGCAATGTGTGTATGTTGAGTAAACTCCACCTCTTTGTGAACCCAGTCAGAGCATATGTGGGAGTGACCTCCCAGGTGTTGAGCATAGCAACTGAAGGTGGTATGATTGTCAGCCAGGTCCATGTAGGTATATCTGTGGAATGTGCCCTGGACCATGGCACGACAGTGTGTAACTCTACACATATGATGACCAAGGGTGTCATACCTCACAAGGTGTCTGCTCCACCTTGCAGTAGCCAACTCCTCGTGTTGTACATCCTGTGTATGGCTGGGGTACACCACACTGGATGCTTGGCATTGGTACAATGAACCACAGTTGGGTAAGTGAATGCCTGGTTCATGCAGTCCTGTAGGTACTGGTAGATGGCAAATGTGATTGATGCAGTGGCTGCAGTACTGTCGACCACTGGCTCAGGGTCCTTAAAGGAGACCACAGTAGTGTGCAGAATTGTGTAGTCTGCCTCTGAGCAAGCAATGTGTATGGTAACTGGCAACACTCACAGCAACGGATGCCAATAGCAGAAGCCAATGTCCAAATAACATAGATTAACTTCTGCATGATAATATGTCTTATCATACATGTATTGACACGTGTGTGCTAATTACAATTGCAAATGGCGGTAAGACTGGCCTAATGTTCCCGTGATGTACACAGTCTGGAGGTGTTGTTCCGATAATAAAGTGGCAATACCTCCCAATCGTGACCCCTGGGTATGAAAGTGGTTGTTAACCTGCAACATTGGATGTACACCATTGGGTTCTGGTGTCGGAAGACATGGTTCCTGTAGCACTACACAGTATGGGTAGTCAAGCAGACATCCGCGATTGCTGAACACACAGCATCAGTGAAACCCACTGCTCACAAGGACACAGTCTGACAAGCTCTACACTTTACATATGCACAGTGGTGTCCATTGTAGGACCCAAAAATTGTGGAAAGAACAGAATGATGTCTTATTTCAATGCGTACCTGAACTCATTGTCATCACAGGTACACATATGCACCGCAAGCGTGTTTAATGTTGCTGATAGCTGTCCATGTAATGCAGCACAGATGCACAGAAATACCCAGGGTACCGGGTCCATAGAACTGCGTCCACATCACAGTCCCGCACACATGAAGGATGTGTAATGGGTACTGTCGATTGTTGCAGTCAAGGGATTCTGGGTATGTAGACTCTGGGCTCGGTGTTGTTTCGCAGGCAATCCTTTGTCCCGCCCCGTGGGAGGGATGTGTGCGTAGCACCTGCCTTACTCTCCACTAATAATGCAAACCATCCACCGGAGAATGCTAAATGCAGGTGTGAAATGTGTACAGCCCTATACTAGTGTCCAGTAGGCAATTGTCATGGATGGACAACCGTATGGCCAAGATGGCACCCACAACTGCAAACCCGGGTAAATTACACAGCCGCGGTAAGGCATAACACAGGAAATACACATAGGGACTACAGTTGACATTCCACATACAAAGCCGGACCGTCGTGCCAACACCAGCGTACACAGCACTCAATCTGCCAGCAACAGAATGAGGAGCATCCGCTACCATACAGCGGAACAGATGTGCGACCTGTGGAACACATACTAATGGCACACACACAACGTCAAGTAGGATATGTAAACTATGGCATTCCCACCTATGAAGACAACATGGTTAAATGAAAACATAGGTAATCAACATGTTCCGGTGGTGTTATATTGGAAATACGGTGACGGATATGTCCCATTGGGATGTCTGAGGTTTATATGAAGCAGTTGCTAACCAGCATCTTTGGATGTATGTCATTTGTTCACAGTACTAAATCACCTGGTTATGTAGCACCATGTAGAATGGGTAGTGAAACAGACATCCGTGATTGGGGAACATACACCAGCAGTGAAAAGCACTGGGCAGGTGGACACAGTCCAGCAACATCTAACTTGACATATGCACATCGGTGTCCATTGTAGGACCCAAAAATTCCATTCATGGAATGCCTGCTAGCTTCCTGCATTACTCACATGATCTCATTGTCGTCACCACATCACAGGTACACATATGCACCGCAAGCGTTTTCAATGTTGATGATAGCTGTCCATGAAATGCAGCACACATGCACAGAAATACCCAGGGTGCCGGGTCCATAGAACTGCGTCCACATCACAGTCCCGCACACATGAAGGATGTGTAATGGGTACTGTCGACTGTTGCAGTCAAGGGAGTCTGGGTTTGTAGAATCTGGCCTCGGTGTTGTTTCGCAGGCAATCCTTTGTCCCGCCCCGTGGGAGGGATGTGTGCGTAGCACCTGCCTTACTCTCCGCTAATAATGCAAACCATCTACCGGAGACTGCAAAATGCAGGTGTGAAATGTGTACAGCCATATACCAGTGTCCAGTAGGCAATTCACATGGATGGACAAGCGTATGACTAAGATGGCACCCATAACTGCAAACCGGGTGGAATTACACTGCCGTAGTAAGGCATTACACAAGTAATACTCATAGGGACTACACTTGACATTCCCCATACAACAAACACAGACAACCAGCCGATGAAGTCCAAAGCAAAGACGAGGTACTGTAGACACTGTCAGTGACCACTCAGAGCACACCAGGAATTAAATGCAGTCACCATAGTTTATTGAAGCTCTTTACGTCTGCTTCATAAGCAGACTTATTCAGAATACATACAATGCAGTCCAACCTACTACATGTAAAACCCTTAATTGGTCAGTAAATTAGATGTGCTAGGTATTAATTACATGCCTTAAAGGCAAACAAGCAAACAAACTTTACTTGGGTTACAGATTCCACACAGTGAGGACATCAGACATTGCTTCAAAAGGTACATTCTTCATAGAGAAATAGAAATATATGTATATATATGAAAGATGAACCAACATAATGTTTTCCAAATGTCTGACTGTGTAAGCTACATATATATGTTCTACGGATTGTGCCAATATATTAAAAGAACTGCAGACACCTAGTAATATAAATGAACCATAATATACACAGATAAACCGTATGATTATGACTAATGTAAAATAGACCAACGAAATGTAAAGATTCACAATGTGGTAATATAAATATTCATTTAGAAGGTTACTTAAATAAATCAATTCAGACATCCATGTCAAAATACTAACACAAGGCCAGCGAGGTGCCTGCCCTCACATGTACTGGGATGTTGTTCCACAGCATAGTGAGTGTCTGGGTGATGAATCTGTCCCACCAACACATTCTATTAATGACAGTGTCAAGGTGTACGTCACCTGCCCTTGTGGTTCTGAGGGATCTAACGTCTTTAGGTGAAGCATACTCATCAGATCTGGGTTCGACATGGCCTTGTATGCCAGGCACAGGTCACCTCTGGGCAAGTGGTATGCAACTGTATACATCTGGAATTCTTTCAGTTGGTCAGTATAACACATATTCCTGAGACCCTGCATCTGTTTGTCGATGAACTGTTGGTGCCTTTCCAGCTGCTGCAGGTGTCGGGTCAGATACATTCTGAACGGGGCATTGTACCCAATCATAGGTCTAATGAGTGATGAGTACAAGGGGACAATGACCTCCCCGATCTAGATGTGAATCCCTTCATGATGATGTGGGCAATGTGGAAGGTCTACCTAACTACGTTAGCAACGTGTGTGTCTAACGAACGGTTAACAACAACCCGGGTCCCCAGATCCCTGGTAACTCCCTCTGTGCTCAGTGGATTGCCACCTATATGGTAGCTAGGGGTAACCTTGTTCTTCCCGAAGGGTATGACTATGCTTTTCCTGGCATTTAGCTGTAGGCCATGTCTCTGGCACCACTTATCCACATCTGTGAGGCACTCCTGAAGGATATCTGTGTCAGATGTGTGTCTGACTATGGCACCCAGTTTGCAGTCATCTGCAAACATTGTCACCCATAACCCCCCTGTGTTTGCTTGTACTTTGGAAACGTAGATGCTGAAAAATAGTGGACCCAGGACTGAGCCCCATGGGACACCGCTTGTGACTGGCTGTGAGTATGACATGGCGCCAGCAACTATGACAATGTGTGTTCTGTGACTTAGCCAGTTTGCAACCCATATGGTGATGTATGGATATACGTTCAAGATGACGGGTTTATCACTGATACCCGAGGGGGGTATTGTGTCGAAGGCCTTTGCCAGGTTGAGGTAGGCTGTATGGACTGCTTTACCCTCATCAATGGCCTTGGTGACTGATCCTACAAAGTCAAACATGTGTAAAAGGCATGATCTGACTTTGACCAAGCTAAACTGGGTTGTATCCAAAGTATGCAAGTCCCCTATGTCTTTATCTATGAGTTCCATTATGATCCCTCTCCATGGCTTTGCAGATAAGGCTTGTCAAGCTAATGGGATGGTAATAACCAGGGTCAGTGGAGGCACCATCTATGTGAAGTGTGACTACAGTCGCCTTGTGCTACTACTCAGTGCGTATCCTGAGGTGAGGCTAAGATTAAACAGCTGTCCTAAGTGTGGGTTTAATTCCCCATAGAGTTCATGGAGTACACAGCTGGGACACCATCTGGTCCCATGGATGCTGTGTTGACTGCCTTGGAGACAGCATTTCCCACCTGTGCGTTACAGATGTTCCAGGATCTACAAGTCTCAGGTATAGATAACTCTCCATGTGGGGGGGTAAATGTTAGCACTGAACATGTCAGCCAGTATGCTGGCAATGTGTGTAGGTTCAGTCATCTTCACATCATTGTGAACCCGGTTTGAGCATATCTGGGAGTGTCCTCCCAGGTGTCCAACATAGCTAAAGAAGGACTTATGAATGTCTGTTGAGTCCTTGTTAATTTCTCTGTTGAATTTCCCTGGATGATTTCATGACAGCTTGTAGTTCTTCACATATAATGAGCAAGGGTGTGTTACCTTACAAGTATTCCGCTTTAACTTGTAGTATCTACCTCCTGTCGTTGTAGAGCTTGTTCATGGCTGGGGTCCACCAGACTGCATGCTTGTCTGTGGTACAAAGAGTCTCAGTTTTGTATGGGATTGCCTGATCCATGCAGTCCTGTAGGTGCTGGTGGAAGGCGATTCAGCGGTTTGAGTGATGTTCACCACTGGCTCAGGGGCCTTAAAGGAGACCACAGTAGTGTTCAGAAGTGTGAAATCGGCTTTTGAGAAAGGCATATGTATGGTAACCGGCACCACTGTACACATGGAACATCATGGCAATACACCACGGCTGGATGTGGGTAATGCTGGACATACCCACGGCAGACGTGGTGCGTTCCCGAGTCCGATGCCCGAGGGACCACACACATAGCCGGCCTTAGGCATAGGCCAAGTAGGCAGCCGTCTAGGGCGTTGCTCTACTCGGGGCACCTTTCCAGACTTTGTTTGGTGTAGGTAGACCAGGAGGGGGTAGCGGGTGATGTTGCGGTGGCAACTTCTGCCTAGGGCACCACTTAACCTAAGGCCACTCTTCCCGTGGGTAATACAGCAGTACCCACACCCAGACGCGGGTCATTGCTAGTATGGCATATCATCTATGGCAAGAAACCATATATTCCCAGACATAATGGCACAGCATAATGCCTGTCCGCCCAAACGCAGACATACGTCACCCGCGGCGGTGCGGACGTACTGCGCGAGATGTCCATTACCAATGTCGACATTGTCTCGCTAGCGATTCAATACTAAACAGCGACGGAGAACCCGATGTCCCCGTGGCTGAGCTGTTCAACCTGTTCCGCCATGTTAAATGTGTAGCACAGCGGAACCGGCCCAAACCAAGCAACGGACATGTCTGTGGCTCAGTGAAAGCCGTCACGCAATGGTAAACCCATGTAATATTGCGACACAGGTCATACATACCGAGGGTTAGTAATGGAAATAGGTCCGTTCGACCAGACCGTGTGCAATTAGTATAACAAGATCTACAACGGGTACACCGGCCAATCGGCGCACACGGTTATGAATAATTGGGGGGGGTGACATGGTACCATAGACACGGACAAAACGTGCCCATGTGACTCATCTAACATTCGTACACGGTCAGGGCAGTTCCGTACACTGGGTGGACAAGACCAAACCCAAAGCACCACAGCAACACCCTGACAATCGAAGGCCTGTATGCATAGGGGATATAAGCACCTGTCATCTGAACATCCCTGCGGTCACGACATATGCATCCTGGGCCATGAGCGAGGGGGAATAAGGAATGTTTAACATGCAGTACCGCACCTTTCCCAGCAGGAGAATGGATGCCTGTGACGTGCGTGAGTGCGGGGGGGGATATGTAAATGTACTTAAGTACCATGGGTATGCATATTAATGACACCGAACAGCTAACGTGTAGTGGTCACAGTAACTGGCAAACGTGAATGCAGTCACATTTGAATTACAACTATGGAACATATAGATGTGAACGTGTACGTAATGCGTCCATGCTGCAAAGACTGTTACATGTATAAAGTTGTAAGTGCGTTCTGCACACGTCCGTCAACCGGATCAGACATATGTTACCGGAATAGTCACAACTAACACAAAACACGTAACCACACAGACCCAGTAAACATATATAAACAGAATACGGATATGCATGTGCGCCTGCGCGTAACCCACAATTAGGAAATGCGAGTGTGCGTGTGTGATCCACTGGAAGCAGGGAAGGTTAAGGATGTGTCCTCCACTCATTTACATTCATAATTGTAAAATATATGCTTAAATAGTACTTACTGATTCCATGCTTTGGAATCGTAATGCTACAATTATACACATTGATATAAAATATCCTGATCAACACACTACATTCTAAGGTTTACTCACAACAATTATCAACTATGTTTCAAGATACTGATTGTATTGACCAATATTGTATTTATATTAACACATTGTTGTCGTATTACTGTTTCCATGAAGTAATGTATGCAACACTGATTTGTATATGTCACGTTATAATCAAGACTTGTAGCACTGTCCACTTAACTATGAGCAGGTTTATTGATTATTTGACTTTAAACTGACTCTGAAGGAAGTGTATAAGGGACAACTATGTAATGCATTTCGTGCTCCGACGATGCCCCATGTTAGTAGGTGAAAGAGCTCAGTATCATTTGACTGTGGAGTCTATCGTTTTTGTCATTGTCTGTTTTGGCCGATATATGTTCAATAATGTCGTTTATGAAGATGGGCAGGACGCAAGGTTTGCTGTATTTCCGCTTACTGGCACGTGGATATAGATAGGCCAAGTAATACATAATATGGGTAGTCAAGCAGACATCCACGATTGGGGAACATACAGCGGCAGTCAAAACCACTGGCCAGATGGTGACAGTCCAACACGTTCTACACTTTACATATGCACATCGGTGTCCATTGTAGGACTCCAAAAATAGTTGCGTTTACACCTTCGACTCATTGTGATCGGCCAGACAGAGTGTCAGCCGTGACTACGGCACAGCTAGACATGCACCACCAGCGTGTTTAAGGTTGATGATACCTGACCATGAAATGCAGGACATATGAACAGAAATCCCCAGATTGTCATGTCCATAGAAGTGCGTCCACATCCCAGTCCCGCACACATGAAGGATGTGTAATGCGTACCATGGGGGTTTGCAGCCATGGGATCCTGGGTATGCAAAATGGGGCTCGGTGTTGTTTGGCAGATAATCCATTGTCCCACCCCGTGGGAGGGCTGTGGGTATAGCACGTGCCTTAGTCCCCACTAAGGATGCAAAGCATCCACTGGGTAATGCTAAAAGCAGGTGTAAAATGTGTTCAGCCCTACATCAGTGTCCAGTAGGCAATTCCCATGGATGGACAAGTGTACGACCAAGATGGCACCTATAACTGGACACCTGGTGGAATTACACAGCTGCGGTAAGGCATAACACAGGAAATACATTAGGGACTACAGTAGACACTCCCCATACAAAGTCAGACCGCCGTGCGAATACCGGCGTACACAGCACTCGATCTGCCAGCAACAACATGAGGATCACTCGCTTCCATACTGCGGAACAAATGGGCGACCTGTGGAACACATACTAATGGCATACTAACAACCTCAACTACGAAGGTCATACGATGTTTCAACACTAGCGTTCCCGCATATAACGAACATGCTTCAATGAATAAATAGGGTATGCATGTTCTGTCTGTTTTATATTGACAATACAGTGGCGTATATGTCCTACTGGGCCTTCTGAGGATTACTTAAAGCACTTGCCAACCTGCAGCATTACATCAATACCATTTGGGTTAATCGTAGTAGAACATGGGTTTCGTAGCACAACATAATATGTGTAGTCAAACAGACATCCGCGAGTGGGGAACATACAGCAGCGGTCACAACCACTGGCCAGATGGACACAGCCCAACATGTTCTACATTTTACATATGCACATTTGTGTCCATTGTAGGACCCAAAAATTTTTCCTTTTGCAACGCCAACTGGGTGCAAGCGGAAGACCAAGATGAACTACAGCCGTGACTACGGCACAGCTACATATATGCACCGACAGCGTGTTCAAGGTTGATGACAACTGTCCATGAAATGCGGGACATATGCACAGAAATCCACAGATTGTCGAGTCCACAGATGTGCGTCCACATCCCATTCCAGCACACATGGAGGATTTGCTATGGGTACTGTCGAGGGTTGCAGCCATGGGATCGTGGGTATGCAGAAATGGGTGTTGGAGATGATTGGCAGATGATCCATTGTCCCGCCCCGTGGGAGGGATGTGGGTACAGAACATGCCTTACCACCCACCAATACTGACAATCATCCACTGGAGAATGCTACATGCAGCTGTGAAATGGGTACAGCCCTACACCAGTGTCCAGTAGGCATTTCCCAAGGATGGACAAGCGTCGGACAAGATGGCACCCATAATAGCAAACCTGGTGCAATCACACAGCCATAGTAAGGCATAACACAGGAAATACAGATGGAAACAACAGTAGACACACCCCGTAGACATCCATCCTGCCGTGCGAATCCCGGCGTACACAGCAGCCAAGGTGCTAGCAAGTATGTGGGGATCACCCGCTTCCACTCGGCGGAACATACGGGCGACCTGTGGAACACATATTAATGGCACACCAACAACGTCAACTAGGAAGGTCATACTATGGTTAAAATATGGCGTTCCCACACATAAATAACATACTGTCATGAATAAATAGGTTCTACATGTACCGGCTGTGTTATAATGACAATACAGTGGCGGATAGTTCACAATGGTACCTCTGAGGATTACTTAAAGCAGTTGCCAACCTGCAGTACTACAGTAACACCATATGGGTAAATTGTGGAAGGACACGGGTTCCGTAGCACTACATAATATGGGTAGGCAGACAGACATCCGGGACTGGGGAACATACGGCGGCAGTCAAACCCACTGGCCGAATGGACACAGTCCAACATGTTCTACACTTTACATGTGCACATCGGTGTCCATTGCAGGACCCAAAAATTTCTCCTTAAGTAAGTGTGGGCAGCATAGTGTGAACCAGAAGAGGTGACAGCCGTGGCTACGGCACAGGTAGATATATGCACCACAAGCGTCTTCAAGGGTGATGACAACCGTCCATGAAATGCAGGACATATGAATAGGACTCCCCAGGCTGCTGCGTCCATACATGTGCGTTCACATCCCATTTCCGCACACATGAAGGGTGTGCAAGGGGTACTGTCGAGGGTTGCAGACATGGGATCGTGGGTATGCAAAAATGGGTGTCGGTGTGGACTGGCAGATGATTCGTTGTCCCGCCCCGTGTGCGGGACGTGGCCATGGCATATGCGTTACTCCGCAATAATAATGCCGATCATCCACCGGAAATGGAGAATGCAGCTGTGAAATGTTTACAGCCCTATACTAGTGTCCAGTAGGCAGTTCCCATGGATGGACAAACGTACGGCCAAGATGGCACCCATAGCTGCAAACCTGGGGGAATCCCACAGCTGTTGCAAGGCATAACCCAGGAAATACAGATAGGGACTACAGTAGACACTCCCCATACAAAGCCAGACCGCTGGGCAGATACCGGCGTACACAGCACTCAATCTGCCAGCACATCAATGGGGATCACATGCTTCCATACAGTGGAACAGATGGGTGACCTGTGTAAACATACCAATGGCACAATCTCAACGTCTGCTGGGAATGACATACGATGGTCAAACTATGGCGTTCCCACTAATGAAAGACATCCTTCAGTGAATTAATAGGATTGATGTCAATAGACCATGGCAAACACCCAATGAACAGGAAAGACTTGCTGGCACCCTATGGCCACAAACCATGTCACACATAGGTAGATGGAACAGTCAACTTAAACATTTCGTCCGACACACGCATATGGTATCCAAAGGTACTTCATAGACATGTATGCGCTATCACCCATAGGCCCCGTGAGACTTACACATAACATGGAAGTATCCAAGCATTAAATGTCCACCCTTACACTTCCATTTGTCACTTTCTATGCAAACAATGAACATGTAGCCACAGCATAGAAAGCACAGACGCACTGCTAACGAAACACACACATGTCAACATCACAGAAAGCATACTATGAACACACGTATTACATGATATTGTACTATGAAACACAAACAAACCAGCAACCTGTGGCAAGAATAGTCCCCGTAGTTCGACACAACACAAGTCTTCGTAACATTTAAACAGTTTATTAAAACATGCAACGTTTTCGTTGTTTCCACAACGTCTGCAGAAAAAAGCAAAGTCTAAGAATGTTCACAATCAACAATGTGAGTCTTAACAAGATTTTAAATATCACATTGTTGATTGTGAACAGTTTAAGAATTTGCTTTTTCAGAAGAAGTTGTGAAAGCAACGGAAACACACACACACACGGAAGGGACGGGAGACGAACCTACGCCTATCTACATGAACTCACTACAGTATGAAGCATTTACAGAATGCGCTACCGAGTTTACTGAAGAGAGCGATGTCAGAGGCATACTTGTAGGCTGGTGACGTCACCCGCCAGACAATAGTTGGCAATAGCCAAGGTATGTGTTGCGGAGCGTCTAAAAGCATGTTCATTCGCAGAGGCAGCTGGAAACACACACACACACACACACACGGAAGGGACGGGAGACGAACCTACGCCTATCTACATGAACTTACTACAGTATGAAGCATTTACAGAACGCGCTACCGAGTTTACTGAACAGAGCGCTGTCAGAGGCATACTTGTAGGCTGGTGACATCACCCGCAAGACAATAGTTGGCAATAGCCAAGGTATGTGTTGCGGAGCGTCTAAAAGCATGTTCATTCGCAGAGGCAGCTGGAAACACACACACACACACACACACACACACGGAAGGGACGGGAGACAAACCTACGCCTATCTACATGAACTTACTACAGTATGAAGCATTTACAGAACGCGCTACCGAGTTTACTGAAGAGAGCGATGTCAGAGGCATACTTGTAGGCTGGTGACGTCACCCGCCAGACAATAGTTGGCAATAGCCAAGGTATGTGTTGCGGAGCGTCTAAAAGCATGTTCATTCGCAGAGGCAGCTGGAAACACACACACACACACGGAAGGGACGGGAGATGAACCTACGCCTATCTACATGAACTTACTACAGTATGAAGCATTTACAGAAACAGAACGCGCTACCGAGTTTACTGAAGAGAGCGATGTCAGAGGCATACTTGTAGGCTGGTGACGTCACCCGCAAGACAATAGTTGGCAATAGCCAAGGTATGTGTTGCGGAGCGTCTAAAAGCATGTTCATTCGCAGAGGCAGCTGGAAACACACACACACACACACGGAAGGGACGGGAGACGAACCTACGCCTATCTACATGAACTTACTACAGTATGAAGCATTTACAGAACGCGCTACCGAGTTTACTGAAGAGAGCGATGTCAGAGGCATACTTGTAGGCTGGTGACGTCACCCGCAAGACAATAGTTGGCAATAGCCAAGGTATGTGTTGCGGAGCGTCTAAAAGCATGTTCATTCGCAGAGGCAGCTGGAAACACACACACACACACACACACACACGGAAGGGACGGGAGATGAACCTACGCCTATCTACATGAACTTACTACAGTATGAATTATTTACAGAACGCGCTACCGAGTTTACTGAAGTGAGCGCTGTCAGAGGCATACTTGTAGGCTGGTGACATCACCCGCAAGACAATAGTTGGCAATAGCCAAGATTTGTGTTGCGGAGCGCCTAAAAGCATGTTAATTCGCAGAGGCAGCTGGAAACACACACACAGACACACACACACACACACACACACACACACACACACACACACACACACACACACACACACATGGAAGGGACGGGAGACGAACCTACACCTATCTACATGAACACACTACAGTATGAAGCATTTACAGAACGCGCTACCGAGTTTACTGAGCCGAGCGCTGTCAGGAGGCATACCCCTACGTGGGTGGTATCATTTGCAGAGGCAATGCGCCCGATCGGGAGTTAGGTCAGAGTGCGCAGTCACGCAGCCTGTTACCATCCCAAGGTCGCCGTACAGTAACACGTTAGTGCTGCAGTCGGGAATACCAAGTAACTACTGATCAGTACATCACTGCCTACTGGGCATGCTCAGACACTTAGACTCGGCACAGAGCAGACATGCATACACATGGTGCGACGGCATGGGTGGCAGAATGTGGACCATCGTGTGAGTTCAGCCACACAACAGACACCTGGCCATGCCACAGACGTGGCCATTGCGAAGGGGATACAGGCATGCACCCGGGGTATAACTGCAGTCGGCCGCTGTGTGCACTGTGCTGTGTGTCTATCTACACAGCTGCCTACTGGGCATGCTCAGACACTTAGACTCGGCACAGAGCAGACATGCATACACATGGTGCGACGGCATGGGTGGCGGAATGTGGACCGTCGTGTGTGTCCAGCCACACAACAGCAACCCGGCCATGCCACAGACATGGCAGTTGCAGCGGGGAATATCTAGGTGCAATTAACCATGTGTAGGACTGGCCTACAGTTTGTTGCATGCTACAGACAACCCTCCCAAACACAGGCTACCTGCACAGATGTCCTGAGGACACTGGTGAGTGGGCATGCTCTCACAACAGCACTGTATTGGGTGACATGAACCACCCATACATAGACTGGGAACATTAGCCATGGCACAACACACTACATCACTGGTCACAGGTGTTCTCACACCTGGCCACTGTTAAACAGCCATGCACCATACATACTAGGGGGGGATGTCTGACAGTTCTGCCCATCACACATGGTGAGGATATGCCCCACACAGGATGTACAGCCCTCAATGGTGATGCCAGACCATATAGTGGATCCACTGGTCATCCACATCCTGTAACCAACACCGGCATGGGGGACCTAAGTGATGACCTCTCCACAACAAACCACACACATCATACGACCGGTGTGGTACCCTACAAGTCCTCCATGCCAGTGTTGAACCCAGGCCAGACCGGCAGCCGCCTAACGAATGCATTCTCTGAGCACCCACATGCATGTCTGCAACAGGCAAACATGATAACATCAGGACCTTGTCCACCACAGGTAGGCACATGGTGTGGTGGACCCCAGCCACTGACTAGCTGTACATCAACAGTTGGAGCTAATACATGACAGAGCAATGTCAATACCAGGGAAACCATCTCCCATTCATACCGGTGTCACCATACGGCCACACATACAATCATCCACGGCCGCTTGTGGGAGTGGTACTGCAGAGGGCACATGAGACAACCATAGGGCCTTCCTTAACTGTGGTAAGGACATGGTTGGGGGCACACAGACTTGGCTGGAAATGGTCCAGAATGGTACAACGGTCACTGCACCCACAGACATTGTCTGCAAACCAGCGGACATGTTCCATGCATACATCCCACCCCCCCCCCCAAGAGGGGACATATCCATCCCACCAGAGTGTAGCCTCCCAAACATCTCATATGGCCTGGAGTGATCCCATATCTCTATGGCGGTTGCCACAGCACCAATGGGCACCGATGGTGTCCCTGGCTGTGTGCTACCCATCCTCATTGAGGGCCTCGGCCCACACATGCGGCCACTGTGTCATGTTAGCCTTACTATGGGCTATGTCCCCAATGGATGGCATATGGCATCTGTGGTCCCACTATGCCAGGGTAGTGCTCTTATGGACTGTAGACAGCCACACCCTATCCGCTTGACAAGCCTTGTCTGCAAAGCTGTGGGGAGGTCCATACAGGTGCCCCTGAATACAGACAGCGGTGTACAGCCAATACCAGAACATACCCACAACAACATAGTCAAGGGCGGATCCTGCCTCCCGAACCTGCTCGTCCTGTCTGGAGTGGTCACCAAGGCCATTGATGGGGATACGTGGGTTTGCACACAGTACCATGACCTGGTGGGAGCGTTCAGAGCACACTACACATGGGACTCATGGAAAGGCTCGCCAGCATACATGTGTGGACATATGTCACCCGATGCTTCTCAGAAAGGTTGGAGGTCACACCACACAGGGTTGGTGTTCCTGGTGCCTTGTCACACTCATATCTGGTCTCCAGTGGAGGCCCACAGGGCTCAGTCCTGGGCCCCTGCCATATGACATTCGACCTTCCAATGTGCATGCAATCATAGGGGGATTGTGGCAGACAAGGTATGCAGATGACTACGCACCACGATACCCAACACCCCATGTGACACGGACATCCACCTAGGGCGTCATAGACATGGATAACTGGTGCCAGAGCCATGGCCTGCTACTACATGCCAGAGAAGGTGCAGACCTACCCAGTGTGAAGGACATGTTCGGCCCAATGTCACATGTAGGTGGTAAGCCATTCCAGATGGTGGACATGTTCATGGAAATGGCTACGACACCTGTCGTTAACATCTGTCAACACACACAATGGCAATGTGGGTGTGAAGACATTCCACTGTGGCCTCCTGGTCTGGAAGGAATCGCATCAGGGGTGTTCATTGTACCCCTGTACACATCACACACCAGAGCAATGACTGCGTACATTGGCACATCTGGCCTGTAGCTAACCTGACGCCTGCAGCACTCGGAAGGACCGCAAACGTTACACAAGGCGGGGATGACGGTGCTAGGACATGTGTCACAAGCTGCACGACCAAGGGGACTCCGGCTGTAAACCTTCACAGCACATCTGCTCTGTGGTGATCTGTGCCTGGCATACACGGCCACGTCTGACCTGGGTGACATGGGCATATTCCACTTCCTAGGCTCCAGGCAAACACGGGCACAGAAGCGACTGTCACACACATCACCACAAAGATGACTGTGACGTGCTGGGGGAACAGGGTCAACGGCCGGAGACCCCCTACAACACGTAGAGGAGTGCCAGCCCATGTGAAGGAAAGGCACTGACTGCCTTCGTCCAGGAGTAATAATGACGTGTGGATGTGTGGATATAGTTATGCGCCAGGCATCATCTGTGTGTCAGTGCTGGACGAGGGACTGGGGACTGATGGATGTGGCATCCCCATCCTGAGGGGTGTTAGCAGCCGCACACAGTCATGCTAGGTCCACACATGTCGTAGGGCACATACCCTGTTATGTACATGTGCGCCTATGTTCCTATGTAGGGGTCCATGCTGAGTGCGGGTACCTGTGCTATGCTGATGTTGCCAGACATGCCTGTGGGTACCCCACGACTACGCATTGGGAACTAATTACAGTGCTCCCAGTAGGCACATGCAAGTACACCATCATTGTCATACGGGTTAACTGAACCAACATGGTGCTACACATGTAACCATCACACATACTGTGTACACAGATCAATGAATGCTGCACCTGTCCTGCATGGTATGTCTGCTGCATGATGTCAGTGCACAACCCACATCACATACACACCTGTCACCAGCCATACACACACACCACAACATACACATCACGTACTATGCGGACACAGGTATCACATACACCTCTCACTATCTTGTCTACCCTGTGCATCAGAATATGTTTGCATAACCATGCACTGATGGTGTAGCTCACAGTTATGCGGCAGAGACTTCATCATATGCACAGGGTGATATGTGTGCCACAGGCATAGGCTGTACCAATGGATGACATCATGTGTGTGTGTAAGGGCCTGTGCATTGACTGGGCATGACTGTGTACATTGCATGTGGGTGTGGTGGAGCCCTACAGTCATGTTTGCTGTGTGTGGGTTTGTGTGTACACAGTTCAGTCATCTGTGATGCCTACACGGGGTATGCTTGGCAGCCCCAGACTGTACAGTGCAGGTGTTACGGCTCACTGTGTCCGCCTGCCGCGACGTGACCCGTGCCTGCCTGGGGTCGCACGGGCATGACCGGGTGTAGGTACAGACAGTCCACTCTCCAATGTCACATGTCCGCTGGAAACGTGCCCGCCAGGGTGCCGTCCAGGGCCACGTCCACGTGGCCTGCTCTGTCCTGGTGTGGTGGTGTAGTAGCAGCGGCACTGCTGCTGCTAGCAGGACCGTGTGGGTGGGCATGGGAGGTGGGGCACACACGCTGACCTGCACCAAGTGGTGTTGCTGGCCTACGCCCACGTGCCCTATGCCTCACCCCTACCTGGTGTTCCTGCACGGACAGCCCACGCTCAAGGATGGCCATGCCTCGGTCGAGGATACCAGCCATCTCACCCAATCTCCTATCCAGAACATCGGCAAGATGCTGTTGGGCATTCGCCAATGCCTGGATGTTGTCATTCAAGGAACGGATTGCAGACCTCTGCAGCCTCTGCCCTTCCTGGTTCTGCCGTTCGGCACGTGCCTGCGCCGCCATTACAGTCTGGAACATGCATCTGGTTATACCAGCTGCTGCACCCTGTACGGCAGGTGTATGTCTAGCGGTGCTCCCCCTACGAGCAGCACCTGCCACATGCCTGCGTGGCACTGCACCAGTCATTACACTGGCAACATCGTGTGTACCCACACCTTCTGCAACCACCACACATTCCTGCTCGGTGCCAACAGACGCTGACTGACCGTCATCTATGGGCAATGGTGTTGGGGTATGTCGGCATCCGAACCGTGTTCAGGGATGAAGGGGACGTAAGTGTGATGTTCTCCAATGGCACAGTGTGTGCCTGTGATGACCCTGCCTGTGCCTCATGCACATGGTCATCACCACTAGTATCTGTGGGGACACTAGCATCAGCTGGACCGCAGGAGGGGAACTCACCTACAGCACCTGTCAATACAAAGGCATACCGTCAGTTACAATACACACACACACACACACACACACACACACACACACACACACACACACACACACACACACACACACACACACACACACACACACACACACAGACATCATGCATGTGATAATGCAGGTGGCATGCAGCATTCACACACCACAGACCAGTGAATGTAGACCAGACATTCCTAGTGGCAGTATGCACACTGCCCTGGGGGGAACAGTACAACAGGCAGGTGTCTTTTAGTAGGCATGCAGTACACACATTCATGGTAGTTTGCATGCATCGCCGTGATACACCGTGTGGCCACGGGTGTGTTGACAGTACACATGTCTGCCAACACTATGTCATGTACACCGCATACATGTGTGGTATCATGTGGACATGTGACGATGGTGTCCCACTGCATGCAGCACATCACAATGGCTGTCATGGTGCAGTGTTATGTGTACAGTCTACAGATACAATGTATGGGTAACAGGGATGTCTGTGCAGGTGCGGTTGGTGTGAGCTGTGTACATAGCTGTACAGTGTGGAGTGCGGGCACTGTGCCACTGCACAGTAGCAGGACACAGTTATGTTTCTGTGTGATGCGTGACCTGGACGCATTACATTGCCATGTCTGTAAGTCGGTTCATCCGCTCAGCAGCACGTATGTGGTGGATATTGGAGGCACCTGCAGTAGCTGTGGAGAGGCATTCCATGTCAGTGGTGTACTACATCGGATGTCCAGGGGGGCCACTACAGTGATGAGCCCACTATGTGTGTACAGGGTGCAACGGTGACTACCCACTGTGGATGTACTGTGTGGCAACATGCCTGTAGGTATCAACCATGGCCTTGTCTGTCTGGGTCATTGACAATTGTGTGTGGTGGACATCGTGCACATGGCCCTGTGGTGGCCCATGTGACATACAACCATACTAGTGTAAGGTGTCACATTCCTACAGATATGCAGACAGTGTGGATGTCTGCTATGTCGTGCATAGGTCATGTCATGGTGTGAAACTGTTGCAGCCAGACATCCACGTGCATGGGACATGGCATGTGCCATGTCACAACGTGTGCACCGATGCAGGGCATAGGTCACATTGGTAACACCTGTGCTCTGGCAAGATCACAGCTCACTATGTGGTACTGTGTGCATACTGCAGAGGCATACCGATGCATACTACACATGCAGCCATTGTGGAACACCTACACCATTGTATGCATAGCTGAATGCACGTAACACACCAATAGGTCGTGTGGTGTCATGCCACTCTATGCTAACGGTCGTATCTACTGTACATGGGTGGTGTGTGTGTCGGGTGGTGCAACCTGTATACCGTGACTGGGGCACACACAGGTGTGCATGTCATGCCTGGACACATGGGGAATATCAATACACCATATCATGCCTTTGACTAGCAACAGACTTACCTGCAACAGACCCTTGTGTTTGTGGCATGCCAGACGTACCTGTAAAGGGATGACACAAAGGTATACACATTATCCATTACTATCGCCACAGTCAGCAGTGTGCATGTCACATCATGCATCTGTGAGTTAGCATGTGCTATGCACATGTCTGCTAACACAACATAGCATACTGTAGTATGCGTCCTGTGTGGCCATATACCTGGCATGTATTGCTATATTATGTGTTGTACTATGACACCCACCCCCACGTCACTTATCATACAAACATGCATCCCTGACTTACCATGCAGCTCCAAGCTCATAGTTCGGGAGACACCCACCTCCACGATGGACGCATGGGTTGCTGCGTGTTGTTCCGTGGGTGTCCCCAGACTGGCCAGGAGCTCCTCCGTGGCTGTGAGTGGGGGCTGGGTTGGTGGCCCACCACCTGTCCCACGTTGTTGTCTGGCGATTGCAGCGGCACGCTGTCTTGCATGCCGGATCAGGTCTGTGCAGTGCCTGTGGATCTGCTGATAAGTGCGGTTGTATCCGCCCAGGCTGTTCACCCTCCTGCACATCTCCTCCCACATCTCCTGTCATTCCTGTGCCTGCTGTGGCACATGACTGAATAAGACGTCATGATTAGTATGGAGGTATGGGATGATCACCTCCTCCTCCTGTCGACTGAAAGCGGGAAGCCGGGAACGTGGCATTATCTGTAAGACATAATGATGGTGGCAGGTCACATTTACACTGCTGTGCTGGCATACTGTTGGAAATACATTGCTATGACAAGTACATCTGCACAGTAATCTGTGAAAGGCATCGTGGCAGTGACACAGCCGATGTGTTGGCTTCACACCATTGAGCAGTGGGTGTCACATCATATCTGTTTGCCACCCCATCACACTGTACACGCACCATGTAGATGTTAGCCAGCTGTGGACATGTGTACCTGGCTGCACCTGTGTCCATATCACTGGCATAGGTCCCCATGTGACGTCGGTGCTGCTGTTCACCTGGGCGCAGTGTATATGTCAGTACACATCACGTCTGTAGCCATTGTGAACGTCAGCAGTGGCACTGTACACATACACATGGACACCTGCACATGCATGTGTTGTGCCATGTACATCCACACAGCACTGTACGGGTGTTGGACAACTTGCCACAGCTCACCTGTGTTGCACATGTGATAGACATAGGGCAATGTGTAACCATGACACATTAGCAGGACAGGCCATGCATAGCATGTACACACACACATTGTCCAGAGCATCACACAGCACCTGTGACACCACAGGGTGCATCACCGCCACATTACTGCTGTGTATGGTTGATAGTGAGAGTGCCTTTTGTCCATTGCACCATGTAGGACTGTGATAGCTCATGCAGCCTTGCTGGGCAGATCTGCATGGTATGGCAGGGTATGCCACATACATGGCACTGGGTTGTGATCCACCTGGGGTTTTACGATATTGGCAGGGTGGCTGTCCATTCCATATGTCATTGCTATGTGTATATGGACATTCAACATGTCTATCGCCATGGTGTGGACACTGGCCTCAAGCAAGGTATGCTGCACGCTGCTTGCTGAGGGTGTGTCTGGTGCATGCAGGTATCACACATCCATGCATACACTGTAACCCAGGCAGGTGCTATGTGCTGGGATATTGATCAACACAGTGCTGTATGTGGACACACACCGCTATCCCGTGCACATGGATGGTTGCCTGCACTGATGAGGGTACCACATATGTGTACATCCAGTGCCTGCTGCCACCCCCATGTCTGCTGCTGCACTACACACCGCCATCCCTCCCTCTGTGAATGTGGTGTTGGGCACAGCATAGGTATCCATGTATGGGGACAGGGATGTTCACATAGCAGGGTCACTGATGGTATCGTCGATCAAACCATACGCGTATGACGCACCCCTCACACATATAACCCATTCATATTGTTGTTCACAACGGTGACACAGCTATATTGCTATGCCGGAGACATTCACAGCCATACATACACAGATGCATGCACGTCCATCTGTGGCATGGCCTGGACTATTGGTGTGGTTCAGCACATTACATGTTTGACTGCAGCTGGCGCAGACCTACTGTGCACATGTCTACACGGTAAGCCTGTTCTACAGTAGGCATCTGTGATGTGCTGTGCACATCTCATATCTGCACATTTGGTTGGTGCCCATCGGTCCACGGGCCAGTGGTGGGACACACAGGGATGTTGCTGAACATATATGCATGCAACCCTGTACAGCTGTAACACTAGCCTCTCAGATGCTCATGTGTCGTGGACGTGAACACCGTACACACACATGTGGTTGTGGGCTGCCGTCCATACCCATCTCCTCCTGTTGGTTGCTATCATCCCACACACTCCTTGTATTGTATGTTCAGGCTATGCACCTATGTGGGGCTTGTGGGCATGCAATACGATACTATATGCCTTTGCACCCATCACAGACAATGTCACACAGGTACACCGGCAGCCGTACACATCACAGCTTGTTGTCAGCACGTCACATGTGGTACACACATAACACATCTCCTGTGGGACATGGTCATTTGTATGGGCATGTCCAGCAGTCACATACCACAGCTACCCCTACATGACGGCTATGCAGGACATGTGTCTGTACAGCTACTGTGACATGTACACGAGCAATGCCCCCTACCTACATCACATGGTACTACCTGTGGAGTATGTGTGTCTGCATCCATGCTATGGACATAGATGACAATTGTACATCAATATGTGCAACATAACTCATTGGGGTTGTCATGTGCACATGTTCCATGTGTCAATGCATTGTTTGTCTCTGTTGGGCGGTCATTGTTGTGCATGGTTTACATGGCTGACATAGTGTACTGTGTCTGATTCCAGGTACTTCATTGGGCTACCAGCATTGTACATTTCTACAGCACATTCCAGCCATCATGTAGCCAGCTTACATGACAGTGGGAGGTGTTCCGCCATGTGCACATATGTCACACAGTACGAGGGTGACTGACACACATTGTCAGGACTGGGTTCTGACTGCTGTGGATGTGTGTACTGGTGTTGACAACCATGACTGCACCAGATGGTGTCTTCTGGATGTGTAACATTCACAACACACACCTACATTCACATAGCAGCACATCGTCCATGACAATGGACATTCCTGCATGAACACTGCGGTATGTCTGTATGACCACTGCATATATCACTGGTAGCCACCAGCATGGCTGCCTACAACAGCGGTGTGTATCCTGTGCAAACATGGGTTACACCTGTCACAACACACCTGTGTCAGATGGCCCTGTAGTGGGTGACAGTGCAGTTCCATACATCATGTAACAGTATACATCGTGCACCAGTATGTTGCAGACATGTGAACGGCTGTGCTAGTCGACATATGCACACATGACACATCACCTGGTACACCGTGTCTGCCTTGCCACCTGCTATTGTGACCACCCTGTGATGACATTGTACGGCCCACATGGACTGGGACATGTGATGGCTCAATGGTGAATTAACCCTCCATGTGTGTGTCTAGCCATGTGTCAAGTAGCCAGTGGTCTGCACGCAGGGATAGTGTACATTGGCCTACTCTGTCACTGGGACTGTTGACTATGGTCATACTGTAGTTATGCAGGCATGTCGTGTTTGTCCAGTCTGATAGCCGTGTTCAACCACACTACCGTGGCACACATGACCTGTGGACATCTGCCTAAGGTGTGCAGCCCACATGTACATCTTCACATGCTATGCTGCCTGTGCAGCGGTGTCACATGTCTGTCTCCGGCAGGGCTGTCACAGGTAGGCACAGCATGCAGTGATGTGTGACAATGCTTACACCCTCCACTGTGCTGTACACAAGCACTGCACACACAGTACAGCACACATGTCATTTATCTGCAGTGCCTGGGACCTGCCTCCATGCCCTACACGGCACACCTGCCAGTCCAGATTGTACACAGATCATACCTCCCAGGCACATACCTGGACTGCAACACACACGGGTGGGTGGTTCCCACACCACACAGTGATTTACACACATACTGTATATTCCCAAGACACATTGCATCATAGGTAATCCATGTTCAGATACCCATGTTCGTGACCGCTACGCACATTGTGACACGCGACAGTGAATGCACTGTACACCACAGGTTACATGCTGGTCGTGTTGGCATACTGTACATTGCACCTAGGACAGTTGCTACTGCTATGTATTGACAGCAACACGCCCTTCCCTAGTATGGACTCCCATGTACCCACACATGCTTAGCCATGCAGTACGCATAGCTGGGTGACACATTACACGACACATACCATACCTACACTACCCTCGGCATGCACCAAACCTCCATGTGTCTGTGTGCTATGCCTACACACATCCCCCCTCTGTTTGCTGAACATCCATGCTTCTCATCCCTGCTAGCCACACCCTAAACACACAACCATAGCAGCATGCATGGTACATACACTCTACAGCCGGTATTACTGACATCCACTGACAGAGGTAGTTGATGGCATGGCACCCCGTACGATGGACAGTCTACGTGCCTATGCCAACACTGATCACAGTGCACTTCTGCTACATTTACACACTGGTAGGAACCATGCTATTCCACACAGAGACATGGTGGTACTGGCCTTTTCACAGACGCCACAGTGGTATTCCTGTTCCATGCACACATGCTGTATGGGCACATGTGCAGGCCGTTGCACGGTAGTTATGTTCACCTGTGTGTGGTGTGTCACTTGACAGTCATGGTGTGTCCTCATGGTGCATCACATACTCCACAGCTAGCTACCTACACATGACTGCCAGACATTGCAGTGTGGGCCCTCACGCAGTGTGGTGGTATGTCTCTGCTGTTTGACTACATCCACATTCAATGCAGCATACCACAGTCATGCAGGCATTGCCAACACAGATGTTGCTGGCATCGTGCCTGACAATGGGGTACCTACCAACAATACACACTCTCACTCACTACAGGGTTCCAATCCTTGGCTGGACATTGTATTAACCCTGTGGACACATACATAGTACTGCCATGCACATGTTATGTCCGGGAACACAGTCCCAATGTCACCTCCAATCACCGTAGTTGTTGTATCCCGCCAACCTGGCTGTTACATGTCTCTGCAGCAGCACACTGCATTGACTGCTAGCCCATTCATGTGCGTTGTGTACCCTGACCACCACACTACCACATCTATCACACTACACATGGGTGGTACTGCATTGCACGTATGGGGCTGCATTTGTACACCCATGACTGGGCCATTCAGTATGGCACTGGGCCACATCTTGACATACATGCTTCACACACTCATTGACTACCTGCATGCCTTTACTGGCACCCTTGTTGGGCTTATGTGCCACAGCACACCACATCCCATGCTGGCCACCTGTCATACTATTGCATGGGTGGTTGGGGTGGTACAGAGGGTATCACATCAGACATGATCCGCTCTTTGCCCTTCAGCGCCATTCCACTTTATGCTATTGCCAATGTACACATCCAGCATCACATCGCACCCTATGTCTCGGGATGTTACGCCATGTGCCTCCTGTACAGGTCACACAGTGGTGCAGGCATATCATGCTAACTACAACAAGTCAGGGACGTGTGACATTGCACAGTCCTCAGACATGTGTCCCCTCATGCTCAGTATTTGCATCGTACACTACCTGCTGTCACACAGTATTGTCCATGCCTACATATACCACATCTACATACCTGGCAGCATTCTAGCTCATCCTACTCATATTGCTAACAACCATACAGGTGTCAGTGTGGCAGATATATCATGTAGATATCATTGCATCAGTTACATCACACATAGTGCATACACATCACCTTTGCATAGTGACAGTCATGCAGTGTGTATCACATGGATACTGTCCCTATACATGCATATCACGTTGTACATGGTTGATGTACACACACATGCCCCACATGGTGCTGTGGTTGCCATATTCCACCATGGCGTGGGTACACATGTGCAGGACCATGCATTTCTGGACCGTATGTCTAGCTGATACCTTGGGTGCCCTTGTACCTGTGCCATACACACATGTACACGCGGGCAGTGTTACAATAACACATGTGTGGTGTACCTTACACAATGGATACAACGTTACATGTCTCAGTATAGTCATGCTGTGATCTCTACCCGGCTCAGACAGTTTACATATGCAAATGACAGTCATGTAACACATCTGTACTCACCTGCATACCACTAACACAGGGGTGTAATCTACTCTGCCATGGGCCATGTTCTCCACAGTACTGATGCATGTAGTACTCCTACATGGTGTTTGCAGTGGGCAGGGTGGGAGGAGCAGTCCTGCATGTGTGCACACATGCCACATTGCTCAGCGACATCCACAGACTGGACACACACCGTGCTGTGGGACATAGGTCCTGTGCACATCCCACAGGGGCACACTGTGTCACTAGTCATGTGATAGCTCCCTTGCTGGTAGGGTGACACAGACCCATGGTACCACCACAGCGGAAGTACTGTATAGACATACAGTTGACATCCACTTCTGCCGTTCAGTGGACACTACCATGGGGGGGGTGACACTACTGTGTACATTGCACATGTGTTTACACACGGCCCTGCCGGACATCATTGTGGCACACATTGCACCTGCTACGGAACATTTGGACATGGTTACTTGCTGTTCCCTCCATTTCGGGTACCTATTCTGCTACTACATTGTCCCATATGTGCAGGCCATACATATCTTGTTTATGTACATAACATTAGGCCATCCCTCCATCATGCATGCTATGCCTGTGATACTGTCTATGATTTCTGAACATATCCATCATGACAGCTTTGCATTACACATAATTGACATAGTCACCCCTACTGCGTGGGATACGTGCACGTCGTGTGCACATTCCGTATGACATCGACGGTATATGCCCATGCACATGTGTGCTGTGACACTATACATACATGGCCTATCCCCTGCTGTGGGGCTTCATTGTTCGATATCCACTGACAGCATCGGCGTGGGTGGTGGCATTGTTCTGTGTTTGGAATCCCTATGGTGGACCTTGGGTTATCACGTCTGTGTACATGTTGTCCCACTGCTGTGCACACGTTGTCCGCAGTCGTTGGTATGCTCCGCGGCTTAGCATTACATGACCACCTTTCACCACTCTCTGCCTAATGGACAGGTATCTTTACTTACACACATCGTTCACATACAGTGCAGATTAGTCATACGTATCATGCGTTACACATCAGTACATCTCGTGGGTTCGACATACCTTTCCGGCCTTCGCTTCTGTATTCATCAATATCTTCCTCTCAGTATTTTCTTTCGATAGCGTTTGTGTTCGTTGTGAACATACGGTTTGAATATCCAGGGAGTCTTCCTTTTATTCGTCGTCACCTGAGGCATGTGGGTTCATCACGCCAATAGCTGTTCCTCGGTGTGTACTTATGCGCATATCACTGGTGATCCTCCTCCATTTGTACGTTACCCGGGAAACTAGGCCATGGTTCATTCCTCGTGTGGCTGTTAGTTATTTGCACTACCTTCGTGGGGATGGTATGTATTGTATAATGTTTGTGTGACTGCATACGCTATGTGTGGTGTCAGGTACATTACGCTGTGGTGTTAGCCATGGATTGTGTGTGTTGGGTATGGTATTCTGTTTGACATGTGGGTGTCCGTGTCCTGGCGGCGTCTGTCGATGGCATTGTGCATTCAGATGTGTAACATAGCTGTTATATTCCTGTACACAACGGATGCAAGGATGCATCAGCTGCTGCTAGTGTTTCCCACGCGGCTTGTTGCGGGTATGCGCTGTCATTGACTGCCTGTATGTTTTGCTACGGTTTTAGCTGTTATCCCTTTGATATGTGCGATGGGGTATATCTGCGGATGTGGGTGGCCAGTGCGGGTGTGGGTCTTGCATTTATACATACAAGATATGCTTGTGTGTGTGCTCCATCCCTGCTTGGGGAGCTGCAGGTTACCTGTCTGTTGTTCTGGGAATGTTTGTTTTGTTGATGTCGTGTGGTGTCGGTATCGCCTGCATGTGTGCTTCCTGCACGTATTCCTCCTTCACATCGGTTATATATCTGCGGATGTTCGTCCGTGCCTACTATCCATTGGCATTTTGTCACTGATAGTTACGGTGATTGTGGTCCTATACTTGGGACTGCCTGTATGCTACTGGTAGCCTCCTATTCGTGTGCCGCTTGCTTACTTAACGGTCGTGGAACACACAGCGGTATTTACGGGACCGTAAGTGTTCACGATCGGTGCCGGGATAGCACATTCGTATTTTCGCCGTACATGCCTGATGCTGTGTAACGTTGCCGACGTATCGTGTTGAGTCTACCTTATGGCTGCCATACATACGGTCATGGTTTGTACATGCGTCCTTTGCATCTCCTGTTGGCTATGGCCCTGTGGTACATTCTGGGACATTTCCGCTTTGCATCGTTTTACGTCGCCACGTGCATAGCCACTGAGGAGATGTCAGTACTACTTTGTGGGTACTGCTGTACATACGCCTATGGTTTCTGTACTGTATGCCTACGCATGTTATTACACTCCGCCTGTGACATGTCACCTACATACACATTTTACAGTGGCACACACATTACACACACACAGCGGAACACACGACAACCTCACCTCACACATATACATATTGCCGCCATGGCTCTCAACCTTCTATTTCCAAAATGAGGAACACACACATTAGTAATGTGGAACAAATGGGCATAATGTGGAACACATACTAATGGCATAGTAACAACTTCAGCTAAGTAGGTCATAGGATGGTTAAAATATGCTGATTTACTTACAATGAAGAACCTTTAATGAATTACTATGATTAATTTCTATTTACCAGGATGTCATTTAAATACATTCCTAACAATGGATGTTTGACAGACAATTTCAATGTGGAACTTTGAGGAACTGCGAGGAACATGAACTGTTTTAGACCCCAAATGAGGTACGTTCCTCATAATGACGTACACTTCACTGGTATGCTTGCCGCTTTCGCACCGACGGTTGCACACAATACCTCGTTGGCGCATCGCGGCGGCGTGTATCTCCGCACTCATATCCTATGGATATGACATGCACATATCCCGTTACTGTACCATGGACTGGTGATCATCCCGACACGCGGATATGTATTGATGCAGGTTGACATTTCCATGGCTGGCGTTACCTGCTCTGCCCATCCTCCCGGATGATCGGGTTGTCGGTCACTATGTTTACTATGTGGAGATTTTGCGTCTTACTTATCTGTGAACTTGCATCCCTGGGTTCCATATCAACCTGTTGTACTTTATATCTGTGTATGTGTACATATATTTCTATATGTGTACTGATATCTATTTCCGTATCTGTGTATGCACATAAGTACATATGTGGTCGACTTGCGGCGATAGTGGCAGCATACGCTCGCCGTGTGCTGTAGAACCGGCGCAGTGAGGTGTTGGCGTTCCATGCTCTGCTGGCTATTGGGTGTGCAGTGTTTGGGCGGTGCCTTTGTTGGAGTCACACATAGGTCCGGCCATACGGTACACATTACGGGCGGACATGTTTGTGTGGCATCCATTTCACTGTGTGTGCAGGTAAGGAGGTGTCAGTCCATGGGGCCTACACTGTCAAAGTATGTGCTATGCGTTCCCTCTTTGCCAGGGCGTAGGCATATTGGGTACGCCTCCGTCTACCTACTGGAGCTGGCACAGCATGTTCATGGCGCTGAACGCCCTGTGCCTGTGCTTGCCTTGGCAGTTGTGGCGGGCTTGGTGGCCCTACACCATTCTGTCCCTGCAGCAGCTGTTTCCGCAGAATCATATTGTGTAGCATACAACATACTATGAATATGTGGGCACATGTGCCTGGAGAGTACTGCAAGGCTCCACCAGATGTATCCAAGCACCGGAACCGTGATTTCAACATCCCAAACACACGCTCTATGATTATTCTGGTTTGTGCGTGTGCCTCATTATGGCGTTCTTGCATGTGTGTGTGTGCATTTCTGATGGGTGTCATCAACCACGGCTCCAGTGCATAGCCAGCATCCCCCACAAGGTGACCTTGTGTGATGTCCCCCCTGGCGAATACCTGATACAGCTGTGAGGCATGCCAGATATGGGAGTCGTAGAAGCTTCCAGGGCTGCCAGCACACACATCCATGATAATGCCCTGCGCATTGCACACGACCTGGCAATTGATGGAGGGGTATCCCTTGCAGTTTATGTAGCGTCTACCCTGCTCCCCGGGCGGTGACTTGATTTCTATCTGCGTACAGTCGATCGCACCCAGTACCTCCGGGTATTGTGCCACACGGTGGAAGCGGTGCATATTGCTAGCCAACTCCTCCTGAGATCTGGGGAAGTTTATATACTCATGGGCATGTCGTAACATGGCATCCAGGAACTGGTGTAGTACCCTAGATGCTGATGCCTGTGAGATACCCATTATATCCCCAGTTGGCCTTTGAAAGGTACCTGTAGCCAGTATTCGCAAGCTCACACATACCTTTGTGTCCACTGGGATGGGCTCCCCTCTGTTGTCTCTTGTTCTCAGGCGTGGCCGGCACAGCTCCACTATTTGCTGTAACGTGTCCCTGTCCACCCTGTAGTGCTCTACTATCTCCAGGTCTTGCAGCCCCTGGTAGGTAACCCTTGGTCTGAACACTCTCCTTCTCCTGTGAAACCTACGGTAGTTGTCGGCACCATCCTCCGCAACTCCGTCTGTCTCTGCCACATACCTATGCATCACGGCCACGGCGGCACCCACCATATACATATTAAAAGTTCCCCGTGTGTTTACACCCTACGGTGCGGCGTTTGGGAAATCGCGCTGTGTGTTGTGTGCATTCACACTTTATACTGTTGTGCTGTATACCCGGTGATGTCATTGGGTGTGTCTGTGCAGCCGTATCCATGGATTATTTTCGGTGTTTTACAGTTGCAACTACAACGGTATTGTCTTTAGTGTTACATTACAGTTGCCTGCATTGGCTTAACTTTGCATCTTACATTACTGCATCCTGCAGGCACATGGCATATGATGCATTTTATCTGCAGCCGCAGTTATGCTACCTCTGTACTTGGCTGTGCTATTTTGGTTCTTTGTTCTTTGCATTTCTACTACATCCCCTACTATCTTTGCATTCATATGCCTCCCCTTTCCCGTTATGCAGGAGTCTGCATACAGAGTTGTCGGCTGCCGCCGTTTGCCCTTCCTGGATTGATTGGTGTTGATTGCTCATTACGGCTCCAATTACACTGCTTCCGCATTTCCTCATATTCTCCGCATTACCTTCCTATATCCGTGGTGGTTGACGGGGAGGCCGTCACATGACTGGGTTGGGGAACATAGTCATCCTCGTGCACATGCATCTGTCGCGCATTATGTACTCTCAGCGCATCTATTTCCTCACACGCCGGTCCTGCTGCTGTGATGTGCATTGTACAGCCCAGGTTTGCTGGCCTCCAATATGCTTCCTCCTACAGTGGCACACCCCTCTGCGATTGACATGTATCTCGTGTAGGCCACTCCTCGGTGTAGTACCGCTGCGCCGTTTGCTCCATCCTTACACCGGCGCCAGCTTTGCGATTCACTATTATCTGCCTCATTTGCATGGCATTGACTGCTAATACATGGTTACGGCGCCGAACACTGCCACCACTCCTTGACAACCCTTGCGCTGGGGTTGAGGCTTTCCATACATACTATGGTGTGTGGTGGCTGTACAGCTGATGTGTATTATACAGCTCTTTTAGGACATTGTCATATTATTTCATTGCTTTGTACCTTCTGTACACATATCAGGGGGTTCTGCTGTGGTTTCTACGTACATGACATTTTTGTCATTATTTACAGTTTGTGCATGTTTTCTTTGGACATTCTCGGTGCCTTTCGCCTTTGGCATATTGCACCTGTATGATACCTGACGTTGACAGCCTTCCGTTACTCCTTGGTCATGTTTGGGTAAATGTAAACCGTTTTTGGTTTACATTGCGTCTTACGCTACGCATGCCCCACTTCGTGAATCGCTATTTGCCTTCATTTGCATGGTGCAATACCGCACACAGTGTGATTAGCATACCTACGCCGGGGGCGGCGCAGGTCCGGCGCACGCCGGTAGTGCACATGGGATTGCTTCATACCTGAATCGCTCGGTGGCCATATTTGGCTTTATAACGCCGACGCTATGCTGGCGCCTGGCGCAAGGTTCATGAATCCCGGGGTGTGTGTTGTTTTATAAACATGCTGTTTAAGTGCATGTGTGAGATGTCTGGTTGTATAGATTGGGAGATGATCACTGAGACAGTCAGCCATTTTACCTGTGGTGGTGTATTTGTTAGGGTCTGATACTAGATTTCAGTCTAATAGAGAATTTGATTTCATGCTATAACGTGTGAGCCTATTAATTAGTTGTGTGAAACCATATAAGTTCATGTTAGATGAAGGGAAGTTAGAATTTATGCCCAAGGAATTGACCACATCACTTAGTAGTATTTTTTTCTTCTGGAATTGTTATTGATATCTAGTGTAGGGTATCTTCCAGTATAGCTGTATGGTCACCACAAGGGATATAAAGAACAGTAATATATATTTGTTTATAATTGTTTAGTTTCAGGAAATCAATAAGAATTTCTGCTGAACTGAATTTTGGTATTGGTTTGTTGTAAGGGGAAATGTGATAGTTGGGAAATATTAAAGCAATACCATCACCTTTTCTCTTCATATGGTCATTACTGATAATATTACAGCTGGCAGGTATAATTTCTGGTTTATACTAGGTTTAAGCCAAGTTTCAATTACAATGAGAATATCAGTCTTTTGTTTCTAACTGAGGCAAGTAGTTCAGCAAATGTATTTCTTATGCTTCTAACATTTATGTTAGCAAAAGTTAGATTACTGGGTTTGGAGGTGAC
This sequence comes from Protopterus annectens, assembly GCF_019279795.1. Taxonomy (NCBI): domain Eukaryota; kingdom Metazoa; phylum Chordata; order Ceratodontiformes; family Protopteridae; genus Protopterus; species Protopterus annectens. The sequence continues at coordinate 964,977,460 of NC_056746.1, forward strand.
TGTTGTCAGGTTAGAGTAGCGTGAGGGAGAAAATTGTCTAGATGCAGTCCTTATTTGGAGTAAAGGTGAGGGGCACCGTTAAATATTTTTGGTGCAATGTGTGGAGAGTGTAGAAAGAATGTGTGAATAGGTGGTTGGGACAGAGTTGGAGAGATTTTGAAGGCTATTATAGAGTCATGGTAGCATGAGAAGAATAGAGGATAAGCTGAGGAATAGCAGGATTAAATAAAGGGATATGTATGTTATTGACAGCAGGTAGTGGGGAAGTAGGGATCAAGAATGAAAAAGAAGTTGCAGGGTAGTAGGATATTTAGTGGTGGTGGAGTATGAAAACAAATAGAAAATAGTTGGGAAAGAAGTATTTTCTATGAAAGAAGAGAGGTCAGTTGTTCTTGTATCTTCTCTGGAATATAAGGAACAGAGAGGTTTAAAAGGCTGTACTATGAGGATGCAGTTAAAATAGGACGAAGTGAAGGTTCTTGCTACTAGAAATAACTTATTAAACAAACCTTTTTATTTTCATTTTATTTTTAATTCTTTTTTCTTGCTGCTAGAAATAACTTATTAAAAGCTATTACTACAGCATGCCCCCAACATCTAATTGGGCAGGATTTAAGGTCATTGTACAGAAAGAAAGAAAATGAATCTATTGATGCATATTTACAATGCATATTAGATGAATTTTAATCCTTTTCTGGACATCCAGAACCTGAGGACAGACTGGCAGCCAGTGGGCTGCAGGCTACTTTTGTAGAAGGCAATGAACAGAAACCACAGTTATTTCCCTTGGTACCAGTTGCCCAAGAAGGTTGTTTTGTCAACATTACAGTGCAGATCTGATTACTTCTGCAAATGCTGAAAATCTTCCACTTTCCACCTAAACAGTTCATGTAGTGGGGATGTCCAGAGCTCCTTTAGACTATCTAGAAACAAAACCTGTTCCTAGTCAAATCAGTCCACTAAAAGAACAACACTCTTTTATTGCAAGAAAAGTTGTTCCTTTAAATCTTTTAGATAGAGATTTATTATGCAAATTGAGATGCACTGTTTATTGTACTCCAGATGGTGTTTTTCTTGACAATCCAAATAAACCTTTAGGGTTGTATTCAACTAGTATCTATGAAGATGATGACGATGATGCCCTTTTTCCTGTTTTAACACTGAAACAAACTTCAGACACTGTTGATTTGGAGGGATTACATCTCTGGACTACCTGTGAAAATGAGGTAGGGCTCATGAAAGCTCAGAACCTATGCACATAATCTTAAAAACTTGTGAGTGCCTGCCTATGGTAGTCCAGTATCCTTTGTCAACTGAAGCAGAAAAAGGAATCAAAGGTCCCTTATCTTTCTACCACTTCTTTCTATCTTCACTTAAAAGTTTCCTTTTCAACTCCATATACCAAATGCCTGAACCCTATCAGTTGAGGATTGTGAAGATCCATCCAGTTTCCCCAGAGATATAAGTAATTTGTGTTTGAGCATACATTTTGATTATACTTGTTCAACTCATTTCTAATAACTTTTTTGTACGACATTCTTTACAAATGACAACTGAGTGTATATAGTGTATATAGTTTAATAGGTAGGCCCAGACATATGGGCACACACGTTTTGTGTGAGAATTTAATAAGTATATCACTAATTTTACACAACAAGTGAAGAAATACTATTTTATATTAGTCTATATTTCTCTCTAACAGCTGTACTAGCACTGCAATTCATATGCCTGATACTTTAAATTTCCTGTTTTTGATTGTATGTAACTTACTTTAGTTGAAAGCCAGTTATCTTTCTATATTTGTTCTGTATATCGAAAAAATATAATAAAAATATATTGGAAAAAAAAGGAATCAAAGCTGTAATTTCCACTTTATTACAAAAAGGTATAACAGTCTAGACTCAAAGTCCATGTAACATACCTATTTTTCCAGTCAAGGAAAAAGGAAAAAACACTAATAAATTTGTACAAGATTTATGAGCATTTTTTTGCTGTTCCAAACCCTACTACAGTACTAAGTTCAGTCCTGTCAATTGCCACTACCTTCTCAGTAATAGATATTTCTTCTGCCTTCTTTTCTATTCCTCTATACCCAGAAAGCAAGTATCTGTTTGCATTTACATACAGAGGGCAGCAGTACACATGGACTAATTACCACAAGGATATGTTGAATTGCCTACTCTTTTTTCTTTTGGGAAATGAAGAAACAATTGAACAATATTGAGTTTCCATGCATTTCTGCACTAATCCAGTACCTAAACATTTTACTTTCAGTTTCCAAATCTTATAACTGCAAACAGGATGCTATCTTTTAAGCAAGCTAGCACAATTAGGATTTGCAATCAACAAGAACAAACTACAGTTATAGAAGTCTCAAGTCAAAAAATATTTAGGAAATTTTATTTTGGAAAGTTCTACATCAGTTTTGCCTTCATGCATTTCTGCAATACAAGTTGCACAATACCACAGTACATTAAAACTGTTATGGGCTTTCCTGGGACTGACAGGTTATTGTCAACAATGGAGTTTTTAATTTTCAGAAGTAGTGCAACTAATCACCCATTGCTAGAATTACTACATAAAGATATCACTGAACCTTTATCCTGACAAGATCACCATGAACAAGATTTTATTCAATTAAAAACCCAACTTTCAAACCCGCCTGCATTTCGATTTTTGGACTATTAAAAAGATTTTTCTTGTTTTGTTTTAAGTGGCATCAGGATTATTAGCACAATATGGAATTGATGGTTTTCGACCTGTTGCTTATTTTAGCACAAAATTTGGTCCTGTGGCAGCAGCCCTCCCTCACTGCCTTAGGGCGGTGACCACAACAACATGCTTGGTAGAAATGGTAGCTGCTCTGACTCTTGGGCGACAGACCTATGTGACAGTTCTGCATTCTCTAGAGGCATTGTTACTAAAGTCTAAGATGCAATATTTATCAGTAGCATGATTGTCTAAATGTGAATTGCCTTTACTTAATAACCCTTTTTTACAGATTGTTCTATGCGCACCTCTTAATCCTGCTTCTTTGATTCTCACAACTGTCGAAGGAGAACCCTGTTATTGTGTTATTGTTGTACTTAGCTCTCTGTTTCCTCCTAGATCAGACTTATCAGATGTTTCATTTCCGAATCCCAAATTACTTATTTTTGTTGACAGCTCCTGTGTTAAAAAAAAGACAAAACATTAGTAGCAGGCTTTTCTGTTTGTACCAAGGACAGAATTTTGTTAGCAGGACAATTAAATGGAAATGTGTCTGCTCAAATAGCTGATCTTGTAGCTATTGGTGAAGCTGTAAACTGGCAAAGGACAAAACAACTCATGATTTTGAGACACTTTGGAGAGAAACAAGGTATTTGACTTCAGCAGGGAACATTATTAAAAGTGCTATTTTAGTTCATAAACTATTAAATTCACTACTGTTCCCAAGAGAACTTGCTGTGGTTAAATATGCCGCACATAAAAAATGATGATTCTAACATTTCTAAAGGCAATAGCTATGCAGATATGGTAGCAAAACCAGCTGCATTGTTTTATCCTGTTCAGGCTACATTTCTGCAGCAATTTCATGAAACTAATACCCACTATTCTTTATAGGAGCTGTTATCTTCCCAGGACCAAACAGTGGTCTCTGAAAGGGTGAGGTGGATCCCTGATGACAGCAGGCATTCTCCGGCATTTTGTGGTACCACCTAAATGGGCAGTTGGTAGCTCTATAAATTTCTTAACTCATTTGTTTAAATCTTACCATTTAGTTTTTTCATTTAGGTAAATATGCCTTAATAAGGCAGATTTCAAATGACTAGTAAGTCCCTCACCTTTCAGAAGTCATTCAACATTTTGCAAGTACTTGTGCAATATGTTTAGGACATGTGTTAAAGACTGGGCAGCACCCATGCAAACTTTGAAACAGCCATGGGGGACATTTCTACCCTTCAGTAGGACTTCATTGAACTCCCACTAACATAAAGGTTTAAGTATATACTTGTCATTGTTGATATTTATTCAGGATGGGTAAAAGTTTATCCTTGTGCAAAGAATGATGCAAACACTATAGCTAAAAGGCTCATTCAGGAATAGATACAGAGATTTGGTGTTTTTTCTTGCATTCAGTCAGATCAGGGTACACATTTTACTAGTCATGTAATACAACAGATCAATAAAATGTTGAGAATGAAAATGCAATACCATTGCCCATGCAGACCACAAGCTTCAGGTATTGTGGAAAGTGTAAATCAGACCATAAAAATCTGACTTGATAAGTTGTGTGAGGAGACTGGTCTTAAATGGCCAGAAGATTTACATTTAATTTTATTCAGTATGCAAGGTGCAGTTAGTACTACCAGGAAGTTATCCCCTCATGAAATTTTCATGGGCTGACCCATAAGAATGTCTGCTACACCCCAACATAAACATTTGGAGGTACAAAATGTGGATGAATCTGTTTTTTCTGTATTGCAAGTCTTCTGTTTTGCAGCACTACTACAATACTGTTTCTGAGACCCTAGGACAGCCTATAGTGAATGATCATAATGACCTACAACCAGATTTCATCTACATTAAATCCTTCAATCAAAAAACATTTTCTGTGCCCCAGATGGAAAGGACCCAATTTGGTTTTGCTTACAAGAGCTACTGCCATCTGATGTGAAGAACTGCACACCTGGATCCATGTGTCACACATCAAAAAGACCCTCCCTTGTGATGAGTGCAGCTGAAATGCCATCAACATCATCCCTTGTGAAACAGTGGAGCCTATTGCAGATCATACCAGATGGAAAACCTGGGACACCATTGCATCCAGGAATGAAAACTGAAGACTTTTTCACTTTGCTATCCAGACAAAATCTGGAAGTGAGAATGAGTGACTTGCTATTCGAATCAAATCCAGAGGTGAAACTGTGTGACTCCATAACATCATCTTGGTCAGAGATGAGTCAGTGACTCTTCTTCTTCTTCGACATCAACGTTATTTTTCCTTGCTTCTAAAACAAACATTGAGGATTCATTATGCTTCTTGAACAATGGACTAGATAATGCAACAAATAACCCAAAATCATTTTTGGGATTGTATGCAACAAAAACTTCTGGTTGAAGTTTATTTGGAAATTGATTTTATATATACTATAAACAAATAATCCAACATGCGTGTTTGCAGTTTCTTCAAGACCCTCTTAAGTCCCAACATACTCAGTTTTCATATGGACCTGTTATTGGAACAGTTACTGTGACTTTTAACTTCATTTTATTTTGCCTTCTTTTGTCATCTGCAACTCTGAGTATATCATCACCATCTGCAACCATCAGAACTGTAAGTACTGATTCATTTCTTATTAGAAATAAGTATATTACTAAAAGCAGACACAGGCACTAAGTCAAAAGTGAATTAAGAACATCTGATTGGCATTCTAAATGTAATATTTTTTTCTAATGCCTCATACACATATGCCAAGACTCTTAATGTTAGTGGTTGTTGGGTTTGTGCACATATGCCTACTGCACATAATAGAGGTATTCCATTAATTCCAGTACCAGTGACTGATACAGAACTCCAACTAGCATTTGACACTATTTTTCTAACTAGAAACCAAAAAGCTAGACATAACTCTAATCCCTTTTCAGTAGTACCACTTCAACTATCAATGACTGTTAAAGGATATATTTGTTATCTTAAAAATGGAACACTTTTTGTTGCATTTGCAATTTTACTCTGAAAAATTATGATGGGGCTAAAAGGTTGAGTATGGCAGAATTATATATATGAAAGGTGAGGGACTTACTAGTCATTTGAAATCTGCCTTATTAAGGCATATTTACCTAAATGAAAAAACTAAATGGTAAGATTTAAACAAATTCTATTACATCTACTGAGACCAAGCATATCCCTTGTGTTATTGTTGTATAGGTTGTGTTATCCTAGCTGTATGACATATAGATACTTTACCTGATGGAAAGATTTGTAATGCTGTTGCAGGAGAGATACAAAAGAAATTCCAAATCCAGTTGAGAAAACAGATGCTTTTTGGGTTTACCATCATGCTGAGCAAAAGACTGCTTTTAAGGGACTAGCTAACATGGATCTTGGTGATGATGTTATTTCTGGAATAGGAATTGTACCTGCTTATGGGCCAGTAAAATCTATTTGGGGTTGTCTGTTAGCTACCAAATAGGTGGCAATCCACTGAGCACAGAAGAAGTTATCAGGGACCTGGGGACCCAGGTTGATAGTAGTCTGTCATTCGACACCCATGTAGCTAAAGTAGTTAGGAAGACCTTCTACATTGCCCACCTTATCATGAAGGGATTCTCATCTAGATCAAGGGAGGTCATAGTCTCCCTTTACTCATCACTCATCAGACCAATGATTGAGTACAATGCCCCATTCGGAATGTATCTGACCCGACACTTGCAGCAGCTGGAGAGGCCACAAAAGTTCCTCACCAAAAGGATAAAGGGTCTCAAAAATCTGTCCTATGCTGCCCGACTGAAAGAACTCCAGCTCTATTCAGTCGCCACGCTTGCTCAGAGGTGACCTTTGCCTAACATACAAGGACATGTCAAACCCAGATTTGATGAATATGCTTCACCTCAAAAAATCTAGATCCATCAGAGCCACAAGGGCGGGAGACTTAAACCTCGACACGGCTATTAATAGGACGTGCTGGAGGGATAGATTCATCACCCAAAGACTCCCTATGCTGTGGAACAAAATCCCGGTACATGTGAGGCAGAGCACCTCGCTGGCCTTGTTCAAGAGAAATCTTGACCAATGGATGGGAGATCGCAGATATACCCCAGGGATTACCTCAGTGTCACTGCTCGACAGAGGCACAGCAAAATAATGGGTATAGTTCCCCATACTAAAGGGGTGGCGTAAGCCACAAAACGATGGGCTAGGCTTGTAAATGCCCTCGGGCAGATAGCCTAGTATGAACCTATGAACCTATGAACCTATCTAAGTTTTTAGAAATATTAAACAATGCTACTTTTGGATCAATAGATCTGATCACTTTCAAAATGACTGCTATGTGTAGTGTAGTAATGTAGGAAAAAAAAGTCACTTGACTTCACCCTTGCTTCTAAGGAATGTATGTGTGCACTCATCAAAACAAAATGCCGATCATTTATTCCTAATAACAATGGTGTCATATGTAGTCACCTAGGAATTATTCAGAAAGTTGCTGAACTGTCTTATGCTAAAGGAGTTGACAGTTCCCATTGGTCATGGTTAACTAAATCTTTTTTCTTCTTGAGGGGTAGGTATTTTGAAAATGTTCATGCTAATCACCATTATAATCTTATTATTAGGACATATTTTGTTCATGTGTAACACTATTATTTAAACTTTTAGAATTCAGGAAAAGCATTAAATTACAAAGCATGTAAATGAATAAAACTGAATCATCACACTAACCACATTAGTTAGAAGTTGTAGTGAAGAAAATAATAAAAATGAAGTTTTACAAGATTTTAGTAAACTTTATGAAAATTTGTTTGAGGGGGACTGTGTATCCAAAAATTATTATTCCATCAAGACATGGACATGTTTTTATTGTCAATAAGACTATATTTGGAACTTGTGCCTAATATAGAAAGGTACAGCTAGAGAGTCAGGAGACCTTAGTTAGCAAAAATGATTGCTGCAGTGTTGATTTTCAGTTGGACAGTGGCATTATTTTATTTGTTACAATAATGGTATATTTGATCAAAAATGGCATAAATAATTCAAGCTTTTTAATGGCTCGAGGAGACAGGATCTTGATTTTGTAGTCTCCCAAGTATGTGTGTTCTTTGCAATAAATGAGATTATTATTCTCTGCTGAACTTCATTGTGTGCAAGATATTTTGTACCTAAACACCATGCTAGGTTACAAATAAACACAAAATAAAAGTAAACTGTCACAGATGAGTTACAGAGTCATTTGGGTTTATTGCTCTTTTTCAGCTGTTTAGCAGTCTATATTGAAAAATCAAAAACAGCTCAGCAGCTCAAGAGCATTTGACTGTGGAGTCTGACTGAAGCATGGTATTAACAGGTAAGTATTTTATCTCTGATGGCTTCTGTAGGTGCAGTGTTTGAATGATTCACAGTACTATCATTGTATGAAGCATCATCTACACTAAAAACATGGCAATTACAGAAGAATACTATGAAGCTGCAGGGATACTGTTTGCTAAATTTGTAGCTTTAGAATAATGATATGGTGGGTTGTAGATGCTTCACTATGAGAAAGGCTTGTCTATTGTGTACACATAAAGGATTATCCTGCACTATAGCTGTCTTTTGTGGGATTCATACTTCATGTAAAACTCAGTCTTTCTACCTGGCAGTTCTGCAGGGCACAGGTATAAAGTATTGATTATGACCTTTGGATGAGTAATGACTCTGACACTGGAACAGCCTGTGAAGGAGGGTGGGAGTGAATGGCTTATGCCAGCACACCCATTCTGGTTGAATCGAGGCAGTCTAGTCTGCTGGAGCACCAGCTATAGTAACAACTGGAGAGAGGTTTGCACAGACGTAATATAGGGTCTGAGGATGTGTGGATGGCTTTGACTCTGTCAGATATGTTTCCTCAGGTAGTCTTCAATGGCCCAATGCATTATAGCACACACATACACATGCACCCATGCACACACACACACACACACACACACACACACACACACACACACACACACACACACACACACACACACATGTATAATAAACCCTTGCATCTGCAACCACACATGGTAACCACCAAGGGAGGAGTTACAGCCAAAAATAGAAAATCCCTGATGTTTTTTCAATGATGGCTACCTACCCAATGATCATCTTATGTCAAATAAGTAGGGGAGCAAATAAGTGTGCTCATACTAATGGTGGATGGGCTTGATGGTTAGCAGGCATGGGCCAGAAAAATATCAAAAGAAACCATATCCTTCTGAGCAATGGTGACAAAACAAACACAAATGTTTTTGGTTAAGACCCACCCCCTTCCCTTACATGCTGAGGGGTATGACCCTGTACTCTTTCTCAGTCAACAGCATCAAGGAAATACTCACACCAAATGGTTGTAAAAATGTGCAGGAGAATGTTTCAACATGTTGCTCCTTTTCACACAGTTGCACACTTTGGTGGTATCTTCTTTCTTCTAAACATCTTCTGCAATATCCAGATTTAGGAACTGGGTGCTTCATAATTCCTCTAGTAATTTAAATAAATCAGTTGTTGTCCTTATAATTTGTTTTCTATTGCCTGTAGTGTTACAAAGTCATTATACAATAGCGTAAACGTAAAGAACAGTGACTAGGGAATACTGAAGAGCGATGCTGTTCTGCCTCAATGAAGCTTGGCGTCCTCAAGATTTTGAAAGCAAATCTCAATAGCTCAGAAGCTAAACTTCTAGAAGGGTGGTTTCCTGATAATTAGCCTTTATAATATGCATTTTATACGTTATTTTAATTAATACAAACATACCTACTATAGTTCTTGACTGAATCGGTGCTACATTTAAGATACAATTTTGAGTGCATATAATTTAACATGCTTATCAACTACAGTTTTAACTTTTATGTTATGCTTTTTTCTGTTTAGATGAGACAGGGAAATGTACTGAAGAGTGTGCATGTACATGTGTGAGTGCTTTTGTGTACTGTCATGTGCAGGGATGTATTTTGTATATTAATGTTTTCATCACAGATTTAGTTTATCAGAAGAGTTGTATAATTAGATAAATATTTGCTGTATAAGTTGACTGCCAATCACCATTTTGAGGATGTTGTCATGCTGCTGTAATCCGCACTGTTGCTTTTCATTTGATCCTGACTGAGCCAGGTACATTATGCTGTGTTATATTAGTATATTATGGAACTCTGACTTTTCATGGCCTTTTGAATTGCACTCTTGAAACATTTCTGAAACAAGCTGACTTTTATTAACAATAGCTTGCTATACACTGTATATAGAGGGTGAGGTTCATAAGCAGGAGTATATGCGCAAACATAAAACAGAAACATAGATTGATGGGTGGGATGCTGACATGGATTCATGTAATTAGCTCGATTTCCAGAATGTCGAGTGTCATAACACTGGCAGTCAGAAGGTCAAACTCGAAAGTAAAAAAAAAAACAAAAAAAAACAGAAAAGCAAAAACAGTTGTAAGCCCCCCTGCACCTCCTGTTAACTATATATATTAACTTTGATATTGCACTACAGTGGGGAAAGGGTCAGTTCCTTGATCCTCACTTGATCTTCACTGCACCTTGTTCACACAATGCAGGCTCCCTGTTATTCTCATACATTGCCAGTTCTGACATCAAAATCTAGGGTCTGATGTTCTGATACCCAACATTTATGTCCATCAAGATATTATTGTACACCCACTGGCACATTGTGCGGTGGGAAACAGTGAAATAATAGGCGCACACACAAAGGGAGAACATTGATGCAGAGGATTAGACAACAAACAGGGGAATGCAGTGACACACAAGGAAGGGAGACACTGGTATTAAGGATAGGGTGGGTGTGGCTTTTTGTATTGCATTGCTTGCACGATACACAGGGAGAGATTAGAAAGCACCCAGACCACCCTTCCCACGCAGCCCTACCTGTGGTTGTGATAGTATGAACAGGCAGTGGTGTGGCTCTGATAGCCACAAGAGGAACCTTTCTTGGCAGCTGATGCAGGCTTCCTGCCACTGTTCTAACAACTCTGCCATCATCACCACTGACTCCCTGAAGCTGACATGCTGCTCATCCTTGCAGTACACCAGAGGGAAGGATTGCACTCCCATCCGGTAAGGGTCCACTGAAGGCAGCAGGAGAATTCTCCTGCCTCCTTCTGCTTATCCCATTGTTGAGACTGGCCTGGATCTAAGTGGAGTGGATGGAGGAGAAGCTTAGGACTGCTGAGGGCTGGAGAATGGGCTGCTCCACTGATACAATTGTAGCAAATGCTGTAAAAAATACAAATATAAATGGAGATAACAACAACAACAAAAAGGAAAGGATAGCAACAAAGGTATTGAGGGGAGATAGGAAAAACGTAGGCATCAGACATTCATGTGGCATATATTACCCATACAATCAAATGTTACATAATACTCAAGTGCTAAAATTGCCTGTTGCCATTTACTGCCTGTAGGTATTATACCTGCCCCTATGTTATGATGTACTGGAAGAACAGCAGTGGAACAAATTGCTGCTCAGGTTTAATTTCTTCAAGTCTTTTGGGTTTCTAATACCATAATGGGAAGGGACCCCATTCCTAAGTAAGGTTAGAATTAGAGTTCATGAAATTAGTATTGTTTCATTCTATGATGTTAGTCAACAGTGTTCTTCTTAGCACCCTCAATGTGTCTAGAATTGACTCCTTCTCTAATTCATATGGGGTTACATGTATTAGTAGCATATCTAAGTATGATTATAAATTATTTTTTATTAGTCCTGTACTCCTACTATTATTGGAACTGTCTGGGTATCTTTCTTCCACATTGCTCTTATTTTCCACCTGTAAATAATGATATTTTCCAACTTTATGAATTTCTGGAATTAAGACACTGTAATCACCGGTTGTAGCAATTTCAATGCTCAATACTAATTTTGTGTTTTTCTTAAGGACTACTATATTTGGTTTTCTAGCATCTGTTCTTTGACCTGTGAGTAATGGGTGATCCCATGTGATATACACTTTATCATTCTATATAATGCTTTGTGGTTCATGTTCCCAACACTCTTTAGCTACTTCTGTATTGTAATGTTTGCACAATCCCCATCACAACAGTCTTGCCACGTTATTGTGCCTTTACGTATATAGGCCCTCTGCCATGCATGTATCACACTCAGCAACAAGAAGTGGGACTGTTTTCAGTTCTCTTTTTGCAAAACTTGTGTTTTTCTGTTTCTCTCACCTTTTCAATGGATTTTGTAAACCAGCAGGTACGTAGTCCACTATCATGGACCATCATTATTAGCCATTCTTTTGGCTTCAGTTCACCTCTCCTTAACCATTTCTACATCAAATCTTGGTCAATTAGAGGTTGTTCCAGGAGATCTCTCTACTTACCACTATATGTATGGCTTTTCCACTTTTCTTTCCTTCTCATCTGATCCTTTATCTTGTATTATTTCTTTTGTATTTTGGCATATTCAGTTGCTGTCTGATTTTTGTCTACTTCTGGTTAGATTTCCATTCCCGCTTGACACTGAAATGCTTTTGCTAATCTAAGTAAATATGTCTTCTTAGGCTTCTCTTCATGTTTAAACCTTACTCTGTGTTTGGATCTGATATCATCAGCAGATATAAAGGCAGTCCCACAACTGCAGATATACACATGTCTAACCTTAAGGGGAATATTCAGCAGTGTGCTGAACTAATTGTAAATGGAACTCCCTATACTAAACCAGAGAATATAGCAAATTTGCTGGCCAATAAATTTAGCTCCAATTCCCCCCGCCCCATCATGCCCATTTACCCCCTCCCCCAAGAAAATGCCCTCAACCATTTCTCTCCCAACTATCACTAAAGAAATACATGCTCCAAAGCTAAAAACACTGCATCAATGTGTCCTGATACTATCCCAGGATGCTCCTAAATAGCTTGAAACTTGTCATGCCCACTAGAATCTCTCTTTAGCCACAGCCTCCAGACAGTTTTCATACATAGGAAATGGAGGACTGCAACTGTCATCCCTCTACTCAGAGGGAAGCCATCAACAGACTCAGGGAACTGCAGACCCATAAGTTTGACTAGTCTTCCTCACAAGGCCATGGAAAGAATTTTTGTGGACCTAATAAACAAAGACATAGGAAATCTTCAAACACTGGACCCATCCCAGTTTAGTTTTGTCAACTGCAGGTTATGCCTAATAAACTTGGTGGACTTCTTTGAGAAGATTACTAGAGCCATGGATGAGGGCAAAATAGTGCATACTGCCTAACTTGACATGACAAACTCACAAATTTAGGCATAAACACCAATATCACTTGATGGATAGCCAAATGGCTCTCAGACAGGACACATGAAGTTAGGGTGGGGGAATCCACCTCCACCAAGAGGCCTGTTACTAGTGGTCTCCCACAGAGCTCAGTACTGGGACCTCTCTTGTTTGGAATATACTTCTATGAAGTTAAGGCAAATATAAAGGGCCTTTGGATGACTAAGTTTGCTAACAACTGCAAATTGAGTGCAATCATTGAATCCCCAAAATATGTAGATACCCTCTATAAGGGTCTGATACAGGTAAATAAATGGTGCCAGAACCATGACCTAAAACTCAATTAAAAAAATGCATAATTATTCCCTTTGGGAAGAATAGCACCCCTTCAAACTGTAACATTGATAACACTCCCCTAAGAACAGACTCAGTGATAAGGGACTTGGAAACTCAGGCTGACAGTAACCTGAACTTTGATTGCCATATGTCCATGGTGGTGAGAAAATCCTTCTATGTGGCACAACTTATAAGTAAGGGCATGATATCCAGAACTAAGTACATCATAGTCTCACTATACTTAGCCCTAATAAGACAAATAATGCAGTACAATGTACCCTTCAGCACGTACCTCACCAGGCATTTGCAACAGCTGGAATGGCCACAGACGTTTCTCACTAAAAGAATCCAGGGTGTAAATAACATGTCCTATGCAGATTTCCTCAAAGCCCAGTCTCTGTACTTAGTCTCCTACAGACTACTGAGGGGCGATCTATGCTTTACCTTCAAGGCATTATTCAATTCAGTCCAGATGTGCCTGCTACACATTCACAAAATGAACAGGACTAGAATTATCTGATCTAATGATCTAAACCTCATCTGTGAGATAAACAAAACATGTTGGTGGGGCAAGTATGTGTGTCAGAGGTCACCCCTTCTCTGGAACAGATTCTGCATTCATGTAAAACAGATCTCTTCCCTACGCCTATTCAAATATAATTTGGACCAAATCATAAATTCACCCCTGGCTTGTTGCCTGTATCCCTTATGGATAGGGGAAGCTTGTTGATGCCCTAAGGCACAGGTGTATACCAAAGCCATTCTAGTCAGTGGGCATGAATGGCTAGGCTTAAAAAAGGGTCTAGGGCCATTAGCTTAGCAACCTCCTATGATAAATTTTGAGGATGCCCATACATCATTCAGAGCAAGGAAATGTAATCTTGATATACACTGACTTTTATATATCATGTGAAAAGTATGAAGCATTTTTCTTGTTTTTGTGTCCAGTTCCTCTAATATTTTTTTTGGGCCAGTTTATCACCCCAAAACTGTAGGTTAGAATGGAAAGAGCAAATTGATTTATAGCCTCAACTTTATTCCTGGATGTTAAGGCAGTTTTCCATATCAATTTTAGTTTTCTGAAGTATTCCTTATGGAGCTTTGTTCACATCTGTGCATGTTTTATTGCTCATCCTTTATCTGTTCACAAATATTTATAAACCCCCTGATGCTTAAGTTCATTTATATCACATGCTTTTCCCAGGTTGCAAATTTTATTGGTGCTGCAGCTTTCCTGTTAAATGTTGCTTTTGCATATTTATCAAGACCAAATATCTTTCTTATATCATCTAAGAAAGTTTTAACCATTTGTAGTTGTGCTTTCAGCTCCTCATCTACTGAACTATACAGTTTTAAATCATTCACAAAAGTAGATGAGACATTTTAGACAAGGTTGTTTTTGGGAGACAAATTATAACCATAGTGTCATCTGTTAAATAAACACCTTAATAGGTTACGGGCAAGACAAAACAACAGAGGTGGAAAAGAATCATCTTGGAATATCCCCCTTTGAATTTTTATTCCTGGGATAATAATTTGCCTATTGTCATGGCTCATCTACAAAGTGATTTGCCACTGTTTCATGGTCACTGTAATTCATCAGTGCAGAGTGTATCTTATACATATGTAAGCATTCCTTTTTCCATGAATGTGGGATGCTGTCAAATTTTTTTTTTGTAATCTCTCCATACCATACTTAAAATTCTTCCACTTTTTACAATTCTCCATTATGGCTTTATTCAGCAACAAATGATTCTTTGTTTCATTTGTTAACCCCCTCCCCCTTTACAGTTCTCTATTATGCTTTTATTTATTTATTTATTTATTTATTTATTTATTTATTTAACAACAAACAATCCTTTGTTCCATATGACTTTCTTTTGTTACTCTTTTGTTCTATTGCCATAACTGAGTTTTTTCTAAATGACCATTAACTCTGTCTGCATTAATATCCATTAAACAGGTTGTATATTGTCAGAAGGCAAGTTATAGGTCTATTGTCCTTAGGATAGCTTGCAAGTACATTCTTAAGGAGGAGTATAATTTTTCTTGCTAACCAGGTTGGTATCTGTTTGGGATGCACATATAAGTAATTCTTACTTAGTGCTAAATCTATGTGCAAATATGTTAATGCTTTTAGCCAGAAGTTAGGTAATGCTTCTGGGCCTGGAATTTTCCATTCAGAAGCTTTTCTTCATTTTGTCTAAATTTCTCTTGCTATTACTTTATCTTATCCTGTACATTAGAGTTCCTTCCTGTTTCTTTTAATTCTTCTATTCATTCAACATCTTTGTTATGTTCAACAGGGTCTTTATATATATATTCTCGAAAATGTGCCTATTTCTCTTTTTTGGCGTGTTTCTGTTTATTTTGCTTTGTTTCCCAATTTTCTATAAAAGTTTTTTGGGTCATCAGTGAAGTGCTTACTTTGTATTTTTCCTTTATAGTGAAAGCCGCGGTGGTGCAGCGGTAGCGTTGTCGCCTCACAGCAAGAAATTCTCCCGTTCGATTCTCGGCTGAAGCACCTTCTGTGTGGAGTTTGCATATCCTCCCCTCGGTCGAGTGGCGTTCGAAAGACATGCGTGAATGGGCATGTCTTCATTGAAGGTTGGGCGTCGGGCTGGCACCTCAGCACCATAAAAATCGACTGCCAATCATTAGCGGACTGGAGTTCCGCTGTGGCGACCCCTAATTGGGAAAAGCCTAAAGAAAAACAACAGCATTTATCCACATACCTTCTAAGTCTTTCTGCTTGTGTCAATGATTTTTATTCTCATACTCATAGGTTTAGTACTAAGCTAACTGCTCTTGCGAGCCATTTTAAGCCTAGCCAATTATCCCTTGTGAGACTCAAACCCTGCACCTTGTGTTTGTAAGGTAAACACCTTAACCATTAGGCTACCCTCCCAACCCTACAAATTTTGACACTGCAGTTGCTTATGCTCTAGATTCATAGATTTATAGGCTAACTGCCCTCATGGACCACATTTTAAGCCTAGCCAATTACCCCCTATGAGAATCAAACCCTGCACCTTGTGCTTCTAAGGTAAACACCTTAACCATTACACCACCCTCCAACCCTTATTATTGGCAATAGTATACAATACAATAGTATACAATAGTATATGATAAATCTTGGTCCGTTTTGATACTCTTCAATGCTTTTACCATATCTATATAAGTATTTTTAATGATCTGTTTTCTATATTCTTCTAACAGTGGTACTTCTTGTCTTAATTGCTTTATAGTTGTCTCTACTCAATACTTCCATGGTGATATTTTACTTGTTTACTTGTTAGTTGTTTATTTCCTTTACCTTTGTTACTCTCCATTTTTGTGGTAACACTTAATCACTTATTAGTTCAAGTGCACAGAAGTATATTCTATGTATTTCTGTTATATCACATGAATTTCTTTTAATAGTCTTAATTACTGTTTTCAACTGTTTTGCCAATTGTCTTACATTTTGGGACTTATTTACTTTCTGTAATCTATTTCTTTCATCTTTCTTAATATGTCTGTCCATCTCTTTTAAATCAAGCAGGTCTTCCCTTAAATCATTTCCTCCTGGAATTATTTTTTTTTTTGTTCTCTGTTGCCTATGAGTAATCTACTGAAAGTTCCAGAAAATCTTCCTGTGACATATCCTCTTCAGATGCACCCTGCTTCATCTGCCGCTTGTTCACATGGGAGTCCATTTGCTCATCACTCTGCAACATTACCTGTGTCAGAGTTGCTGCTGTTCCTTCTCCTTCTCTTAAGTGCAACATCAACTGGACTTTCATACCATTCTCTTACAGAAGGCTCTAGAACATCTTCATATTGCAAATCTTCTTCAGATGCCTCCTGCTCCACCTGTTGCTCCTTAATCTGGGGACTCATAATAAATCTTTCTCTTCGCAGATAATCCATAACAACAATTTCTAATTGTTTAACTACTACTTTACTAATCCTTTTTGTCTACATTTCCCCTTTGTTTTTTTTTTTTTAATTGTGAAATTTTTTATATCTGGGTGCCTTTGCCTATATTTCTTTTGAAAATCTTTGGAACTGCTTTTTTTGTATTCATTAGTTGGGCTTTCTCCTTTGCTTAAATATTACACCATACCAGATGATGTTTTCTTTCTCATGTCCATGATTCTATTTTATACCTTTCAAAAATCTCTGGCTTTTGTTCTTTATAGTTCCCACTTCATCTAATGCGTCTTTTTCCAGGTGGCCCAAAGTTCCTTCTTCTATGTAAAGTTTTTCGTAAATCTGTTGTATTAACGAATGAATACACAACTTTATTTGAATCTTTTGCATTTTTTTTCTGTTGCAAGTATTTTTCTTTCCTGTAATTTTCTCTTAATCTTTCTAAGTATCATCTAGCTGGAATTCTGGGTTTCTTGCATAATAGTAATAATACATCATTTCTTCCTTATCCTCAATAGTCCACATTGTTATCTTTATGGTTCTTTTTCGGCCTGTCAGTTTTTGTGTTTTTTGTGAACTACGTCTTCCTTCCACAAAAGGGGGCCATCTTCTGCAGCACGGGGGTGGTGGGGGGGCATCTGTCTCTGATGTGTGCATACTGATGTGCTGAGGGACTTGTGGGTAAATGTTGTCTCTACAAAGATCATTGGTACCAGGGTGATCCTTTATACATCTTTCTTACTATATGTACCCTCAGTAAGACTTTATAAATCTGCCATGTATACCAACAATAGCACAGCAAAATGCACACATAATTAGTGACATGCAGAAATAAATGTTATATTCATAATCCCAGTAATGGAAAATACCTAAAATGCAAACCTCAAGCTAGGCAGTAACACCTATACAAGGCCACACTCTGGCACTGTGCAGACATATAGAAGCTACATATTGAATGCACTTAGAATTACTAAATTAAAATAAAGTACTTGCATCCCTTTACCTAGAAAGCTTCATTTGCCTCAAATGCAGAAGGCTGTTCTCCATAAAAGGTTCCTGAGCAAGGAAAAAAAGGAACATAAAGAAAGTATTTAGTTACATATTCAAAATCATTATATTTATAAAGTATGAAAACCATTGGGTGAACAGTCAAATAATATACTGCTTACAATACATCTTTGGTGCCTATCTCTGACCTCCTCTTCCCACCAGCTAAGAGGATCACAATGGCATATCCTCGGGTCATTGTATTGGTGCCCGCACTGCTCACGCGAGTAGGGTATGCCAGTGGCTTCACACCACACATCATCCTGTCAAGACTGTGCCACTCATCTCTTTATATTGGGACTCTCATAAGAGTCCCTAGTCAGGTGACCCTGGTTGTCCCTCTGTAGCAAATGCAAAAAGAGTTTTGTACCTTTTGCTGTTCCACTGTGGAACCCTGAAAACCCAGTCCCTTCGGAAGCTATGGACATTTACCAGGTTGCAAACCAGAGAATTATGGCAGCCTTCTTACAGTGATTCCCTTTTACTACTTCAGCCTGTGATGTGTATCACAGAGCAGATTGTTAACGTGACCTGTAGAAGTGCTACTATTTTGTAGAGCACACATTGCTGTGGTGTTATGGTGGTGTTATGGTCTGAGCATTGGCATAGAATATATGTAGTAGGTGTGCAGTTGCACTTTAACACCTTAATCATATGCAAAAGTAAACTACTCTTCCCCACATCCACATAGGGGTCATTGACCCTCTGATGCATCAGAGTGCATGATATTGAGAGAGCCTGTTAGTGCAGTTTGGCCTATGGCCCATAGCAGTGATGAGTAAAAAATGCTATTCAGGAATACTCACTAGGTATTGCCTTATTAGCATAAAAGCTGTGCTAGAAGCTCCAAAATTTACATGATATAAATCCCAGTGACTGCCGTGGGACTCACTATGGAAGGTTGCAGGTAGGACAGTAACTTTCAAAGCTTGTTTAAATTATGGAGGATGTAATTTTACTTAAAGCTACTTGTTTGGATGGCAAGTCTGCACCTCAAGACTTGCCATTGCCTGCTACCTTTCCAAAAAATAGTTGCTTATGAACTACAGTACTATTGTAGTAGTGTAAAATGGTCAGTGATGTTGTAGCTTAAGAGGTGTAGTCATTTACAATAGTTTGAGGGGTACCATTCATCAGGAGAATACCTTCCCTTTGAGGGATACACGTTTCTGAGCAGGGGTACCATATAGTCCTCAGCATGTATGATTATGACTCTGTGCAGTTGGGAAGTTTAGCCATTGTTGTACTACAGTCATAGAGGTCTGAGATGTGCACTGATTTTACTCATAGGTTCATAGGTTCATAGGTTCATACTAGGCTATCTGCCCTGGGGCAATTATAAGCCTAGCCCAATTCTGTATGGCTTACGCCACCCCTTGATTTGAGTATACTGTGCCCTTTTTAAGGTTTAGTTTACTGTGCCTCTGTCTAATAGTCACACGGGAGTAATCCCTGGGACAAACCTATGATCCCCCATCCACTTATCGAGATTCTTCTTGAAGAGATTCAGTGAGGTGCTCTGCCTCACATGAACTGGAATTCTATTCCAGAGCGAAGGGAGCCTCTGGGTTATTTACCTGTCCCTCCAGCAAGTTCTATTTATTTCTGTGCTGAGGTTCAAGTCCCTCGAGCGTGTGGCTCTAAGGGATTTAGATTTACTGAGGTGGAGCGTGTCCATTAATTCTGGATTTGACATAGCTTTGTATGTCAGGCATAGATCGCCTCGAAGTAGGCGGTATGCAACTGAGTAGAGCTGGAGTTTTTTTAACCGAGCAGCATATACTCTGTGATGATATGTACAGCTTCGTAACCTCTCTTACCAGGAAGGTCATGTACAGGCTACTACCATTTCTGCACTTGATAGCCCAATTAGGCTGTATTGACAATTTGTGAAGCATGGGGGTGGTATGCTGGTGGATTGGTAGAAAAAGACTATTTTACGTACATATAATTTCTAGATCACATCAGGACAGCAATGTGGAAGAGTGATGTTATTACTGTTTATGGCTATATACTTAGGTGTGTAACACTTAGTGGAGTCATGCTTGTTTATATACTTCTGCTACACAAAGAGTAATAAGTGTGTATTCTGCAGCTGTATATCTGCATGCTTTTATATATATATATATATATATATATATATATATATATATATATATATATATATATGTATATATATATATATATAATCCAACAATGAAGCTAGTGCTCGTATGAACGTCAAGTCGTGTGCACGGAAGATTCCAACAATACAACAACAAAACTATAGTTCCAGCATAGCCAGTTGAGAATATAGATAAAATTCAAAGGCAGAGAGATTGCCAAAATTACTTTGTTGGTTTGCAGACAGTGAGAAAAAACATAACTCCACAATGTATTTATGCAAATCTCCTCCTTCTGCCATTACAGAAAATAAATCAGTCACTATAAATCCACTCAGATAAGAAAAATAGTGATTCTTGACCCACTAATGCTGGTTACCACGAACAACAGCACACAGCACTCCACAACACATAATCCAACAATGAAGCTAGTGCTCGTACGAATGTCAAGGTGTGCATGGAAGATTCCAACAATACAACAACAAAACTATAGTTCCAGCACAGCCAGTTGTGAATATAGATAAAATTCAAAGGCAGAGAGATTGCCAAAATTACTTTATTGGCTTGCAGACAGTGAGAAAAAACAAACTCCACAATGTATTTATTTTTTCTGTAATGGCAGAAGGAGGAGATTTGCATAAATACATTGTGGAGTTATGTTTTTTCTCACTGTCTGCAAGCCAATAAAGTAATTTTGGCAATCTCTGCCTTTGAATTTTATCTATATTGACAACTGGCTGTGCTGGAACTATAGTTTTTATATATATATATATATATATATATATATATATATATATATATATATATATATACATATACATATATATATATATATATATATATGTGTGTGTGTGTGTGTGTGTGTGTGTGTGTGTGTGTGTGTGTGTGTGTGTGTGTGTGTGTGTGTGTGTGTGTGTGCGTGTGTGCGTGTGTGTGTGTGTGTGTGTGTGTGTGTGTGTGTGTGTGTGTGTGTGTGTGCGTGTGTGTGCCTGTATAGTTCATAAAACACTCTGCAACAGAAACACACCTTTTCCTCTAACGTAGGAGGGTACCTGCTGATTCACTGATTTATTTATGACTTCTACAGGCTCCTGTCAGTTCATGATTGTGCTATACCTGCCTTTTGGTTTACTTAGAATAGACATCCATGGGTAAACCTATATGTTGACAAAGCCATGGTCTAGGGAAGGTCATCTGGTGGCAGTTGTAATAATGATGGTAATCAACTGTGTACTGTTGTAGGAGTACAGCGTCTGTGGATGTCAAGTGCAGGCTTCAAATCACAACTATTCACTGCCCACTTTTTGTTGGGGGGCATAATACATAGGAGAGTAGAAAACCTCTCCATGAGTATACAATATGTGTATGGTATTGCTCAAGGCCAGATACCTCCCCCATTCAGAACCCCATAGATTGTATCAGATTGAGTATATATCAGGCGATGTTGTGATTATCCTCACATACATGTTCCTTTTCCTTCCACAGCAGAATGTCCAGCTGTGGTACACCAAGGCAATACAAATTCTGCCAAGCAGACAGTGAGCTCTTGCTGCAGGCCCTTTGTCACCACAGTCAGCAGATTATCATCCACAATATATCTGACTGTTCCTTTTCCAACCATGCCTGGTATGATGTGAATGACATCAATGCTCTTAGTTGCCAGGGCAGAAATTATTACTAAGTGAGGTGCTGGGCTACGGACATGACTGGCTTTGCTAAAGCTATGCCACCCACCTGGCATAGGAGCTGAGGGTAAAGGGAGATAGCCTGCAGATTGTATCACCTTTATCAGAGACAAGAGTCTCTGCATTGGGGTTCTTACACACCCTGATATAACAGTGGTGTGCTGGATATAGGAGCTGATCTACACTAGCCACCAAGAATACCCACTGAAGATACCCCAGGTTGGTATATCTTTACAGGATCAAGTATCTGCACACTGGGTAAATGCGCAGTGTAGTACAGATTGAAAGCATTATCATACTTTTCACAGGAATATCAGAACTTCAGACATGGAGACCACCTTCACAAAGTATTTTATCTAGTATTCTGTCTCATCAGTATATAGAACAGTATAGTATTCATTTACTCATTCACTGGGATTTAGTTAATGATGCAGGGATTTACTTGTTGTGGGTACTTTCCTTTGATGTCTTCACAGGCAGCATTTCATCAGGCTGTTCCACTGTGGTGATACTACTGCCTGATGTCAGAAACAAATTAGTGGTGATGACAACAGCTAAAGAGTGACATGATGAGACTTTAAGTGTCAGTGTTGCAGATGGGCAATATGGCATCCCAATCCTACCGCAGTCAGTGGAAATAGCTTTTATGCCTGAGGTTTGTGCCCACTCCAGACACACAGGAGGACACACAAGGGCAGGAAGTATGGTGCAGTCCTTCTCGGTTGCTCCAAGCTCCAAAGAGCACATGAAAGACAGGGCTGATCATGCATGCCATGGGTACAACCACCCCACATGGGCTAGCTTTCTTACTGTCTCCAACCCAACGTATGTGCAGGTCCATCATACAGGAACAGACCAACAACATTTTCAGTGTTCTTGCTGAGATGATGGCTGTTTTATGAGGTGTGGGTAATGACTTCTAGGAGTGCATGTCCCACATATGTGACATCATGGTCATGTGGCATAGGTAGTTTCCACAACGCTGGTGTCCCCATGCATGCAGGCATCACTGCACTTCCCATTGACAATCTCCCTCTATCTCCAGTGGTGAGGGCCACTGGCAAAGGTGGGGCCATTGCTGAGCATGCAAAGTGTCCCCCCTTCCACTCTGCTACCCAGTGTGGAAGGAAGTAGAGTATGACATGGATGTTCATGAGGATGGGGTGCTCATGCTGACCTGATTCATAGCAAGAGCAATTACTCACATTATAGATTACTACTTCCTATCAGCATGTTATGGGTAGTGCATGTGATCTTCAGATGAGTATGTGTTTCTGTTGACGGGTATGCACAGTCTGCACACATATCTCCTGTGGGTGTGCAGGACCTGTCTATATGACTTCACCACAGTTTTTTTAACATCTGCTTAGGCTGTACCCCAGCACACAACATGCACACGCACACACACACACACACACACACACACACACACACACACACACACACACACACACACACACACACATAAAATGATAGAGACAGTGCCCCCTCCAAGCCCAGTACACCCAAGTCCCCCCTCCCAGGACTGACACCCATAGCACCAAGTTATAGTCAAACTATCAGCACATTAGTTAATTGTCCATTGATGACATATAACACTCTGGCCTTCCACACCCACCTGTGCATATAATAATAATTGTGTCCTGCTCTCTGTTCTCTATTATTTGGGTAGCCTGTGTCTGTTGCACATTGGAGTCATTCTATGCATGGAATAGCACAGCCTTGGTGAAGGTTTGCATGCATCTCGCTTTTCCTTTTCTGTATACTCTTTACTCTTGTCCATAGTTATGAACCAACTGCTGCCTCTTAGCCAATGCCATGTCCTATTCTGCATGCTTTAACCTGGCATAGCCCTTCCCTGCTGCCAGCTCCTCTACATACAGCTCATGAGGTTCCTCATCCAGCGCCATGTTTGGGACTTCTTGTTTTTATTAAAGCATATACTGAGAATATCTTACTGTATCTGGCAGGGTCATACTGCAGAGCATCCCCAGATACATCCAGACAATGGAAATGGGTCTTCAGCAGACCAAACACATGCTCAGTAATGACTCAGGTTTGTGACAGGGTGTAGTTGTAGCTATATTCTGGGGATGTCTGATAGGTGTCATTAACTATAGGTCCATGGCATATTCTGCATCACCAATGTGATGCCCCCATGTGAAGTCACCCTGCACAAACCTCTGATATAAGTTATATGTGTGCCATATGTGAGCGTTATGGTTACTGCCTTGGTGGCCTGCATACACATTGTATATTATACCCTGTGCATTACAGAACACCTGGCAGTTGATTGAGTGGAAACCCTTGTGGTTAATATATCTTCTTCCCTCTTCTCCTTGTAGGTCCTTTATTCTAATGTGGGACAGTCTATGGCCCCTAGGACTTCAGAGAAATGGGCTGTGTCATAAAAAGGCCACATGGTGTTGCCAGTTTTCTCTGTGGTACATAGAAACCACATATACTTCTCCACATGCTGTAGCATTGCACTGAAGGGCAGGTGGAGTATTCTTGATGGCGATGCCTGTACCTGAGAAACACCCACCATGCCTCCCCCCACTGATTGCTGAAAAGGTCCCTGTAGTTAGTATTCACAAACCCACACATATCTTGGTATCCACAGGAATAGGTAGTCCATCCTTCCAGTGGGCCTGCATGTGAGGGCAACACTCCTGTATGTTGAATTTATCCACATGGTAGTGGACTACAATGTCTCTGCTGTTGGGGGCATGAAATGTTAGACATGGATGGATGACATGGTAAACCTGAGGGTGATGATGTTCGAAACTGGGTCTACTAGCTTTGACTGCAACATGTTGCATATACAGGTTTATTAGAGCTGTAACTAGCCGAAACATGTTTTCTCAATTTGTCCATTGTAATTACAAGATTTTACTAAGTTCATTAACTCTAGAGCTAGCACTTATAGTCACAAGCTATATGTTTATGAATTGCATTCCCATACTGTTTACCCTCATTTGCATCAGAGAAGGCCCTCTTTTTAATAATGTTGCACACTATTGTCTCTTTATACCACCATTAATGTACTGTGCAGGCTGCAGAATTTCTCTGGCTTCTCTGCTAGCACTTCATTTGTCTCCAAATCACCCAATTCCTGAACATGCCACTTTTCACACAAAATCACTTAACGTAACACAGAAAATGTTTCTGAACCCCATGAAAAATTGTGATGCATCTAACAGTTGTGCTATTTTCCATTTGAAAAACTCCAGATAAATTGAGCACTTATGGTTGGAAAATGGAAATTGCCACTTTAACTGCATTAAATAATACAACAATCTTATAACTCTCTTAGACAAACAGTTTTATTTATATACTACTTTCCACATAAGGTATCTAAGACTTGTAGTGAACCAATAAGTTTTTTTATGTGCACCCTTACCTATGCACATCTTGGAAATTGTGTGTATCACTTTTATGGGAAATGTTTGTTGAAGAAATCACTAGAAAAATTCTCCCTGTTTTCCCTAGTTCCTGCTGTGTCACAGAAGGAAGGAGTAATGACAGAGGATGATAGCTGAGGTATATATGCAGTTCACAAGCTTATTTGGATTTGAATTTGTTGAGAGAAACTACAGATCTGGAAAAAATTAGTGGATATAAATATCTTCATTCAAATTAAACCTAGCCAACTGGATGTTTCATTTTAAGCTTACCCTGGGACTAACTGGGCTCTGAGTATGTTCATTGGCAATGCGTACATACATAGTCTTTGGACTGAATAGCCTTGCAACACCTATGAAATTAACATATGGAAAGAAATAGCGTTAACATGCAGAAGCTGTCTGACCTGCAGTTCTCAAGTATGATGGGAAAGCTTGGCAATGAGATTGTAAATGGCATCATACAAGATGCTAATTATTTTTCTGAAGAACACTGGACCTTAGAAAGTGATTTGTTTATTCAAATTTGACAGGTATGACGGCTGAAAAAGTTCATACGTTTCATGAAGTAGATGACAATTATATTTAGGAAAGTATACTGAAGAAAGCAGGGAGTGCAGACTAACTCATGGATTCTGGTTGGAAACATAATGAGCAGGAAGATTGCATTGTGGATGAATCAGTGACATGCACATTTGCTAAACTTTTTACAGATGCCATAAAGTATTTGATAAAGACCCTAGTATAAGGAATTGTATGAATAATATGGATGTTTTAAGAAAGACAAATGTTTAATGTAATGCAGTATGTGCAATGTACAGAATGGAGCTAGCCTTAGGCAGAGATTTGTATGAACACAATTTGTGAGCTGAATCTTTGGAGCTCAAACTGAAGAAATAAGGACTGTCATACATGTGTATGAGAAATGATGCCAGTTTTGAAGAACAAAGATTTCCTTTATTATGATACTGCTATTGTAATGACCCATGAAAAAATAAAGATATAGTTGCATAGTGAGCAAGTAGAAAAAATAATGTGTTTTGTTGGCTTTGGAAACCATTTTCCTATGTAAATTGAACAATAGATACTCTGAATTTATTTATTTATTGACATTTGATTACTGATAAAATCCAACTGGGTAGGAGTCTTTTTTCAACAGAGGCCTGGGGAGAATAGCTCCAAAATATTACAAAACATTTTAAGAGCAATACTTTTACAATCTTCAAAAATAATACAAAAACATCTACAGTTTAAATAATTATATCAAGCTAGACATAATATGAAAGCATTTGTTAAGAACTGATACAAGTAATAGGACAATGATTTAATCCTTAGAGACAGTTTATCTAGTTTACAAAGAAAGTAAAGGTAGGTTAGTATAATACAAACAGATATTGCAATAGGAGGTGAGAGGAAAAACAGGCTTATGGTATATTTAGAGAGAAAGTCAGGAGAAAAGACTTGATAGAAGTAGGAAGTGAGTGAAGAAGGCATAAGGTATGAATAGGTACTTGTTCACATTAAGGGATATAGTTTATCCTGGTTTGGAGCGAGTAGAGGGCCAGAATTTGGCTAGGAATTCTTTCAGAATGACTTTGAAAGATGGGAGAGAATTTTTTGACTTGATGGATACAGTAAGGAGATCTAGGCCTTAGCAACATGGTACAAGTATGGGAAATGCCCAGAAGATTTGATAGGTTTGTGGACAGACAAGAGTTTTTGGTCACTGGATTGTAATGACCGACTTGGAACATTGTTGTATAGAATGGCATTTAGTGCTGGACAAGCAGATGGATGCTGGATAATTTTACAGATGGTGAGAAGCTTTGTATATGTTAATTGATGGGTTAGTTCTAACCAGTTTAAGTTTTTTAGTTCTATACAGCAGTGGGTTCTGAAAGGGGTATTTTCTGCATTGTCCAAGTTTTGGTTTTTGTGATGTCTGGCAGTTAGTAAGGATGGGAACACTGTTAAGAAACATGGGGAGGAGATAAGTAGTGACAAGTGTAGTTTTAGTTGCATTGGTAACAAGTTTTTGGCTCTGTAAAACATCCCTAGTTTTTGATGAGTGTTTCTTATGCAATTTTGTATATGCAGGTAGAATTTAAGATTATCATCCACTATCATACCTAATAATTTACTTATGAGAAGTGACTTCAATGCTTGCATTATCAAGAGAAAGAATTTTAAACAGTTTTTTTTTCATGACAGAAGAATTTAGGGATAAAAAGTAGTAATTTTTTTTTTTTGTGGGGGGGGGGTTGAGCACGAGTTGTGAATTACAAAGCAATGTTTCAGGGGCTGTTAAAGCTTCCTGACTAATTTTTTTGGAAGTGTGCCATATTGCCAGATGTGCAGATGAGTGTTGAGTCATCTGCACACTATATAAGGGAGGCCTGTTGTGGATGTGTGGCAGATGTTGATGAGAATGTTAAAGAGGAGGGGACCAAGGGATTGTTCTTCCTTAAAAAATTGAAAGAAAAATACTGATAAGTTTTGGATGTGGACAGAGGAGAAGAAGTGGGATGTTATTTTGGAAATAGCCAATGGTGATTTATAACACGTGCCCAATATGGTTGTGTTAAGAAAAATGGAAAAGTTGTCTTTTACCTTGATGTACACAAGTAGTGTGACAAACGTATTACAACAAATCATGTGTCCTGCCTTTGACAATGACCATTGTGCTATGTCAAAACTGAAAACACTTCCAGTTTGTGTTGGTTATTGAATAAATGAACAATGTGTGAAGAAATAAGACATGCATGTGATAAATTCCAAAGGAAATTGGAGGAAGAGATAGGAGCTAACAACACCTTAAAACGTATGGGCAATCATAACAATACCACTGCAACTGTGATGAGAAGATAAAAAAATGTTAAGTTTCAGTTATGAGGGGCACACAGAAAATAAAGACTATGAGAAGGTGCTGATAAAGGGAAAAGAAAGGAAAGTATGAGAACAGAAACTGTACAACTTTTTGTAGTAAACATAAATATAAAAAATAAGTCTCATTAGTTTTAGAAAATTAATTATGTAGGAAAGATTAAATGGGCTGTAAATTGGTGCCACTGGTACAAGGGTACAGCTAACAAAAGCAAAACTGGGGTTGCTTTTTTTGCAGAAATAGTTTTTTGGTAAAGAAAGAAAACAAGAATGTGATTAATCTGGTCAGTAAAAGGGAATAAGGAGTAGGAGTAAAGGAAAAGCAATGGTACATAAAAAATTCAACAGCAATGAGTGTTATTCTTTTGCAGGATCATAGGCCTGCGAATAATTTAGACTGCCTCTACAGTGTAAAAATGGGAATAACAACCATGCTGGGATGTAAGGCAAACTGAATGCGGTGACACGGCCATTTTGTTAATGAAAGGGATAAAATGCTGTAGTTGTATTATAACATCTACTGGGAAGGTAAATTTATTTTGGATGCCAGAAGAGATGAATATAAGCAGTCATTAGTGCATATGTTTTATAAGAAATTAAACTTATTACAGCTGTTTGAGGAACTAAGGCCATAACTGTGTAATAACAATCAAGTATTTCATGTAGGGAAATTTAACTGCTTCATAAGAGAAAATGAAGTAAAGTGATGGGGAGGAGGGAAAACTATAAAAACGTATGAGAAATTACTTTAGGGGACAGAAAGCAGACTAGGACTAATTTTATAATATGCAATAACATTTTAAACGTGAATGGTGTGGATACTGCTGATACTGTAATTTAGCCAATGTATGCCTAGAAAGCAAGTAGTATAGGTTAAGGAAGTAGAGTAGAAATAGAATTTTTAAAAATAAAATATGGAAAAGTAGAAGAGAAATGGTCAGAGGTGAGGGGAAGGAAACTGCTACAGTGTGGGAGTCATATGACAGCAAGGTTGCATAGTGGGAAGTGTGGAAGATGAGATGAAAAAATGATTTCTGGAATACTAAGCACTAAGGAAAAAGGTGGGGAAAGAGTGACATGTAACAATGATTGGCTTTTTATGAACTAGAACATTGTATGAAAAGGCATTAATGAAATAAAAAGAAAATTAAAAAGATATATGTCAAATAAAGGATTATTTAACAACATAAAATGGACGGTAATATTGAAACGGATGTCTTTTTTGAGAAATGGTAAAACAAATTCAAAGGACTTATGGAATATCTTCTGCTATGATATAGGCTTAAAAGTATGAAGATTCAGACAAAGTGTGGATTGTACATGATTTCCTGAAGGAAATGGATGATGAGCCTGATTAATATAGAAGGGCTAGAAAGGGTGTAAAGGATTATCCAGGTTAAGACACAGAGAAAACGTTATTACGTAAACCTTTGATTGTGGTACTAGATAACATTAAATAATATAACTCCTATCTGGTATGGTATGCCATAAATAAATAATGTTATAAAAGTGCAAAAAAGTTTATACTTAAAAGATAGGGGACCTTGGCCTATGGTCAGGCTCATCTAGAAAAGGAAAGAGAAGTAAGATGGAAATGGAGATGAGATTTCTAAGGCTTCTGAAAGTAATATTCAAATAATAAACAAATTATCTGTAAAGAAACTATAAAATATTCTGAATTGTACTCAATGATGAGCAAAAAGCAGGTAAAGTTGCTTGGCCACAGTAAATAGGCTTACAGAAGTATATTTGGTATTTAATAAAGGTAGCAAATAAGTAAAATTGTTGATTTGTACCTTAGGCTTAAAGTAGATATTTGATGATATTGTACATATGACTGTAGCTACATATGTATAGGGTTTCCTAGAAGTCCATAAATGGGCACAGAGGAAGTGTTTAGGTTA
This sequence comes from Protopterus annectens, assembly GCF_019279795.1. Lineage (NCBI taxonomy): Eukaryota > Metazoa > Chordata > Ceratodontiformes > Protopteridae > Protopterus > Protopterus annectens. The sequence continues at coordinate 965,007,663 of NC_056746.1, forward strand.
ATAGTAACTATGATAAATGGTTGAGTAAGGGAGGAAAGGATACCGTCGAAGGATGACATGGTTGGTTTTCTCTACATATAAGCACAATGTGTATCAACAGTAAGGAGAAGAAGAAGGAGGAGGAGAAGGAATGAAGCAGTGAAGGCTGGAGGCAGATTTAGGTGAAAGAAGTGATTTTAGAATTACAGCATGTGCAAATAACTTGTGTATAATTACAGGGGCAAAGAAGACATGGATATATTAAAGAATGCATTTATAAATGTATAAGAAACAGGTTTACAAGTAAATGTAAGCATGTGGTATGTTGGAACAGGTAAGTTAATTTTTTTTTTTTGTTTATCTCTTCATTAATGTTTTGTTTTTAAAATACTTTTATTAAAATAAGCACCCATACATTAGCAGAAAACAAACACAATTAACATTATTCCATTTACAAAAATTACACATTATATTTTCTTTTTTATATAATCACTGTTTTTCAGTCCATTACATAAATTGCTCAATTTCTGTCTTTCCTTAAACCTCAGTCCTACTCCTGAACATTATTTTTCATGTGCTGTTTCCACAAATCCCATTTAGTACTATGTACTTTGTTCCTTCCTTTTTCCAAAAGTCCATCTTCTATTTCTTTTATCTCTTTCACAATATTCAATACTTCAGATATAGTTGGTTTAGATTTTGTTTTTATTTTCTAGTAATAACTTTTTTTGCCAACCAACAGAATTAGACTTAATAAGGCCTTACTATGTTTAAGCAGTTTATATCCTGTTCACAGTAGAAAAGAATAAGTTCCTTGTTTTTTGTCTGCCAATATTTCTGTCAGAGTACTCTGTATGGAATTTTTAAAATCTGCCAACTCATTACTCTCCCAAAACAACATGTTCTCAGTGACCTGTTTCAGCCCCATCATACCTCCAACATTTGCTATTCACCTGAAGAAAAATTTTTGAAGTCTGCTTGGGGTATAAAAATATGTGAACAAACATTTCCAAGCAAAAGTTCTAAACCTTCTAGACTTTGTTGCATACTTGGGATCCATGCATATGTCCTTCCATTATTCCCTAAATTGTTTTCCAGCCTCTCTTCCCAATCTCTTCTAACCTACTCTGAGTGATCCTTGCCGTTATCATGCAATATTTTATATGCCCTTATAATTATCCCCTTTTCAACAGCAGCTTCTATTCTAGATTTAACTAAAAACTCTACTAGACCAGGTCTTTCACTTAGGACTCCACTATCCTTTCTCTTTGTCTGTACTCTGACATCAGTCCAAGATAGGGAAGACAGTCTCTAACCTGCAGTCCAAACATCTTTTTGGTCTCATCCCACTCTATTACCTTTCCCTCTCTAGTTATTTGCTCTCAATACCTTGGTTCCTTTGCTAGTTTCTCCAGTAAATTCTAGCCCCTCTTGCCTATTTTCTGTACATCTACCTGCAGTCATCCCTGTTTTGCAAAATCCTCTTTCTTAATTCCTGTGTTGGCTTAGTTCTTACAATTTATTTATTTATTTATTTTATTTTACATTTGTTGACCGGGCTAGTCTAGCTGGATACATGTCCATTTTCAGCAGAGGCCCGGGGAGAAAAGCTCCAAAAAACAAAAGAATAGAAAATCCATACATACATTTAAAAAAGTGATAGCAGTTAAAACTTACCCAGAATTAAAAAAGCAGTTGTTATAAAAGAAAAAAAAATTTTTTTTCTGTAGCTTTATGAAAATAATATTCTGCATGATGTTTATTATTCCCGTAAGGATATGCATCTAAAATCTCAGTATTTCCTTATTTCTTGAACTCTACCCCTGCATGATTATCATCCCTTTCCACTTTCAATTATAACCTTCTGCTTGTGTTATGAATCTAACTGTGTAGCTCTAAAATATCTCTTTAAATTAGACAATCTCCAACCACCTTGTTCTATTGAGATGCACAACTTTTCCTAAGTAACTCTTGCCCTCTTCCTGTCCCAGATAAGTTTCTTTAACTCTTTATAAATTATTGTCCACAATATCTCCTCTGGTTCATAAAAATATGCCTGACCTGCATATAAAAGTAAAGGGGCTAAAATATTTTCACTGCTTATATATTATGATCCATATCCATAAACAAGAGTCTTCAGTTTCTCAGTTCTTGTATAATTGTTTGTTTAGCCTCTTCTCACATATCCTTAGCTGCCATTACAAAAGCGTTTTTAATCCATACTCCTAAATGCTTCATCTTATCATATCCCCATAAATATGTGTATTACTGAGAGATGAGTAGGTGCATAATTTATGGCTATAGCCCTTGTTTTATCTTCATTAATGTTATATCATGAAAAGACACAAAACTATCTCAAAATGTTCACAACAACAAGATTATTCTTCTGGATTTATCAAAATAAATCTGCAAATGAAACAAACTTTTCTTGATTACCATGCCAATTATATATCCCTGAATTTCCGAGTCCTTTGTTTTTCTTTGTCAGTGGCTCTAAATATAAAGAAAATAACAAAGGAGAAAGAGGACACCCTTGCTTGTTTTCTTTGTCCAAACACAAATTATAAGACAGGAAAGCTCCCACTTTAATTCTTGTCACTGATCCTTCATACATCTTCCTAATTAGGCTTTTTATTGTATCAGGGAATGCAAATGCTTCCATTGCTCAAACCATAACATTCTAGCTCATTCTGTCCAATGCTTTCTTTTTGGCAAGACTCACCAACAGCATCAACAGTGTTTTGTTTTCTTACATTCTGTTTCCCTTTGGATCATACTTTTTCTATTAATGTTGTCAAATATTTGCCTCCCTGCCACAAAAGCACATTGATCCATAGCTAAAAAAATTTGGCAACACATTTGCCATTCATTTAGCTAGTATAGACAGGAACAGTCTATAATTATGGTTTAACATTGAAATGGGTCTATATGAGGCTGGGTCTGATGGGTCTTTAACCTCTTTGGGTATTATAGCCACCACAGCTTTCTTCCAAGATGCTGGTGCATCCCCTCCTTTTAAAACAACATTAAGCAAAATATTTCAGATCCTTATCCCTTTCTTTCCTTCTTAGTTCTAGTCTTCTACAGAAATACTATCTGTTCCTGGAGACTTCCTTGCAGGTTGATTATATATCATCATTTTGTCTTTTCCTATCTTAAAAATGAGTTGCTGAGCCTCATCTTTCTCTAATGTTGGCATAATTAAATCTTCCATAAATATTTACATTTGTGATCTTTATTGGTTTCCACACTTTATTTATTTATTTGACATTTGTTGACCAGGTTGGTCCAACTGGGACAGAGACCTTTTTCAGTGCAGACCCGAGGAGAAAAGCTCCACAGTTAATACAAACATATAATAGTTACATTAATACAAACCTATAATAGCTACAATAATACATACAGTATATACAAATGTAAGTAGCTATATACAAAAGCAGGTTAACATGAATGGTAATTAGTTTGTACAAATCAGGATGTTTTATGGTACAGTGCAATAGTATAGAAAAGATAAAACAGTTAAAATTTTGCAGGGCAAAGTATAGCGGTTATTGTGTAGTAAGAGGAGGTAGGTAAGTATTGCTTTCTAAGTTTAGTCATTCTACTGTTAAAGGCTATACATCAGTACAAAATAATCTAGCTGAGAGTGGGAGAAAGGGTGGTAGTATGAAATGATTTTATAAGAGTGAGGTAGTGGCAGAGAGTTAGGGGAGATGGCTTGCAGAGTTGAACAGGAGAGAGATAGGAGGAAGGGTTCTCTGCAGTAAAGAGAAAGGTGGGAGAAGGGTGGACTAGAAAGATGGTTCAATCAGGGGGAGATAGCATTGACATAGTTTATTTTTGCTTATTTTCCTGCTTTCCCTGCTGTTTACGAATTTTCATAAAATTTCCAAAATATCGCTATAGAATCTCTGATTATTTTCTTTTTATGGGCTCCCTAAGTTTAGTGACAGCCCTTTCTACTTTCTGTTGCCTAAGTAATTGTGCTACAAGTTTTTGTCCTCTGAAGCAATATTTTTAAACTCATGCATATTATCCAAATATTCCTTTATTTTCTCTTTTGCTTCTCTTCTTGTCCTGTGAGATTCTCCGTATTCTGTAATACTTTAGCCTTTGCCAGCCCCTCTAAATATTTCCTATTACTTCATAGTGATATCTATTTTCTTTCTACCTTACTTGTAAACTCGATTTTCATCTTATTCTACTTAATAGCTATCCCCTCTAAAGAAATTTCTGTCTCCCCTAATAGTTCTCAAATAATTTCCTCTACCTACTCCTTAAATTCCTCTCTTTTTAACAGGTAGGCAGGAAAGTGCCTGTGTCTCATTTTACTATATTACCTTGCATTTTATCTTGTTTTTGTTTATCTTGTTTTTTATTGGTGCTTATCTGAACTAGTTATTGGATATGTGTTGAAATGTTTAATTAAATTTGGATGCTCTTTTGAAATATAATTTTATCTAGTCTAGCCCATTTACTGTACCTTAGGGAAAATATTTAAATTCTGTTTGAATTCCTACTACTGCATTCATATCTTTCATACCAAATATTTTCATAAATTTAGAAATCTACCTTCTTTTGTTATATTTTTCCTTCTATGTCTCCCTGATGCATCTTCTCTATTAAAAAATCAAGTTCTAGTCTCCATCTATAAGTAATATTCCACAATGAAAGCTGATTTTTTTCTACAAAAATTATATTAAGCTCCATATTAATTTTTTGAGTAGAATATAAAAACATGCCACTGTAATCATTGTCCATTGCCAATATCCTCGTACTATCACAAATCTACCATAGTTGTCTTTTTTCCTCTTCTGTCACTATTGGAGCCTCTCTAGTAATCAGTGTTATTACTCCACTTTTCCTATGCTCTGGTATTCAGTTGAATATCCATCCTGAAAGCCTTTCTTTGTCAAATTCATATAATCATTTCTTTTCAAATGTGTTTCCTGCAGCATTGCTTTTTGCACTCTGCATTTCTTAATATAATTTAGTAATCTTTACTTTTTGTCTATACCTGTAAGGCCATTTACATTCCAAGATACTATAGAGTAGCCATTATGATAAACAAAATTGTTCTCACTTATTATACTTGACAGTTTTTTTAATGTGTATTGGCAACTTTGTCTTACATGCACACACTAATGTTTGACAGGCTGATCTTTGATACAGTTGTTTCTTTTCATCTCTGTTTGAACCCATGTAACATTTTTCAAGATTTTTTGCTTTAATGAAACACTCAAACAAAAAATATATATTTTCAGAACATCCTATCCCCTACAACCTTAGAACAAACACACAAATGCATGTATGTTTTCAAGAAATTAAGTTTAATCCTCCAGATAGGAACAATAGCCCCAAATCAACAGCTACACACATCTAATCTAAGGTTGCCCATTGCTAAAGCACATGCTACAACCTGTGTTCCCACGTACACTTATTGGTGTCTGTTCTTTTCTTCCCTTCCCAGATGTGAAAAACAGTTTGTATGCTTTCAGAAAACATTAACGTTTAGCCCTAAGAAAAAGAACACTGACTACATTTAAATAAAACTAGATTATGTACTGTTCTAGTAAATATATTAAATTATTATGGCCATTAGGGTGGCTACTATCTCTTCTTCACTTCCCATAATTTTAAACATTATTTTTCACTGAATTGCTTGCCATAGTAACTCTAAATTTTGCATTTCCTTCAGTAAAGAATGTTAAGAAATCTCAAGATTAATTGCGTGCACATGCAAACATCTCATCTCTATGTAAAAAATCAGTAAAGATTAAAAACACTTAACAACTTTGCAGATGCATGAAGGAATCTTTGTAAAGTTCACTCAGAACAGAATGTACAGAATTCCCTTGGCTAACTGCCTTCAGCTGCAGGCTTCCTGTTTCTCGCTATGAACATTTGCTAATAGAAGAAAAACAAGCTGATATCTTTGCAGATGTAAGAAGCTTACCATTGTCATGACTTTCATAACTTTGCCTTATTTTTCAAGACTATTTGCTTACAAAAATCTTATTTATAGCTTAAGCAAAGGACAGTAATCTAAATGTCCACCCTTGTAAAAACAAGGGAAATCATCATCTTTATTCTACATATATTATAATCAGTACTTTTACACCCCACCCCAGCACTCCAAGAACACATTATATTAACTTAAATGTATTTCTGTCAAGCTTTTCTTCTCACTATCCTGTAATGCCTGTATTCCTTACAACTTAAAATGGTACTCTTTTGATTTAATACTTTTAACACATACAACAGCCACTGAAAAAGCTCCACTCACATTTAAAATACCCCTGACTGCACACACTGCAAAACTGCTTTATGATATAATGTATAACTTGTTTTATACAAATACTAAGAACAGAAATTGTTTTACCTACAGTTACTTATTTTTCCCTGTTAATGTCCTTCTAAACATTAATGACATAATATGTGGTATATGCTTACAGCCTAGCCACATGTTTAACAAAGTCAACAAACATCCAATCATTCCTCAGCCACTTTTCTAGCAAATCCATATGCTTTATAGCCTCTCATTTATTCAGTAATTTCAATGTTGCTGGTCCTCTTCCTGATCATCTCCATATCCAAACACTAGACTGTAGTTCAAGTCCAAGGTACTCCTGATTTGTCTAGTCAACTCTTATGTTTGCATTGGCAAAGTCTGTCTAAGAGTTTATTGACAGAAGAATGAGAAACAGAGTCCCCTTCTGCTTTCTGGCTCACTTTTTGTTGGATAAACTTTTTTTATTTCTTCCTTAGCCTGTTCTGCATCAAAAATGTCTTTGTACCTCCAGGAAAGAACTACTCCAATACAGCTTGATACAGCAGGTTGAATCTCACACCTGCCTCTTAACAATTTATAACTGCTGGGATAAATTTGCTTCTCTTCTGCCTGGTGTACAGTGAACAATCATATTCCACAAACGGTTCTATATTAGTTCTCCAAAACTTATTTTCAGTGAATACCTCTTTGTTGATCCGTATTCAGTGAAAATCACTTCTACAATTTGCTGAATTTTCCAAGGGCAATGCAGTAGTTGGCCAGCTACACAACTTTGCCCTTTTCCCCACTGTAGTGCTATCTCAGAGTTAGTATATATAGTTAGGGTGTGTGTGGGAGAAGCCCCCACTTGGGTGGGTTTGATTTAGTTCGTTGTGGGTTCCATTGTGCTGTGGGGCAATTGCTGCATTGCCCTTGGAAAAATGCAGTGAATTATGGAAGTGATTTTCTCTGAATACGGGTCGATGAAGAGGTGTTTTCTGAAAATAAGTTTCAGCAAACTAATATAGACTCCCACAAACACTGTGCTGTTTTCATTTTTAAATATTTTCCTTTGTGCCACAGTTTTGTCAAGACCAACTCTTTTTGCTGGTATGATTGCATCTTTACTAATGTAAGCCTTGGCTGCCTTCTCATGACCTGGTTTGGAAACATACATTAGATGTGCCCTGTCACTTAACAAATTCTGCTGTGGAACACCAGTCCAGTTGCTTATTTATGCTTTCATAAAATGAATACAGTATGTTCCTTTCAGTTCTCTGGTACAGCAGGAAATTTCAGGTTTTCTCTGACTGCTCTGTAACACTGATATTTTTTAAACACTCTTCTTGAGAAGCCTTATAGTCAGTCAGCCTTTTATTCATTTCATTGTCTGATTGTTATATTTTTATAAGTTCATCTGAATAGCTAGTTAAAGCTTCTTCCATTTCTAAGCCTTTTGTTATTTCAGTTAATATACTCTTTCAATATTTCATGTATTTTAATCACCTCTGAGTACATTTGATTTATTTTTTCCTCTAAATTACTGTCAACCATCTCTTGAACCAAAGATGAAGCTTGAACAGCTTTTTGCAGAACTACAGGATTCTTATAGGTTCATAGGTTCATATGATGATACTAGGCTATTGGTCCTGAGGCCCTTATCAGCCTAGCTAAGAATTTCACCCATGTTCCCACAAAGTCAGTACCTGTTTACCCTGTCCACCAGGAATACAGGTGGGATCCCAGGGGTATATTTTCTGTTTCCCATCCAGTCATCCAGGTTCCTCTTAAAGAAGGCTAATGAGGTACTCTACTTGACATGGAGAGGAAGTCTATTCCACAGATGGGGGAGTCATTGGGACACAAATCTATCCCGCCAATAAGTTCTATTAATGTCACAGACCGGGTTGAGACATTTCGTGCAGATTGCGTGAGTGGAGTTTGACTTACGAATATGCAGCAACTCCACCAAGGCTGAGTCTGAGATGGCTTTGTATGTCGGACACAGGTCACCTCTGAGCAGTCTGTACAAGACAGAGTAGAGGGACAGGGCTTTTAGCCTATCTGTATGGGATAGGTGTTTGAGACCCTGGATTTTCCTGGTCAGGAACCTCTGTGGTCTCTCCAACTGCTGCATGTGCTTGGCAAGGTACATGCCGAAGGGGGCACTGTACTTGATAATGGGTCTGATAAGAAAGAGTACAGAAATGTTATGATCTCCTTGTTCCTGGATGAAATACCCTTACTTATGAGGTGGGCCATGTAGAAAGCCTTCCGTACAATGGAGGCCACATGGTGGTCAAAAGTCAGGTTGCTATCAAGTCCCTCACAACTGATTGCATGCTTAGTATGTTGTTATTAATGTCGTAATTAGTGGGGGCACCATTTTCCCCAAAGGTATAATGATGCATTTCTTGGCATTCAGTTTGAGGCCATGCTTCTGGCACCAGTCATTAGTTTGGTTAAGGACCTCTTGGACGATGTTCACATCACTAGAAGAATTTATGACAGTCATCTGCAAACTTGGTCAGCCACAGACAACTGGTTTTGGCTTGTACCTCAGAAAAATATATCCCAAACAGTAGTGGCCCCAAGACCAATCCTTGGCGTATGCCACTTGTTATGGGTCTACTACTAGAGGACACTTCCCCTATTTTGACTGAGTGAGCCAGTTAGCTACCCATCTGGTAACATACCTAGCTGGGAGAGTTTATCTATTATGCCAGAGTGGGGAATAGAGTCAAAGGCTTTGGCTAGGTCAAGGTAGGGTGGTGTGCACTGTCTTGCCCTCATTCATGGCTTTGGTGACTGTTTCAAAGAAGGCAAACAAGTTTAACAGGCATGATCTCCTTTAGACAAAACCAAACTGTGTGGGATCAAGTGTTTGGAGGCTGCCAATATCCTTGTTTATAAGGTCCGTGATAATGCATTCCATGGCATTGCAGATAAGGCTAGTTAGGCTGATGGGCCTATAATTTCCTGGATCGGTGGATGCTCCACCTCTGTGCAGAGGGATGACAGTGGCTGCCTTCTAGTCTGCTGGGATGAAGCCGATGCACAGGCTTTGGTTGAATAGGGTGCTTAGTGGTGCTGAGAGATTTTGCCTGAGATCATTAAGAACACAGCCAGGGATGTTGTCAGGTCCCATGTTGGGTGTATTTTTTGCCTTTGAGAGGGCATTAATAACCTGCTCCCTGGTGATGAGGGGAGAGGGGAGCAAGTGCTGGGGATGTCCTGGTTTACTGATGGGGGGACAGGGGGTGAAGTTTTCACTGAACTTGTCTGCCAGCAAGTTGGCTATATCTATGGCTAGTGTTTTCTCTTCACCTTTCCTGGTTGATGTTCTTTCAGGTTCTCCAAATTTCTTCTTTGCTGGGAATCAGGCAATAAGTTTACAAGCCAGTAACTGAATTTTACCCACGCCTACAGTTTTACTGGTGCTTTTTTCTCAGTTTCTGTTTTCACACTAGGAGAGCTAGAATTCTGTTGATCAGTGTGCAGCAGTCTTCAAAGTGTATTTATTAATATTTTGTTGACCAGTTTGGCTCTATTGTAGAATGCCGATTTTCAGAGCAAATGAAGGGAATACCCACAACAAGAGATAGTTGATAATATTCCCAGTAAATTTCAGCCCCCTTTAGCCTATGTACTTGATTATCTACAATTTAGTTACAAGTGAATATTGGCTTACAATACATATTCGTTATGATATACTGTAATTTCAACAGAGTTCATTACATTCATGAACAAATGAACATGAACTACATTATCACTATAATTCAATGCCCATGGGAACAAGTGACTGAGTACATAGGTGACCAAGAAAATGTTAGGATAACAGATATGATTTCAAAACGTTTATTTGAAATATAGATACTGACATACCAACCTTCTAACAGAAAATCTGGATGTTGTGGGGAAAAGGTTTACATATGGCACATATTAGACTTGGTGGCTTGCTCTTAAATATGTCAATAATATTGTTGTACAGTGACTTTTTTTGAAATACATCACAGAGAAACATGGCATATTAGCCATCATAGTAGTGATAAATTACAGTTAAACATTTAAAGTCAGTGATTCGAGTTAAAGTGTTTTGCCAGCATTCAGAGGTGGATTACTCCATCTGTTGTATCATGTATTTGCATCCTTGTTATTCCTTATTTATTTGGATAGTGGAGAAAATGCATTTAGTGTATCCTCTGGTGATATGCATCCATAGACTTTAATGGATATGCTTCCGCACATGCATAGTGGTGCATCTACTAAAGTCTATGGATGCACTTCATGCTTTCCCTGTGCTGATGTCATTGACATTAAAGTTCATTTCAGCCATATGGGTGAAGGTAAAGTACATGTTTTATGTTTATTAACTAAAACAAAGGCTGAAAACACTTACTGATCTGCCAAAAATGATGTTTAGCACTTCATGCACCATGGCCTATAGTCCAAAGGTAAGAAATTTAACAGTAGCAAAACATTTTAGGTATGACTGCATTAGTTGGGATTCAGAATGGCCTACCACTCTTCATTTTGTGGGTAGTGAGCTCAGACAGTAGCTCCATGTAACTGTTTTAGGCTAAATCTGGCTGGATTGTGTGGGTCACATGGCCACCAAGTGCTCACCAGCCAACACCACCAGATCTGTCTCCAGGGTGGGACCTACTATTCACATTCTGGATTAGGTTTTCTTTAAGTGAACCATCATAACTGCATTCTGGATCACTGTTTATCAGCTGAGGTGGTTTGGGAACCTTCTGAAAATGTTTTCTTGGTGTCTCCCACAGGTAGTGTACCAGGCAAAGCCTAGTGGGAGGAGGCTGTGAGGTGGACCCAAGAAGCACTGGAGAGATTACTTCTCTTAACTTTCCTGGGAATACATAGAGATCCCTTTGGATAAACTGAATACTGTTGCTGGAGAATACAGAAGTGTGACTCAGAGCTGTAACTAATCTGAGGCAAAGTGGGCAGCAGCTCTGGGTGCAAGCTGTGAGGGGGGTGATTAGCAGATGACAAAGAAGGCATTGGTTTATGAAGCTGGGAGGATATCCCATCTTCGTAAATTAACAATGATACTGGGTTTATCCCAACTTCATAAATCAGCACTGATAATGGGTTTGCAATCGTGGCTGAAAACATTAACTGTATGGTGGTCTAACTGTAACAAGCAGCTTGTTACAATTTCTGTTTTGGTCTTCAATTTTGAGTTGAATTTTTTTTGATTCTCAACTTTGAGTTGGAGGGTACCAGTTTGAGGAACTGCACAAGGTGCCAGATGATCTAGCTACGGTTCTGGTGTGGTCTACCTTTTTCAGTTTGCCACCACAATGACCCTTTGTGGGAGGAGTAGTTTGTAAATGGGAATGATGGCAAGACATTTCCCTTGACTTTCTTATATTTATTCTCTTTTCAAGTCAGATCCCCAGTCTCAGTTCTGACCTTCTTCCTATCCCCTACTCATCTAATGAATGCTTGTCTGCAGTTTTAATGTTCAGTGGCTTTTTAAGTATTCCCTTATGCTTTTCTGACACAGCTTTCTTCCCTATTTCTAGCAGTCATATATTCATTTCAGTGAAGCTCCTCTTTGTTTCTCCAGTCTTTATATTTGTTTTCCTTTCCAGATATCATTCTTATTATTCCTCCTCTACTAAGTCAGACTAGTTTCTTCCCCTTTTGCCATTCTTCACTATTTGAGTTGGGGTAATGTGCAGCTTTAAGGGTAATCTCCATAACATCACTGACATGTAAAGAACATCAAAGAATTACCTGAGGCATTCTACTCACTGCTAGGAGGCATAATGGGCATGTTCATTGATCTCTGCTGGGTCTGCCAGTGTAGGAGGCTTCACCAAACACTGACACTTTCCTTGGGTGGGAAGTCAGGAATATTGTTTGCTGACATTTTGGATAGAGGACAGAATATGTGGTGTCACTCACTGAATGACTGCATACAATGAGGTCAGAGCAATGGATACAGGTTGCTGACAGCAGGGAAGAGTAAAGATAGGTGCAAAACTCATATTCTAACAATACAATTTGTTGTCTGAGGACACCAACAGCTATAGTAGAGAAGATTGTTGGAGAGATGCTGGTTTACAGTACTGCTGCTGAAAAGATGAAAATAATCTTGGAAACTAACTGCCAGGAGGCAGACCAGCATGGGGTTGGGCATTTGCTATTAGATAGTTGGGAGAGGTTGCCACTGCATCAGTCACCATCTGGGACAGGGAAAGAACTTGAACTGGCCATCTCATGTGTCTTGTTTAGGGCATCAAAGTGATAAGGGGCTTCATATGCCATCAAGGTAATGGGGGAGGTGTCCTTCTTTGATAGAAAGCCAGGTTAAGATCTGTACAGTGGGTGTTCCTGATGTAGCCAACCTAATTCACTGTTAGCAGTGGAGGTGTTTATGACTAGCACACTTCCAGCTGGAGCACATATACACCTTTTAAGTATAGGAGCATCACTGATACAAGGTAGAGGATCTTAAAATTGGGATTTTCTCTGATGCACCTTTTGCTTGTACTAGTTTGGATAATGGGAATACACTAGACACAAGAGATTCATGAACCTTTGCCAAGCATTTCTTCATTGTATTAATTATATCATGATGAACAACAAAAAACAAAGACAAGCAAATTAAGTTTTCCCTCAGAAGGTTAGGCACATCACTGAAGCAAGACTTTATTTTTTAAGTTAACAATTCATAGGAAACACAGAGTGTTACATGTTTCTGTTAATGCAGTCAAGGTTTCTACAATATGTGACTTATTAAAAATGAGAAATCTACAGTACTTGGTAGCGTTTTCCTTTCACAACTGGACTCTTGCTCAAGAATGAAATTATTAACAGTCAGCTTGGATTAATCTGCTTCCTCTTTCTGTGAGTGTACATATGTTTGTGTGCCTGGTAGGAAAGGGGACTTGTAAAATAAATGAATTCAGGAAAACTGGTTGTCTCAATTCTCTTTTTAGTTTAAGACAAGACATAATTTCTTCTGCTTTTGTTTTCTTATGAAACCAGGTAATTAGTAATGAATACATTTAGAAATTTATTTAGCTTTCATGTGAACTTTTTTACAGTCATGTAGCTATTAGATGAAACATAAGAGACCGGGAACTAATTTTCAGGGTGACCCTTTACCCAATCACATAAACTCTGCAACAAACTCACAGCAGCGGTTTGTTTATCTAGAAGCAGAACTTTGAACTTTGAGAGAAGAACAGTGCTAGGGGAACGGAATTCCTGTGGCACTCAGTAGTTACTGCTGCCCAGATGAAAACTACCTTAAATAGAAAGTCTAACTGTATTTTAGGTGTGGTATTGCTTCAAAAGTAGTCAACAGAAAAAAAACATACAACAAAGATCATTCTTGTATCATTATTTTGTGATAATCACATTTTTTAATGTCACAGTTTTACTTCCTACTTTTTTAAGATTTATCACATAATGAATTGTTAAAATACAGTCTCTCACAGAATGTAATAAGCAAGCATCCCATCACACAGCATCCGTGTTATAAACATGTTAAATACCTGTTAATCTCTTAACCACAAGAATTCTGGACAAAGCCAAAATAATGGGGAGATAAAGGCCCAAAATCAGAAACAGATTTTATATATTGTACTTATAAACTTAGAAAGTGGACAGAATAACATGTTTTGCATTAGCATGCACTTTCTGAAGGATATGGAACTGGCTTCTGAGCCCCCCAAGCCTTTCTGTGTTGGAGGGAAGCCTTTTAGCTTATCAATGGGAGTGGTAAGCACTAAGTAGCCTATCTACCACAAGAAAAGTGGTTTCTTGCCCAGAAATTGTAGTTATTGGCTGTTTGGGCAGTTTTTCCATCTCTTTCAACTTTTCTGATTTAAAAGCCTGTGTTTGAGCTTGTTTCCCACTTCTCCTGTAACTATTCTAGTCCAGATACAGATTTGCTGTATCCAAGACGGTTTGTAAGCTTCTGAGCCCCCCAAGCCTTTCTGTGTTGGAGGGAAGCCTTTTAGCTCATCAGTGGGAGTGGTAAGCACTAAGTAGCCTATCTACCACAAGAAAAGTGGTTTCTTGCCCAGAAATTGTAGTTATTGGCCGTTTGGGCAGTTTTTCCATCTCTTCCAACTTTTCTGATTTAAAAGCCCATGCTTGAGCTTGTTTCCCACTTCTCCTGTAACTAGTCTAGTCCAGATACAAATTTGCTGTATCCAAGACTGTTTGCAAGCTTCTGAGCCCCCCAGGCCTTTCTGTGTTGGAGGGAAGCCTTTTAGCTTATCAGTGGGAGTGGTAAGCACTAGGTAGCCTATCTACCACAACAGGAGTGGTTTCTGGCCCAGAAATTGCAGTTTATTGGCCGTTTAAAAGCCCGCATTTGCACTTGTTTCCCACCTTCCCTGTAACTAGTCTAGTCCAGATACAAATTTGCTGTATCCAGGACTGTTTGTAAGCTTCGGAGCCCCCCCCAAGCCTTTTTGTGTTGGAGGGAAGCCTTCTAGCTTGTCAGTGGGAGTGGTAAGCACTAGGTAGCCTATCTACCACAAGAGGAGAGGTTTCTGCCCCAGAAAATGTAGTTTATTGGCTGTTTAGGCAGTTTTTCTATCTCTTTATACTTTCTGGTTTAAAAGTGTGTGTTTGCAATTTTCCCACCTTTCCTGTAACTAGTCTAGTCCAAATACAGATTTACTGTATCCAGGACTGTATGGAAGCTTCTGAGCCCCCCCCCCCCCAAGCCTTTCTATGTTGGAGGAAAGCCTTCTAGCTTATCAGTGGGAGTGATAAGCACTAGGTAGCCTATCTACCACAAGAGGAATGTTTTTTGGCCCAGAAATTGTAGTTTATTGGCTGTTTGGGCAGTTTTTCCATCTCTTTCAACTTTCTGGTTTAAAAGCCCACATTTGCACTAGTTTCCTGCCTTTCCTATAACTAGTCTAGTCTAGATACAGATGTGCTGTAGCCAGGACTGTTTGTAAGCTTCTGAGCAGTGCCAAAGTCTGCTCTTCAATTTTTCCCTTAGATCTGCTAGTTCTCTCCTCTCCTGCATCTTTACTAGCCTATTAGTCTGTCACTTTACCAGATTTCTTGTAGCAATTATTGTAGCACACAAAAGTGCTACCAGCACTAAATGTTCTACAAGGAAACAGTTCCAGTACTTATTATTAATGCCCACCCCCCTCCAAGCATGTCTAAAGGTCAGTTCTCTGTGCTTTCTCCTATTAATGTGGTGAACTTGGGCATCCTGAGACAATGTAGCAACTGCCTCATGTACACCGACAACCCTCTCCTCTTACCTCCCAACACTTAGACTTGCAAGAGATGCACTTATATATCCAAACTGGAAGCCATGCACTTTCCAGCCAAGACCGGAATAGTTGGTCAAGAGGAGAAGGTCAACACTTGCACCACACCACATGGAACGGATAGCCCTCCAGAACACATACCAGCACTGCCCTCACATAAAAAACACAAACCACACACCCACCTTCGTGGAGGCTCTCAATAAAAATCTACCCAAACAGCAGAGACCTCCAAGGCAGAAACACACTCAACCACCACAACACAACACTAATCATGAGACACATAACTCTCCTTAACAGTATGCCACTCAACTAAAGCCCCTAAGGCAAAACAGCATGCCCAACACACTAGTCATAGGTGATTCGATAGTGAGGCACACTGATGTCCCTCTCACTAGGTTAAATAAGGAGAAAGTAACAGTTAGCTGCCTGTCAGGTGCCAGCATCTGCCACATAATGCACACACTCAGCTCCCTCAACAACAGGTACAAATATGACTCTTCATTGTACATGTGGGTGTGAATGACCTGAGACGTGCCTCCCTGGACTACATGAAAAGAGACATAGAGGAGCTCTTGGATTATGTAGCCCAGCCGGGTATGACTCTAGCCCTGAGCAGCATTCTACCAACACCCAGAATGATAACACAGTACAAGCAGAAAATAATTGATTTCAACAATTGGCTAAGTTTCTGGTGTCATTCTAAGGGGATCCAGTATCTGTCTGCCTGGGATGGATATGATTGACAGAGCTTGATGCTTTACCAGAGATATCCTGCATCTGTCACCCCTGAGATTCTGGATACTGGCCAAGGCTCTTGCCACCCTTATAGTGCCTTTTTTAGGCAGTGTTCCAAAGACCAAATTACCACTGTAACAGCTACAAACAAATACAATCTGAGGGTCATGCTGCTTAATTCTAGAAGTCTAAATCTCAAAATGCACTTGCTCAAAGCACTCCTTAAAATGGAGAACATCGACATTTATGCTGTAACAGAGACCTGGTTCAAGGCAGCAGAAAGCAGCCCTGCACTACCAGGCTATAACTCATTCCATACCTTTTGGCCCCAGAACTTGGACCTAAGCTCCAAAGGCGGTGATGTTTCCATATTCATAAAATATGTGCACACCTCCAGACTGGTAGCCCAACATAACACATCAGAGATACTTCAGGTGCAGCTAACATTGGGTAAGACAGTGATTCAGTTTGTAGCCTGCTAAAGGTCCCCGACCATGTCCCAAGACTCACACTCCACATTCTTAAGCACCCTGGAAAATATTAGGGTCCAACCTAACACTCTCATACTGGGTGACTTCAACTACCCCTCCATTAACTGGGAAAACTACTTATTTACCAATACACTTGCTCAAAGTTTCCTGGAATTCATTAATTCCAATGCCCTGGACCAGCTCGGTCTTACCTCCATAAAGAGGTAGCAACATCCTTGACCTGGTCATTACTAACATGGGCAACTGTTGCTCTACACCAGTAGTCATCTCCTCCCTGGTTAGATCTGACCACAAACTAATCACCTTGGAAATCCACCCCCCCTCCCTGCAAAGGTAACCACCATGAAAAACTTCTCCAAAGCTAACTTTGGGCTGCTAAAAACAGAGGTGGCTAACTTCACGGCACCCATGCAAATGGAGAATAGTTGCATGACCACCGAATCATACACCAATGCACTGTACGAACACATACACAAATGCATGGATCTCGCCATACCCAGTTTTACAAGACACTCTCCTCCAAAAAAAAGGAACCAATCTTGTGGTCCCCTGTCATAAACAAATTTGTCAACAGAAGGAGGAAACTGATGCGGAATAAGGTGACGTCCCAAGACTGGAAAAACATCCTTATCAGCCTCAACAAAAAGTTGAGATCCCTCATCAAATCCTCTAAAGCTAGCTATGAAAACAGAATTGCAGCAGATAGTAAAGACAACCACAAGGCCTTCTATAGTTATGTAAAGAATCTCCACGGCAATACCCAGATTTGCTCTGCGCTACTGCACAATGGTACCTCCTATATTGAGCCAACAGATATTGCCAATATACTGGCCAACAGATTCAGTGCCAACTTTACCCCTCCCCCAAAAGGGCCAATCATAATATCAGTAGATTGCCAGCCACCCAGTATTACTACTGCACAGGTTAAAACATCACTATCCCAAGGTCAAGAATACAGCTTCTGTGGGACCTGACAATATCCCTGCTGTGTTCTACATGAACTACAGAATGAACTGGAACCTCGCCTGTGTGCCCTGTTCAATCACAGCCTCACCTCAGGCTTTGTCCCTACCAAATGGCACACTGCTACAGTCATCCCTCTCCACAAAGGAGGAACAACTACAGACCCTGGGAATTATCGCCCCATAAGCTTGATGAGTCTGATATGCAAAGCTATGGAATGCATCATCATGGACCTAATAAACAAGGATATAGGGAATCTCCAAACTCTGGATCCCACACAGTTTGGTTTTGTGAAGGGTAGATCATGCCTGCTCAACTTGGTTGACCTCTTTGAGTCAGTCACCAGAGCTGTGGATGAAGGCAAGGTGGTTCATACAGCCTACCTTGATTTGGCCAAGGTGTTTGATACCATTCCCCACTCAGGAATCATAGAAAAACTGACTAAGCTAGGCATCAACCCCTATATCACTAGGTGGGTTGCAAACTGGCTCACAGATAGAATTCACAGTGTGAAAGTAGCTGACTCCAAGTCAGATTGCCGACTAGTCACAACTGGAGTCCCACAGGGTTCGGTCCTGGGTCCTCTCCTGTTTGGTATCTACTTCTCTGAAGTCCAGGCCAACACAAAGGGATGCTGGCTGACAAAGTTCACAGATGACTGCAAGTTGGGAGCTATTATTAACTCCCAAAGTGATGTTGACATCCTACAGAAAGGCCTCACTGAGACCAACGACTGGTGTCAGAACCATGGGCTTAAGCTCAATGCCAAAAAATGTGTCATTATTCCCTTTGGGAAATACCCGGTTCCCATGAATTACCACATCGATGATAGTCCACTGAGCACAGAAGGCATTATAAGAGATCTAGGAACACATGTTGACAGCAACCTCTCTTTTGATCACCACATTGCCATTGTGGTCAGAAAGTCCTTCTATGTGGTACATCTCATTACTAAGGGTTTTGCATCCAGGAAGAAAGAGGTCATTGCCTCCCTCTACTCTTACCTCATTAGGCCAATTATCGAGTACAATGCCACATTCCTCACTATACACCTGCAACAACTGGAGAGGCCATAAAAGTACCTCACAATGAGGATCC
Source organism: Protopterus annectens (assembly GCF_019279795.1). Classification (NCBI taxonomy): domain Eukaryota; kingdom Metazoa; phylum Chordata; order Ceratodontiformes; family Protopteridae; genus Protopterus; species Protopterus annectens. The sequence continues at coordinate 965,026,487 of NC_056746.1, forward strand.
TATATGGACAAGCTCAAAAAACTCCAACTATTCTCTGTCTCATATCGCCTATTTAGAGGCAATCTTTGCATGACTTACAAAGCCATGTCTGACCCAGCTCTGTTAGAAATGCTGCATCTAAATAAATTCCAATCCCTCCGCACCACACGCTCCAGAAATGTCAACCTCATTACCACAATCAACAGAATGTACTGGAGGGACGAGTTCATAACCTAGAGACTGGCCATGCTATGGAATAGACTTCCCATATATGTCAAGCAGAGCACCTCACTGACCCTCTTCAAGAGAAATCTTGATGAGTGGATGGGAAATAGAAAATTCACCCCTGGGATAACCCCCGGGATAACTCCAGTGGCTCTACTCGACAGAGGAACTGGGAACTAAGGTTGGGTGGCACAATGCCAGGGTAATCCTATGGCTAGGCTTGTAAAGGCCCCAGGGCCATTAGCCTAGTATACATCTATGAACCTATAAACCTATGAAACTCAAATGTATATCATTATTTAATGACTTCAGTAATCAAAAAATTTGTTAGAAAACCACACATTTAATGAGGGAAAAGCAAAAATACAAAGCAAAATTCTGGGCATTCTGCTAAAATCTGGAATCTATTGAGGCAATTACATTACTTTAGCCTGTTGGCAAAAGACAGCATTAAGCCTATTCAAACTACACTTTAAAAGCATTTAACTTTCTTTATTGCCTCCACATTTATTTCTCCTCTCACCTTTTCTTCTTCTTCTGTCACATGCCACCTTAATTGCTTCTGTGGATTTCCACTCTACCACTCATTTTGGTAGTTTACTCCATGGATCTAAAAACCTGTATGTGAAATTGCACTTTCACAGATTCATGGATCACTTAGCCCCCTACAATCTACTTCATCTTAATAAAAAAATACAAACTAGTATAAATCATCAGCAGCTTGGACAACTTCTTTTCTGGTACATACCTTTTCTCAAGCACATACTCTGCATCTTGAAGCATCTTAGTCAAAATCATCAGAGAGAATTTAAATACAGTGATAAAAAGTCAGGGCATTCATTTATAGTCTTGGTGAATGGAGTTTGAGAAAGGACCTGGACTGCTGGTATGGTCAACTACAGGGTTAGAATGAAGTGACTGATGGCTAGCTTTCCTATCTTTGGGGAGTGTTTGAGCTAAAATACAATAAATGGACCAGCACTAAGTTTAGCCATTCTTGGAGAACCATAAACACAGCAAAGCAAAACTCCAAGCTACGGACACACTAAGCATTTAAACAATTTATTAAATCCACAAAGCTTTTGAGGATACCCTTCTTCAGTGTTTGGGCTAGTCAGATGTCTGTACAACCTCTGGTGGTGGCCAGAAGTATCACAGGTCAGCCCCTCAGATTATAGGAGACCTTTACTGGCTACCAGTAAGATGATTACTCCTGGCTCCATGCACACAATTTTCCAATATATTCTTCGCATATGTTAACTCTCCAAGGAGTTAGTGGACCCATGTTGTGATGGGTCATGTCAGAGGTATCTGGATGGAGCATTTGGGAGACCTGGGGGCTGGGAAGATGGTGTCCAAGTCATGAGAACAGCTGGAGAGCTGTACAGGGCAAGAAGGGGAATGGTATGAAATATATAGTTATGCAAAAGCAGCATTTAGACTTCAGTGGTTTCATCTGAATACAATTTTTACTCATCAACAACCTAGAGAACCAATGCAGAAATACCTGTTTTCTTTGTTACTATTGACAAAGTATATACCAGGAGAAGTATATGAACTTTATAAGACATGAGTCTGTAAATCTGTTAGTATAAGAATAGAACTGGTATCTTTTATTGGATGGCATGCATGTGCTATAGTTTTAAGCACTGTGTCTACAGAACTACCACTGTGTACAACATTGATGCAACCAGACATATGTAATGCATGCTGCAGAATATACTTTTTCAAAATACTTTATTTTGCAAAAATATATGCTAAAAATTAAATAAGAAAGGAAAACAAATTACATACTAATTCTGGTAAATAAGAAAGGAAAACAAATTACATACTAATTATGGTTTATGCTGTGGGGGTACATTTTGGAAACTTTTCAAAAATCATGGTTACATCCCTGCTGCATGCCACTCCATCTTCAGACTAGCTGTTTTATGAGCACTGACTGAGGATCTAAAGTAACTTCCCACTGTTGTTTTCAAAATATCATGTTGATAGGTTTGTGCGATAGATAATCATTGTAATTGCATCTGAATTCTGTTGTATGAGACTGTCATTTTTGTATGTTAAAACTGTTTAATAAACGTATTAATTTTCCAGTATGAATAAAAAATAAATTTTAGGTATCGTCTTATTCAGTGCATATATTTGATTCACAGAAGCTACAAACATGTTATTTGAAGCTATCTATGACTGCATGGTAGCCTATATGTTTCTGATCTTTCCTAATGTCTTCTTGGTAGTTTAGTTGTCCCAGCTAGTTGCTTAAAGGAAAGCACAATATGAAAGGGCATAACTATTAATTCCAACTGTGTTTTGACTTCTGGCCTTAATGTTTGGTCTTGCTGAGATAAGAAAAAAATTCAAAAGGTATTTCACAGATGTTTAGCTATAGTTAAAGATCATTTCCCATAAGACTTTTTCAGCTGTGCAGAAGTCCAATAAACAAATTCTGTTTTAGACAGGTATTCTTTCTTTTTTTTTAAAGGATAAGTGTTCACCTAGATGTATTACTACATCATGATTAACAACCTATGAAAAGGTGAATGAAAAAGTGAATGCCATTGGCTAGATGCAAACACTGCTTCTGGGTAACTCATCTGTTAGTAAATTATTTATTGTATAGATATATGCAGCAGCCATCATAAAAAAATAATTAATATATGGTATAATTGTGTATGTATATATATACATATATATATATATATATATATATATATATATATATATATATATATATATTTATATATATATATATATATATATATATATAGACATATATTATATATTATATTTTATATATATATATATATATATATATATATATGTATTTTATATATGTGTATATGTGGGTGTGTGTGTGTGTGTGTGTGTGTGTACGTGCGCTCGCACGCATGTGTGTGTATGCATGCATGTTCTTATGCACATAGTGTATATATGTTTTTGGAGAATGAAGAGTCAAGACATTCTCAAAGTATATACCATTGGGGGAGGCAGAAATAATTTTATGAGGAAAATTTTGGATGTGAAAGCTTTGACAAAACAAGTTGCATGGATGGTTTCCTTATTTTATTTAGATAATGAACTATAGATCAACATTTCACAAGTGAAACCAATAATGTTGTAAAACTTATTTGGGAAATAAGTTACTTTATGGTATGGAGATAGGATCTTGTCAAAAAAACACACTGGACTGAGTTCTAAAACAGTTTACCACTTAGAGGAAGTTACAGCCCTGAGTTTGTGAACCAAAAAGTAAAATCAGTGATTCATAGAGATGATTAAACATGATGTATAGAAATAATAAAAAGACACAAGACACATTTGTGTGATAGTGCACTCTTTCCCCCATTTAACTCCGTATAATACACTATTCTCTCTTGTAAATATTACTTGCAAAGTATTCCTACAAATCCTGGTTTACATCACCAAGTATCTACAACCAGCAGGGCTAACTGGCTGTGTTAACCTAGGGAGTGGAGATCAATATACATATGTATACTGCACCTCAGATAGGACTGAAAAGTCACCAAACAATAGTACAACATGCTTCAGAGTCATTGTCCTCCATTAATTTATCGGTCCCCCAGGGTAAGTAAGAACTATCCTAAGTTCTGTCTTTACATTACTATCCAGCATGATAAACTCACCCTAGTTATACAACCGGTGACTATAGACCCATTAGTTTGACCTGTAGTTTGGGAAAGTGCTTTGAGTGGGCACTGTGTTTATCTTTTAAGAATATATTTAGTTTCTTCTGAGATATTTACCGACATGGTTTTATATCTGGGAGATTTAGCTTAATTAATTCGATTTTATGAACATGTAGTAAACTCACTGGATAATGGTTTAGCTATTCATGTGGTTTACATGGATTTAGCCAAGGCCTTTGATTCTGTTCCTCATCTTGTTTTTATTGACATACTGGTTAATAGGTCAGAAAAACAGAGTCAGAATTACTCTAAGTATGTTCTAAACAAGTGTAGAATACCCTGGGGCTCTGTATTTGGTCCCCTGTTGGTTGAACCATCTCAGACTTACCAAAGAATGGAGCAATGGGCAGCAGCACAGACTCTACATGGCATCCTATGGGGGGAAGAGTTCTGCAAACCAACCGATTTGGGAATCTATTGTGATGCACAGTGTAGAATAGAGTGTGTGTGCTGTATCTTTAAGAAGCATTTCAAGGACAGCATGTGCATATAAATAGTAAGCATGTGCTAGCTTCAATGCCATTTTGAGAGTGCAGTCAGAGAGTGAGCATGTATGAGTGTAATTGCTAGTTTGTTTATAAGTTTATCTAAGTTAAAGTTATTAAGCCTCAATTCTGATGTGTTTGTACATAATAAAACTGCTTGAGCAGAACCCATAAAAGACTTGTCTGTTTTATCCTGAGTAGACGAGCGACATGGTGTCAGAAACAGGATTCCAGAGGCTGCTTTCCAGAGCTAGGAGGTGCAGAGATAACAGTGAAGGTAAAAATAAAGCAAAAAACACCAACTGCAGAAGCATAAAATCCAAAATTTCAACTCTGTGAAAGGCTTGCTATCCGAGGTGCTGAAGTATTAAACAACTTTGGATTTTATGCTTCTGCAGTTGGTGTTTTTTGCTTTCTCTGTGTTTTTTTAATAACAGTGAAGGTAAACTAAGAGAAGTGAGCACGAAAAAGGGCCAGAAACAAACCAAAGGTAATGAAAACTTGCACAAATGATTTATTCTATAAAAAGATAAAACACAGCATTACAAGACCACAAACCACATTATTAAACAAGTGAGAGGCACAAAAGGTTTATTAATTCAACAAAATGTTTACGATTAAGATATTTGATAAAATGATTATCAGAAAAGCACATAAGGGGTTTGGAATTACCTCAGGATTGCAAAATTAGCATGTTTAAAACAAAACAGGCATGCTTAAAGTAAAATGAGCACAAGAAAATTAAATGTGCATGAAAAGAGATTAAATGAGAAAAATGAATGTAATAAGTGCAAAAAAGGCCACATTAAGCATAAATAAAGCAAGGCAACTGCATGTTTTTTGGCAATGTACTGTGTTTTGGCATAACTACTATTTCGCATTGTATTCAGGGCATAACTAGAGTTATTTGAAGTATCTCAAAGTGTGTAAAAGTCCTTACAGTGTGTGCTTATTACTGTGCATGTATTCTGAATAGTTTATTTGTGTGCAAAGTGCAACTATTCATAAAGTGCAGTCAGAATACAACCATTTTGAAAAGTTTATTGTGCTGGGTGTGTCTGTTCACAAAGTGCCATCATTACAAAGTGTTTCTTGCACTGTAAAGAGTTATTTAGTTAAGTACCGCAATTTGGGGAAGTTCAGTGTGCTGTGTACTGTTTATTCAAGTGCAATTACTTCGAAATGCTTCTTACTCTGAGCTTCTTATGCCCAGTTTATGTGCCCAGTGCAGTTATTTTGAAATGTTTATTACAATGATAAGAAGTGATTTCTTACAGTACAGTGATTTCAAGAGTATTACAGTACCCAAGAGACTTATTTCGCAAAGTTCAGTTATTCAGAGGCTTGTTGTGCTACTGGGCACAGTTACAAGTACTGGTATAAATTTCTGGTATATGTATATGTGTGTATGTTCATACATACTTGCAAAAGCCTTCATTGACATGTTTTAATATGGCAGATGGATTTTGAAAGCCTTCGCCATTGATGTTTGATCAGAATATTGCAGAGAATTGGAGAATATGTGAGAAAGAGCATGATATTTTATACAAGCATCTTATTCTGATAAAGATGCACACACCAAGCATTCATTTTTCTAAACCTAGCTGGGTCAGAGGCCATTGAAAGAGAGCGTTCATTTGTGTATGCACCAGCAGTATATGAGGGAGAAGGTGAAAACCGTCATATTGTTGTACAGGCTGAATCAAGAGAATACCCTGAGTGTTTGAAGTGCAAATTCAGGGAAATATGTAACCCCCAGACAAATATTACATGAGAGAGACATTTGTTCTACACAAGAGATCAAAAACCAGGGGAAACTTTTGCAGCTTATATAACTGACCTGAAAAACAAAGCTAAAATGTGTAGTTTGGTGACTCAAAAGATGAGTTGATAAAGGACAGGCTTATGTGTGATATTAATAGTGCTGCAGTGAGAAAGATTTTGCTTTGTGACAGTGATTTAACGCTGAGCAAAGCTATTGAGATTTATCAATAGTAGACACTGGTTCAAAGTGTAAGGTTATGTCAGCAGACACATTTGCTAAGGTGAAAGCTGGTGAACAACTCAGTGAGGCTAGCTGTGCAAAACTGGTTGCTTATGGAGGTGAAGAAATTCAAACTGAAGGTAGTGCTTTCATGTTATTTGGCTAAGAACTGTTACAGCTTGCTATTCTATGTAGTCTGAAGACATGTGCAGTCATTATTGGGTCTCAGAGACAGTTTGAGAATGAATCTGGTTTCCTTTACCAAAGAAGTTCAACATATAAACACATCTCCTAGTTCCAACCTTACTGAAACTATTTTTTCAGAGTATGCTAATGTTTTCTATGACAAGTTAGGCAAACTTCTAGTTGTGTATGCTATGAAGTTAGACCCAGAGGTCAGTCCAATGGTCAGACCAGCAAGAAAAGTTCTGATAGCTATGCAGAATAAATTTAAAGATCAGTTGGATAAAATGATGCAGCAAGGTATAATTTGTCTAGTCACAGAGCCAACTGAATGGGTGTTGTCCATGGTAGCAGCCTACAAAAAAGGCTCAGATGAAATCAGAATTTGTATTGACCTAAGAGATTTGAAAAAAGCATTAAAAAGACCACATCATCCAATACGTATAGCCAAAGTCGCAACCTTAATACCAAATGCCACTATTTTTTTCTGTCTTAGATGCAAAAAGTTCATTTTGGCAAGTGCCGCTTCATCCCAAATCCTCATTACTGGCTACTTTCAGTACCCCATTTGGCAGATTTAGATTCCTCAGGATGCCATTTGGAATAAATTCTGCAAGTGAAATCTTTCAGTGTGCAATGGATGAAATTTTTTCAGGTTATCCTTGTGCCATAATAGTAGATGATTTATTGGTTGGAGGCAATGGTGAAGCAGAGCATGACAGAAACATTAAGAGAGTTCTAGACAGAGCACGTGAAGTGAACTTGAAGCTCGATCCTCTAAAGTGCAAATTCAGAATACCAGAAGTTACATATGTAGGTCATTTATTTACTAGCACTGGCTTGCAACCAGACCTGTCCAAGCAAGCAGCCATTCTTGAGATGCCAGCACCTGATAATGGTCAGGCTCTACAAAGTTTTCTTGGTATGGTCAACTATTTAGGAAAGTTTATACCAGACTTCAGTGAGTTGACAGCACCTTTGAGAGTGCTGATGTGCAAAAATGTTACATTTGTCTTGGTTGGAACAGCACCAGAAAGCATTTTAAGACCTTAAGCAGAAAATTGCCACACCTACATTAAGATACTATGATGTTAATTAACCAGTAACTCTTTCCTGTGATGCTTCAAAATTTGATCTTGGCACAGTTATTCTTCAAGAAGGCAGACCAGTGGCTATGCATCAAGAATTCTTACTCAAACTGAAATGCAATATGCTTAAATTGAGAAAGAACTTTTGGCAATAGTATTTGCATGTTTAAAGTTTCATGATTATATCTATGGTCCCGCTATTCAGATTGAAACTGATCACCAACCTCTAGCTACTATTTTAAAGAAGCCTATGCATTCAGCTCCAGTGAGATTACAAAGGATGATGCTCAAATTGCAAAAGTACAACTTCAAAATGGTCTATACAAAAGCAAACTTCTTTATCTGGCTGATACCTTATCGAGATCTCCCAGAAATACATTGGAACAGGTTCATACAGAGAATTTTGACTTTGACGTCATGGAAGTATGTAATTTTTCTACCACAAGACTCGATGAGCTGAGAGATCATACAAAGACTGATCCAATTTTGCAAAAGCTCAACCACTACATTAATGTCCATCAAAGCAATCTAGTGTACCACCTAAAGTGCAAACTTACTTTACTTACAGAGATGAGATGTTGATGGAAGATGGCGTTATTTTCAAAGGTCCTAAAATTGTTGTTCCTGCTTACTTACAACATGAATACATCCAGATTTTGCATCATGGTCACCCAGGTTCTGAATCTACCAAAACAAGGGTGAGAGAACTAGTATGTTGGCCTTCTCTAGCAAAAGACATTGATAAGATACTTTCTTAGTGTTCAGTATGCAATAGTACTAGACCACATTTGAAAAAAGAACCACTTCAGCTAAGTCAAGTTTCTGAACGACCTTGGTCAAAAGTAGCCACTGATATATTAGAGTGGAACAATCAGAATTACTTGGTGTTGATAGACTCTTATTTGAACTGGTTTGAGATTGATTTACTACCTAACCTAACATCCGCTGCTGGTATCATGAAGTTGAAATGTAATTTCTCAGTCCATGGTAGTCCACACAAAGTTATTTCGGACAATGGTACTCAATTTACTAGTCAGTTGTTTCAGAAATTTGCAAAAGATGGGACTTTGTACATGTTGCTAGTAGTCCAGAATATCCACAGTCAAGTGGACTAGCTGAATGTGCAGTACAGAGTGCAAAGCAATTGCTTCAGAGGTCAAAGCATGATAATACCAATGTCTTTTTGAATTTACATAATCTCAGAAACATACCCCGTGACCATATACTTGGCTCACCTGTTCAGAGACTTCTATCCAGGCAAACCAGAACAACATTGCCTATCAGTTTCAGTTTGTTGAGGCCTAAAGCTAAGAACAACAGGTCAATTAGAGCCCAACTATTCAGAAAACATTCTTTTCAGAAGTCCAGCTATGATAAATTATGCAGATTTCTTCATCTATTGAAAGAAGGAGAGACAGTGAGGATACAAAAGGTAAAAGGTTTCAACCAGATTGTTCAAGTAACAGGTATATGTACCTATTTGAGATCCTACTTCGTAGAATCTGAAGGTGTGGAGTACAGGAAAAATAGCAGACATCTTCTTTCTGCTTCAGAATCAATATTGCAACATTGTTCCTGTGATACAGACTCTAGATCTCAGAGCAATCCAGACAATGTTCCTGTTGCAAAATGTGTCTTAACTTCTACTTCCTTTCCTGATGATGTTCCTGATATCCCTAAAGTTGAACATTCAGCAGAGACAGTCCCATTTGCTTGACCTAATTCTAATTTTTATGTCAGATGATTTGGTCGTATTTCTAGACCTAGTGTGAAATACACAGCAACCTGGATATAATTGTTTACATGTTTTTACTTTTGTATAACTGCATGACAAAGAATTGTTTGTATTGATTGCATGTCAGTTAATGTCGTCAACGTTGCATGACTTATTTCTCAAAGAGGGAGAATTTAGAATAGTGTGTGTGCTGTATCTTTAAGAAGCATTTCAAGGACAGCAGGTGCATATACATAGCAAGCACATGCTAGCTTCAGTGCAATTTTGAGAGTGCAGCCCGAGTGTGAGCCTGTATGAGTGTAATAGCTAGTTTGGTTATAAGTTTATCTAAGTTAAAGTTATTTAGCCTCAATTCTGATGTGTTTGTATGGGTGTACTTTCCTACAATGAAAATTCACTTTTTTGAAATGGGAAAGTATATCCCCACTTAAACGAAAGTGCACTTTAACGAAAGTGCAGTTTTGCTTAAGCTCACTAGACCGAACCTACCGCACCACAATGGAGGGCATTGTAAAACGGGCTATGTCCCCCACTGTGATGCGATAGTCACGGAACTTAGGGTTAGGGTACGGGTCAAGGTAAGGGGATAGCCCTACTAACTATCTCCTTACCCTAACCCGTGCCCTAACCCTAAGGTCCATGACTATTGCACCACAGTGGAGGACATAGCCCGATTTGGAATGTCTTCCACTGCGGTGCGATAGTCACGGACCTTAGGGTTAGGGCATGGGTCAAGGTAAGGGGATAGCCTTACTAACTATCCCCTTACCCTAACCCATACCCTAACCCTAAGGTCTGTGACTGCTAGCCCATTTGGTCTATCGGGTTCGTGAAAGTGCACTTTCGTGAAAGTGCACTTTCGCGTTAGTGTGGGTGTACTTTTGAAGTTCGAAGTAGTGAACTTTCGTTCTTCAAAAGTACACCCACTTGTACATAATAAAGCTGCTTGAACAGAACCCACAAAGACTTGTCTATTTTATCCTGACTAGACAAACGACACACAGTATCCTCATGATAGCAGAACATAGATCACAGACTATGTGCCGTGGCAGGGCTAGCCACTTGATGTAAAATTTGGATCTAGGTGATTTGGTCATGATTACTAATGTTGCCAAATGGGCATGGGTATTTGTATGTTCATAGGTGTTTACTAGGCTAATGAACATAAGGACCTTTTTAAGCCTAGCCATGCATCCCAAATCTCTGACAAGTTCTGGTACCCTTGATAAGTGTAAGCAGGGGATTGTGAGATGAAGCATTTATAAGCAGGAACTTTGGAGATGAACCATTTACAGGTTTCATGTGTCCATTAGAGACATAAGTGCCATGCTAGGGATGAATGTCCTGCTCTCCATTCAATTGTCCAAGTTACACTTGAATTAGGTTAGGGAGGAACACTACTTTACATGGATGGGGAGCCTGCTGCAGAGACTGAGTAGTCTCTGGGATACATACCTGTCTCTCCAGCAGGTCCTATTTATATCACAGGCAAGGTGTAAGCCTTTAAAATGGGTAATTTTGGTGCTGTTTGTTTTGTGGATATGCAGGAGTTCCGTCAGAGTGGGGTCTGATAATGCCCTGTATGCCAAGCATAGATCACCCCTCAACAGCATGTAGGAGACAGAATACAGGGAGAGGGCCTTGAGGCAGTCTGCCTAGGACATTTTACTTATGCCCTCTATTCTTTTAGTGAGGAACCTCTGTGGATGTTCCAATTGTTGGATATACCTGGTTAGGTATATACCAAAGGGGGCATTGTACTCAATGTCAGGTCTGTTGAATGCTGAATATAGTGGAAAAATGACTTCCTTGGACCTAGATGCCATACCTTTATTTATAAGTTGCGCAATATAGAATGCCTTAGAATGATTTCCTCACTACTGTAGACATGTGATGGTCAAAGGCTAGATTACTGACTATATGTATCCCTAAGTCCCTGACTACTAGGTCACCTCTAAGGGGTGTGTTGTCAATATGATAGTTACCATGGGTGGATGCATTCCCAAAGGATACTGTTATGCATTTATTGGCATTTAGTTTTAGTCCATGGCTCTGACACCAGTTATTTGTCTGTCAGCCCCTCCTGGAGAACATCTGTGTCAGTGTGAGATTCAATGACAGCTCCTAATTTGCAATCATCTGCAAATTTAGTCAGCCAGAGACCATTGACATTGTCCTTGTCTTCAGAGAAGTAAATGCCAAAAAGGAGCTGTCCAATGTCCGATCCATGAGGGACTCCACTTGTGACTGGCTTATTCAGTTTGGAGTTAGACTGGCCATACATCCCATGGCTAATAATTCTATATTACCCCTAGTGAGAATAATTGTGATCATGCCACAGACTGCATGGGATAAAACATTTTAGGAGCTGTCCATTAGTAGTACAGGGGATACTCCTGGGGTATCTATTATCCATCCATAGATACAAAACTGAGTTGGAATATGCATAGGGATGAGCTTTGTTTTATGTGTAGAGGGGTTTATTCCCAGCAGTGGTATTCCCTGTGAGATATACCTGTCCCTCCAAACTGTTCTGTTGATGTTGCAGAAGAGGTTTAGATCTCTGGACTGAGTATTTTGATGCCATTTGACTTGCTGATATGCAGTAGGTCAATCAGTACTAAGTCAAAGGATGCCTTGTATGCCACCTAGAGGTCACTTCTTAGCAGTTTGTAGGATACTGAGTGTAGGATACTGAGGTTAGTCTCAGAACTTTGAAGTGGTCCATGTAGGGCATATTGTTTAGGTCTTGTGTCCTTTTATTAAGTTATCTCTATGGGCATTGCAGTAGTTGCATGTCTCTGAACTGATACATGAAAAAGAGGGCATTATACTCAATGACTGGCCTAATGAGGGTTGAAAAAAAGGGGACAATGACATCTCTAGATCTAGAAGCAATCCCTGTTTATAAGCTGCTAAATGTTGGTCAAAAGTTAGGTCACTATCTACATAAATTCCTAAATCCTGAACAACTGGGTCAACTCTTAAGGGCATATTTTGTGGTAGTTTCCTGGGGTAGAAGACTTCCCAAAGGATACAATAGTGCATTTTCTGGTATTTAGTTTCAGTCCATGATTTTGGTACCAGTTATTTATTTTGGCCAAACATTCCTGCAAGATAGCTAAGTCATCTGGGAATTCAATGATTGCTCTTAGGTTGGAGTGTCTGCAAACATAGTCAGCCAGACCCATTTAGTATTGACTTTTACATCAGAAACGTAGTTGATAAACAGGAGAGGTCCCATCACCAAACCCTGGAGGACTCCACTAGTTAGTGGTTTCTTTGTGGAGATAGCCCCCTGTTTTAATCATTTTCATCCTATCTGTGAGCCAACTGGCAATTCAGTGGGTGACACGGGTTTATTCTGAGTTTACTTAGCTTTTATACTTTGTCTGAGTAGGGGATTTTGTCAAAAGCTTTGAAAAAGTTGAGGTATGTGGTGCTTACTGTTTTACCTTCATCCATTGTTTTGGTGACCTTTTCAAAAAGTCCACCAGGATGAGTAAGCATGAATTTTCCCTGACACATCCAAACTGACATGTTTCCAGTGTTTGGAGGATTCCTATGTCCTCACTGATTACTTCCATGATATGTCTTTCCATGACTTTGCATATGAGACTGATCAGACGTATTGGTCTGTAATTGTCTGGGTCTATAGAAGGTCCTCCCTTATGCAGGGGAAATTACTGTAGGTGTTCTCCATTCACTTGGTGCAAAACCTGTATGGAGGCTGAGTCTGAATAGTGTTGTTAGGGCAGAAGCTAAATTGTGCTTCATGCTATTTAAGATACATCCATGGATATTGACAAGGCCCATCAATGCAGTACTTTGAGCTTTTGATAGCATTTTTAGGACTTGGTCTAGGCGATAGCTGGAGGCAAGTTGGTTTCAGGTGTATCTTGGGAGAAAGATGTAGAGGAGAGAGGGGCAACGTTTGTGCTGAATTTATTGGCCACTAGCTTTACTATACCTTCAGCCTCTGTGTAGAGAACACCATTCACAACCAGCTTGGTGCAATTCTGCATTGTATTTCTAAGATTATGAACATAACTAAAAAAATGCCTTGTGATTGTCTTTGACTTGGGTTGCTATTGTAACCGCAGACTGGGCTTTGGTGGATTTTATTAAGCTTCTGAGCTGTTTGTTTATTCCAGGGATGGGTATTCTATCATTCTGGGAAGAAGTCTTCTTACATTTGGTCACAGTTCTCTTCCTTTTATTGTACAGCTTGTTGGTATTATGGATTCACTGTGTGGTTTGTTTCAGGGGCTTGCCCTGAGCTTGTTCCTACAGGGTACAGCTATACAGCTGTTTACATGTTATAGCTTGGTGGTGTATATTTCTGCATATTCAACTGAGTTAACTGGGTTTGGTGGGGATTTAATGGGGATTTAAGCTTGCCAGTGTATCACTTAGGAGTTAGTAGTTTGTCTTTGAGAAACTTCTAAAGCTATGTTGGCTGGAAGGGGTCTCTGGTTTCAAATTTATTTCGAAGGAGACAGCTTTATGGACAGATCTAACATATGATAAAGGTATGCAAAGGATGGTACAAATGCCCCAATATTAGTAACAACAAAATCCAAAAATATTGTTATCCCTAGCTGGTACTCTAACTAATTTTCAACTGCATTTTTACTGACAAAGTCCACGAAACTTGTGCTTGTGCACTAGTGGTGTTGTAGATTTCCCAGTCTGTAGTTGGATAGTTTATATCACCTAGGATAATGGTATGGGGTTTAATACTGAGTGGTTTCAGTTCCTGTAGATAGGTGTTGTGTCTTTCTTACGTCATAGAGGGAATTCTATAGCTAACTAATATATGATACAGGACCTTTCTGATGGTGATGTGGATATGAAGAAGCTTTAGCACATCATGATGCTTTATCAGCCTTGATGTGAGTGCCTTCTGGATGAAGATTTAGACATCTCCACTGTTTTTGTCTATGACTCTGTGACATACGACCTTGTGTCTACAAGGTTATACCTTCTACATTACTGCCCTTTATACCCTGCAGCATCTTTTGACCTTTGTATAGTTAAGGATTTGATGGCAAAGATGACACATATTACAAATGTGAATGATCTGCATGTTTTATTCAAATGGTGTCTTTTTTCTGTGCCACTAATCATAGTTATGTGGATACTCATGGTACAGTTCCCACAGCAATACCAATATAATTAGCATAACCAAGGACCTCATGTCCATGTACCAACAAATTTAGCAGGCCTAATTCCCCATAGCGTACTTCAGGCCCTAGGATGACACCTCATGCCCTATATTGTACATAGTTACAGCTGTGGCCATTCTAGTTCCAGTACATAAACTGCAACATGTCCCTCCAGTGTTGGACACTGGTGACACATATACATATTCATAGAGAGAAAACTAAAGCATGCACTTTTTCCGTTTGTCTGTATGTTTCTGTCTTTAGCTGTCTCTCTTTCTCATACTAAATATCTAGCATTCTAGTATGCCCAAGCTGCATAGAGTTTTACTTCATAACTGCATTTTATATTCTTATAACTCTGGTCCTGAGCACATACTTATGCTATTTCTATATATGTTCCATGGCTCCCTATTATAATTAAGAGACCCAACACTTCAAAGTTTAAACTGCAGTCCTAAAAAAAATATAACAAATTGCAAAATGTGCCATTGCTCTTTTATTTCATTTCTGAAAGAGGGCTTCACACCTTTCAGCACCTCTGATTCAGGAAGGCTGCACCCCAATGTCCCAGCTACTTCAGACTGAACCATTGAACCTCACAAAATTGAAAACTACATGTTGGATGAGTAACAATACTCTAACATACCACAGTCTTAAACGTAGTACATAACTACCTGGTCCATGCTTAAATTCTTGTTGCTGCAAGGACTGAATTAAGGTCCTTGGACTTTCAACAGGCACACATGTTCCACAGTATAAAAGTCATCTTTTACAAGGATTCACCATCCACTTGCCATCCTCATCTATATGGCACCATGCCATGGGCTTGCAGACTTCTGGTAAAATTCATGCAGATTTCATCTTGAACACTACATATACTCCAATACTACAATTACACAACAGCTCATTCGAGCCAGTTATGTTAACCCTAGAACTAAAAACTACTACAAACTTTTATTCAAACTTCAAAAACTAATAATTAATTCTCAAACTAACCTCACAATGGATAGGGACATCCACCCCAACCCAGGACCACTCCATCGGAAGCATTCAACCCAATATATAACATCCCTTCTACCTCTCTCCTCATCTGCCACCTAAACATTAGAAGCCTAAATAATAAAATCCACTACCTGCATGCACTCTTGGCAGTACACTCCCCAGATATACCATGTCTTATGGAAACCTGGCTTAAGCCATCCACCACTGACAATTAAGTTACTCCTCCAGGTTACAATATAATACGACTGGACCGCACCTCAAAGAAGGGAGGGGGGTAGCTGTCTTATATAAATCTTCAATTAATGTAACTATTTCCAACTCACCACAAGCTCCTCAAGCTGATAAAGCTGAAATACTCTTTACAAACTACAAATTAACCAGCATAAATCTATAAACATCGGCTCCATTTATATCCCACCTGGTAACAACACCAATATCCTTGAAGACATTCTAAAGTGGCTGTCCATAAACTCCCCACAAGAAACTATTGTTTTAGGTGACTTTAATATAGAGTGGAACACCTGCTCCTCAGACTTCCCTACTACCCACATAACTCTATATGGTTTCCTCCAAGTCATAACCTCCACCACTAGAACTAGTAAGCCCAATAACAAAGAAAATATACTAGATTGGAGTCTCATTAATAACCCTCCCCAAATGTATAAGGCAGGCACCCAACCTGAGGAAATAAGTGATCACTTTCTAACATATATACTCAGACAAAAAACTGATATCCCTCAAATACCTAGCTTTAGAACTATTAGGAACAATAAGAGCTTCAATCAAACCAAATTCCAAATAGAACTTCAAACATGTAACTGGAATAGACTAAAACTACTCCCACTAGACGAGGCAGTATCACACTTTAACTCCGCATTTCTTACAATCCTTGACAATCATGCACCCACCCGAACCGTCAGAACAAAGAAAAAAGTAGCACTGTGGCTGTCCAAAGAAACTAGACAAAAAATCATGAATAGAAATAAAGCCTGGACCTCTTGGAAAACCAATAAAACCCCTAAGGATCAACTTATATATAAACAGCTAAGGAATGATGTTAAGAAGTCTATAATATTAGACAAAAAAGACTATTACTGTAACCTGCAACATAAAAATCAAAATCAACCACAAAAATGTTGGTCCAGCTTAAACAATCTTCTCCATCCAGGTAATACTACTACCCCTACCCCCATGTCTATCCTCCAGAAATTTCCAGAAAATATTGCCAATACCTTCAACACCTTCATTACGGAAATTATACAATCCCTTGCCAACCAACTAGGCCCCAATAACCTAGATCCTATTAACCCCATATCTAATACCCACCCATCCTTTAACTTTCAACCTGTACCAACAGCACTTATCCAATCCTTAATCAAGAAACTGAAACCCACCATCCTATCAGCAGACCTACTCCCGGCTGAATATCTTCAAAAGACTGCAGATGCAATAGCATATCCCATCTCCATATTAATTAACAGAACCATCTGTGAAGCATATATCCCCTCCATTTGGAAAATTTCCCACGTAATTCCTTTCCACAAAGTGGGTAACTCCACTGATCTATCAAATTACCTGCCCATTGCCATTCTGTCCCCTCTGGCTAAAATTATGGAAAAATGTATCCACAAGCAACTCCTTCATTATCTCAATTTTCACAATCTCCTAGCTCCCTCCCAGCATGGATTTAGACCCCACCATAGTACCACCTCAGCCCTTCTATCCTTCTCTCAGACAATAAATCTGAAATAATAATATGCTCTCCTCTGCCGTCTTTCTTGACCTATCTAAGGCATTTGATGTGGTAAACCACCAACTACTCATTTGAACACTAAAACCTCTTGCCATAGACAGCCTGGCAATACTCTGGTTTCATTCCTATCTAAGTGGCAGACAACAAGCTGTGCTATGGAAGGATAGCCTTTCCTCCCTACTGCCAGTCACCCTTGGAGTTCCTCAAGGGTCTATACTAGGACCTCTCCTTTTTCCATCTTCATTAATGATCTTCATACTGTCATCCCCAAAGCAACCTGCATTCAATATGCAGATGACTCTACCCTAATCTGTTCTGCCACCTCCTCATTAGACCTGCAGACCTTAACCCAAAATACTTTCAACATAGTAGAAAACTGTCTCACTTTCAGGTGTCTTCTATTGAATCCAAATAAAACAAAACTGCTACTCTTCACCCCCACCCAGAAAGCTACACTCCCATCATTTACCATAACATCTAATAATGGCACAATAATTTCCCCAGAAAGTAATACAAAACTATTAGGTTTAATTGTTGACAATAACCTTAAGTTTGACACTCACATCGACAAATCCACTAAAATAGTTAACATGAAGCTAAGATCTCTATATAGGACTAAGGCATTTCTAAACTCAACTGCTAAGACAGTGATTGCCTGAACACATTTACTTTCAACCCTTCTTTATGCCTCCCCAATCTATACAAACCTGAGTAAATCTGACCTCAATAAACTCAATAGCTGCTATAATAACATAGACAGATTTGCCACAGGCTCGGCATAAATAACCCACCACCGTATTAACCTACGATCTGTAAGCTGGCTAGAGTTTCCCTCTCAAATCCAGTATAACCAATTAATAATAGCCCACAAAGTCCACTATCAGCTCGAAAGCACACCACTACTCAAAAATATAATTACCCCATACAGTAACCTAAAAAACATCCACTCTCCTGACAAAATGCTGGCACAAACTGTTAAGTCTAAAAACTCAGCAGGTTAGTCATTATTTTGCAACTCTGTTGGTGCAATCTGGAACTGGCTCCCTGCTGAACTTACAGCAATCCATTCTATAAACCAATTTAAAACATCTCTCAAAAATACCTAAAAAGTCACTGGCTGTGCCCCTGTACTAACCCTGACTAACCAGCTCACTGCTCTCTTCACTATCTGGCTATCTGTAAAATAGTCTCAAAAGTCTAAAAAATTGACTATCGTTCTTATATGTATTGTCCTAATGAATGATATGCTACCTTATTCAGCCTTGAATCACTAAAATGTCTAAGTTCGAATAAGAAAATATTGTAAAGTTTTAAGTATGTATGTATTCCAAGTTTTTAAGTATGCATGTAATCCTATAATTCTACACTGGTATCTATATGTAACTGTATAAAACTGCTACTGTTAACTCTTATTGTAACTATCCACATGTGGAGCTTTTCTCCCCAGGCCTACGCTGAAAATGGACCTGTGTCCAGTTGGACTATCCCGTTTAACAAATGTAAAATAAATAAAATAAAAATAAATAAATATAAGATATCGCCATACATGGTCATGCAATGTTGTACTATCTACCCTCCCATCACATCCCTATGGTGGCCCTGTAAACACCAGATTGGCCTTATACACTAGCCATTTTGTGCTGTGTTAGTCTCCAGTGGCAGCAGGGTTCAGGGTTCTGTGCATAGATAATAAAGTCGATCTGCATTACGGGCTATGGAAAGTCATTACATAGTTCAGAGGTACCCATCCCTTCAGGGCTGAATGCTGTTATTAACATAGGTTACTGTCTGCTGCACAGTGTACTTTACTTTGATTACAATACACAATAGACAACTACTGTGTGATTTGCTCCACTCGCATATTCCTTTCCGCTTCCAAATTTTAATTAGTTTGTCATTCAGGGCAGAGATACAACTTCCTTGAAATTCATGTGCAAAGTTGTCTCTTGGAAGTAGTTCTCTTTCAAACTGTCAGATTTCGCAGTGTACGACTTTATAGATATTTTATTTCCATAGTCAATGTGTGTGCAGTTACTTGGAGTTTATATGGGCTTTCACTTTACAAAAATCTTAACATAAGTGAAATGATATAGTGCTGACACAACTCTTTGTTGAGAGCTAAAATGTACTTTACTATCATGTGAAAAGCATAAAAAAATTCTAAAATGCCAATATATGTATGGTAGTCAGGAACATGACCTTCAAATCAAGTTAACTTTTTTGTACTTTGTTACCTTTGCGCAGATTAAACAACTACACTTTAAACAAGACTTTTCTTCCTCTTAACAAAATGATTCCTACACTGCCACACAAAAAGGAGTATTACTTATATCTTTTTGTGATACATTATTTTCTGTCTAGTTTTCCTTTTCACAGAAATTAGACTGCATAAAACTTTGTAAAGAACTAACTTGGATTTTGCACACAGACTGCAAGAAGCAAAGTGAGACTGTTCTTCTGCAAGGAGGTAAGCCATCCTGCAAGGGATCTGTGGGCTTATTCACACTTTCACTACAATTTTATTGAATTATGCCAGCATTTACTTTGGGGGATTGGTACACAGTGGGGAGTGTGATTTTGCCCTTTCCTCATTGTTGTGGGATCTTGGAGATGGTATATATAAGTTGCAGGTGATGTGAGTTGCACATCTCCCACATGCAAGGTGCAGGTGGGCTTGCCCCCCCATAAACGTTATTTTTTATCTTTTCTCATGTAGTTTTCAATTTTGTGAGTTTCAGTGGTTTGTTGTTGATGTTGTGAATGTCAATCTAGTGGGTCGGCGATATAGTGTCATAGAATCCTGTCAAAATATCTTCACGTAGTTCGTGGTTGTGTGTACTAGAAGGTGAGGGACTATTCAAGTTTTCAGAGTCCTCTGTATTTTTGTACCATGGAGTTGGTATGGTTAAGCTAGGGTATGGGGGCTTCATTATGTGTGAGGTCTTGTGAGTTGCAGGTAATCTTTCATCTTGCAACAGCTTTAAATGTAGTTGATTTATTTGTAAATGTTCATCGTTTTTGTTGTATAGATCATCAGCCACAGAGCATTTAGGCTTAAACCTGTTGCTGAAAATATTCTGTTGAAAGCTAATTTTATAATAATGGGAAATGGGTGACATGAACTGGTATGCCTTGATACTTTTTGAAGGATTCAACTGAATCATGATTTCTCAGCTTGTCACCTTGTTTGGCATTTCAGTGTTATTCAGCTTTCTCAGTGCATACCATGATGAATTTGTATGAAATCTCACAAAACTTTCTTTAAGAATTTGTCACACTTGCTGTTCCATCATAGGGCTCATTGCAATTAAGAAAATAGTCCAAAAAAGAAGTCTATATTGCAAGGTATTTACAGCCTTGCCATCTTGCGCTTCCACTGGGGCTATCTATAAACCTACAGAGTCTCTGAAGATGCAAGCTTCCTAGGAAGAGACAAGCCAACTCTACTGAAACAGCTGAGTGAGTAGCTGAGACTGGAATGGCATGAAATGTTATGCTCTGACTGAGGGAGTGAAATTATTAATTAATTTATTATTTATTTATTTACATTTGCTAATTGGATAATGTCTGGCTAGACAAACAGCCCATTTTCTGGAGTCCCTGGGAGAAAAGCTCCATAACAGTAGCACAAAAATAGATGACAAAAAATTTACAAATATTTACAAAGAATATACAAATAAAGTTTAACAGTTGCCTACAATCACAATTTACAAAAAGAGAATGTAAAACAGAAAACATTACATTTTCTAAGCCTTACTACAGACAGTACCCGTTGTGGTATTTTCATTTGGTAAAAGTAAGACAGGGAGAATATAGCAGAAAAGAACAGTTGATTGATGGCATGAGAAACTAGCCAGGAGTATTACAGGAGCATAGCCATTGTTGAGTAAGGTATTCCTTTAGGAGTTGTTTGAAGCTATGACTGGTTAGGTTCCACTGTTTGGCTACTTTACAGGAGAAGAAGGGGTCACCAAAGTAATTATGGGACTTTGTTACATTGAGTATAAGTTTATCAGATGATCTAAGGGTCCTGTGGTTGGTATTTAGTTGTACTAGGTTGGAGAGTGCAGGGCAGTTTTCAGTTCTGTGGATAATGCAGTGGGTAGTGGTGAGCTGATTGAGTGATAACAGACTGGGAAATTCAAGCCATTGTAGTTTTTGAAGAGCCAGACAATGATGGATCCTGTTAGATATATTAGCAGCAAATTTTGCTATTTTATTATAGCAGGAATCAAGTAGATGTAAATCAAACATGCACAGGTTAGTGAAAATTTGAGAACAGTAGATAGGAGGTGGGATCTGGCTGTGGCTAGTCTGGCATTTTGAGTAAGGTAAGGTTTGGCCCTATATAGTGCACCAAGTTTTATGTGGACTTTTTAAATTCTGAGTGATATGTGTTTTCCAAATGTTAGGTTGCCTGTTGTGACACCAAGTAGTTTTGTTTGGTTAACTGGTTCAATTATAGTGTCATTAGTGGAGTAGATGGAGAGAGGAGGTGGGTTGGCTTTGGATTTCCTGTTGGAGAAGATCATTAACTTTGTTTTGTTTGAGTTTAGGAAAACTTGTGCAAGATGATATGAAGACACTGACTTGTGGCCCTCAGACAAATTAAATTAATTTCCACTGTTATACCAATGTTTTTTAAATGTAATTTCTTGTCATTTTGATGATTTCATTAAACATTTCTAGTTCATCTCTCTCTCTCTCTATAACTATATATATATATATATATATATATATATATATATATATATATATATATATATATATATATATATATATATGCACAAAAGTAATGTGGATTCTGTGTACAGAACCCTCAGAAAGTAAGCTGACAGTATCATAAGAAGCAAATAGAGAATAAATACAGGTTGGGTGAATCCCACCTTTTCCCAACACTCAGGTAGCCCAGATTTGGGATTTACCAATATATTTGAGGAAAAATGGGAAATGACGATCTATATGAATCTAACAGTATCTTACTCCTTAAAATGCTATTTAATTTTCAGCATGTAGACAATCCAGTAGTTGTGAGTGGATACAGTTTTCTGAAATCTTAGAGAGAGAGATGAAAGAATGTTAATAATTTTCAAATTCCAAAAGATCAGTGGATTTGCCACATTTATGCAGTGGTAGAGTATGGGATTGCTTGCAGATAGCAGGGACATATGACTCCTATGAATATATTGATCGATATGGATATGAGGTTTGCTATTACACCTACAACTATCTTAAGATATTCTGCAGGGTGATTTTTCAGCAGGGAGTGGTGGGTTTCATTTTCACAGATTTTTTTATATTGTTATTGTTGAAGCTGGGTTGCGAGTCAAATAATTTTGAGTATTGGCATATCGTAGCAGAAAGGAGTAGTTGGGAGAAGTTTTGGTGTTTTATGATTGAGAGGGGTGGTTGTGTGAGACCAACAACTCAGTGAGATGGGGCCTCGGTTTAACATCTCATCCAAAGGACAATGCACTCAGGATTGCAGTACCCTCCAATTACTGTACTGCAGTGTCAGCAATCAGTCTACCTGGTGTGAGAATAGAACCCACATCCTTCCACATCAAAGGTGAATTTGATACCTGTGGCACCACTTACATTTTTGCCAGATATTAAAAGTTTAATTCTTATTATTTTCAATGTATCTCTGCTTTTGGACTGCCTGTGACAGTCAATGCTGAGTGTGAGTGAGTGAATATGTGTGTACATATGTGTGTGTGTGCGTATGTGTGTGCGTGTGTGTGTGTGTGTGTGTGTGTGTGTGTGTGTGTGTGTGTGCGTGTGTGCGTGTGTGTGTGTGTGTATGTGTGTAATATCACTTTTGCCTCCTGCATTTTCAAATGTAATGTCTGTAACAATCTGAAAGTATTTTACTGTCAACCTAATAATAAGTCATCAGTGTATACAGCTTGCGATATACTATTCAATATATTATCATTCTGCTTTCTACATTTCTTACATCCCTTTCCCATTTATGTTGCCATCTTCTAATTGTGAACGATCTATGATCTTTACCTCCACCAGATGGCACCATTGGATTAGGTATACTCATCCAATGCAGCCACTTTATTGAGCTAACACATTCCTCAAAATGTGTTTTCCTGTGCAAATGAATACAATAATATTAATAGAACACAAAGGATTGCAGCTCCCCCCAGTTACTGTACCTAATTTTTTCCCATTGCACATCTCTGTACTTTGGTTTAGAATGTCACTATCTGATAGAAGTGGAAAGCACTGAGGGTTAAACCCAGTCAATAATGCCAGACATTAAAACGTTTAATTCCTCTTATTTTAATGGATCTGCTTTTGGACTGCATGCTTCAGTAAGCTAGTGTGTGTGTGTGCCTGTGTGTGTTAAAAAAGCCAGTCAAAGGAAATGGTACCAGCACTAGGTCAAAAATATATATATGCAGTTACAACTTAAAATATTGAAAGCACATTTGACTGAAAAGTTTTTTAGGGGTGAAAAACATTGAACTTACAATACTGAAAGCATATTTGAATGAATGCTCATTTTTATAATATTTTCAGGTAGGAGTTTGCAGGAAAATTAATGCTTTACAGAAAAGGTTATAGTGATTAGTGTGTATGTGCAAGTGTCTGCCAGTTCGGGCTAGGGTTAGGGTTAGATAAGGGAATAGATTTACTGTTTTACATGTTTGGTGTTGTGTGTGATCTTTGTCCTCTTGTCTTGTGTATTAGTACGGTTAAGGAATTTTTTTAGCCAAGTAAGGTGTAAGGTTAAGGTTAAAGTTAACACACATGAGTAAGGTATTGCAGTGGGAGGAAGAGGATTAATTCAAGGTTGGATTTTCTAATTGCAAAATCAGGTTTGATGGATGGAGAATGTCAATAACAAGAAAAAAGGAAGACAGTGGCATATAACACATTACAAGTGTGAAAGCATTTAGCATAGTCTAGTGATGGCAACTAAACAGGTAAAAGTGCTATTTGAGGCATGTTGAAAAGTAGGTTACATTAGATACGCAAACCTACTAGGTAATAAAACCAAATACTAGAGCAAGTGCTTAGCCATGTTATATGGTTGCAGTTCCAAAAAAGCACTCCCCAGCTATATAGTCAGGCTTCCGAAGTGGAATAGGCATGTGCAAGAATGCTTTCAGAATACTGAAGCAGTCATTACTTTCTCATAATAAAAAACATTTCCCTCATGAATACATAGAGATTGTTCTATGAGACATACTAGATTGTATATGAGAGAACCCAAAGTTTGCTACCTGTTTTTTTTGCATAACAAGGAATCCTATAAATGTTTTCAAAGGTTAAAGCAGAGGATATCTGCTAAGAACACTAAATGAACTGTCATTTTTGACATTACATCTGGGTGCTTTCAGTCACAGGCAGGAAGATAACAGGGCCATTGATCTAGCACCCCACTGACAAACAACAAATCCTGTATCTTGGATACAGGGTACACTAATGTATTCAGGGATGTAGCTGTGTGCCACTGATTCTCATACAGTGCTACACTATTTTCAGCCCTACAATACTACAGTGAGGTGTTGGTATAATGACTGGAGCACAGTATTCAAGCTGGGGAAAAGGCAGGCTTTAGTATGCCCATGGGATCATGAACTGTTACATTCCGAACTAGACAGTAATCTAAAGATGAATACGATCTGGCACTGATCTGGCAGGCACTTGAATACCGAGGCATTTCCTAATATGGTGTTCCCCAAAGGATATTAAGTGTAGAGATTATGATTACATGCTCCACTCTATTTGTCACTATAGTGCCATTTGCAAAGAAGGAAGCAGCGGCAGTTAGCAGCTTTGATCTTTGAACAGTTTAAGTGTTACTTCAGACAGCTGTTAGGCCATCTACATAATTTGGGCAGTTGAGAAGATGACAGCAAAAATGGTGACTGGTATTTACAATAAGCTATATAAAGAGGCAATACAAAAGTGCACGTAATCTTGAAGATCATCTGGCAATATATATATTTTTTTCAAAATAATAACTGGATAAGCCTAATGTGAAGTAAGTGAAAGCACTTGAAGGCAGAAGAAAGGCACCCCAGAATGTGAGTAAGCATTTTTACACAGAGACTGATGAATGGATGGCTACTCTGTTTCATGATAACAAGTGTCCATCATTGAAAGATAACACCTTTATGGTCACAGTCTAATTGCATGATGCAATGTTTCATGGTCACTGTTGGAAAGCAGTCAGAACAGCAAATATTACAGTGCTGTAGGCTGCTGAACTTCATTTCCCCTGACAAACTGACATTTATTATTTATTTTATTTTATTCATTTGTGCATTTTTTGGGTGGAGAGACCACCAATCCAAGTGGACCACTTTCAGGCTCAACTCAGGATTTACAACCAGGTTAAAAAATATATACAAGGTAATGTAAGAAGTTGGTTATACAGTTATTTACATTAAGAAAATTGCATTAAAAATAGCTGTAGGATTAATGAATGTAAGGTTGGCAATAGGTTGCTAAACTTCTTGCAGTAGGAGTGCATAGACTAGTAAAGGCTGCATTCTACATAGTTAATCTACAAAACTTAGGAAAATAGTAATGGCACACTATTTTACACTGAGATATATACATCAGGACGAGGAGGGTAGTATAGGGAAGGATTTATGAATACAATAGGTGAGAAGGGAAAATAGAGGGTTTACTACCAAACTATTGAAATTAACAAACTTTAATCATTTTGTAGACTATCCTTGTCGAATTTGGTAATGTCACTTTTAACAGAATGTTGGCAATCATCACCTCGATGTCAGCATTTGAAATTATTTGAAATATGAGGACATGATGTCAAACCCTCAGGCTGTTGTGGTGAAGCTGCTATGGAAATTGTAATGCTTTTTACGGTTTTGCGTTTTTGCAGAGGGTCAAGCCCCCATGCACCCCCACACCCCCTGCAAATTAATATATTCTAACTCCAAGATCGCACTACAGTGAGGAAAAGGGGAAATTTCCTGATCCCCACTGTAGTGCGATCTTCATTCAGAACATCAGTCTCATATTAGCAAAAGTAAACTACCATTTGCTAATGAGGATTCAAACATTTCCAGACTGGCATTACAGAAACTGGGAAACACACATTGGACGATTCCAGTTTCATCTAAGTGCTGTTCCACATTTTGATACTAAAACAAATGTAGATGTGATGAGGTTAGGAGGGGACTGTGAGGAAGAAAGTTGTGTGAGGAAAGTTTTAGAGGAGTGAATTATTGTGTTTAGGAAGCAGAGGAGGAAGGAGGCAGAAAGAGGATTTATATGAAGAGTAGCTTTGTGGGAGCTGACAATAAATTTGTTAGAGTTGCATGCATTTGTTGTCTAGAGTAGCATAGGCATGATAGGAGAAAAGCCTGAGCTTGGATGTATTTGGTGGGGTGGAACATATTTGTAAGTGTGTGCAAAAATGTTATGGAAGGAGAAATTGTGTAGTATCTGTAATGTAATGCTGTAGTAGGTTCAATATCCTAATGTGGGGAGTAATGAGGCCTAGTGGAACTCAAATAAGTGTCATCAATAAAACTGCGGGGAGTGCTGCTGAACTGTTTGGCAAAAGAGACTAAGCGATGATGCTTGTAAAGCAATGCATTTGGATTGGTTATGCAAGAAATGCTACAGCCATTTATGTAACAGTATGAATTGTAATGATTTAATATTTTTAGGTATGGTTTCCTTAACTTTGGATGTCAATATAGAAAAGTGCTCTGTGTGCTCTGTGCATTTCAGGTTTGATAGTGGAGTTTGAAGATGAGGTAAGGGGTATAGTTTGAGAAAGAGACTTTAGATTGCAGGGATATAAAACTCTTTCTGGAATTCTGTAAGCAAAGTAAGAGAAATTTCTTCCTATACGAGTTTGAATAATAGGGTACCCAGAAGGATGAAAGGTCTTTGTGGTATAGCCAAGCATTTGGCTTTTACCAGAGTAAGGCAGTGGTGTTCCCCTTTAGGGAATAGGTTAATGAGCCAGCAAATGTTGTTTGAGGTGGTTTGTAGAATAGTGCAGTTCTTCTGAGAAACAGAAACAATGGGTGGCAGACAATATCCAAGCTAAGGGAGGAGGACTCCTTTCCCTTTTGCTGCCCTAGCTACTGAAGAGAGGAATTGGGACATTTTCCTGGACCAAAAAAGTAATTATTAACCTTAGTTTTAGTAACCTGAATGTGATACTGGAAGTTAAAAGAAGGGTCTACCACTCTGGCTTTCATAGCTTAAATGTGATACTGGAAGTTAAGAGAAGGGTATATCCAGATTCCAAGGCATCTGTAGTAAGGATTGTTTCCTGCAGTTGCAGAGCATTGTTTTCTTTTTTTACATTAAATAATAGCTTGTGTCTGGTTAGCCACTTATGTAGTAAAGTCATGTCACATTTGAGTTGCTGTGTTATCCCAGCTCTGTAGATGCCCATTTCATCTACATGCAGTACAACTGAGAGAGGTTGTTGACTAAAAGAGAGAAGAGAACAGGAGAAAGTATGTAGTATTGAAGAACCCATTGGAGTAACTGATAGTGTTGAAGGCTTTTGGTTAGGTCTGTGATGACCTCTCTACCCTGGGCCAGTAATCAAGGAGCCTCAGTCCTCACCACTGATACAAGTGTCACTAAGAACAGGAATGAATTTACACAGTATTTTCAGATGCAGCTTTTTGCATGAAGCACATTTTCCCCCAGCAGCACACAGGGGACTTGCTTCAGACCTGGAACTGGACTCTCTGTCTCTGCAGATCCCAACCAAGACTCACTTTGGAGCACCGTGTCCCAGTTCCAAGTAGCTGACACACCTATACCTGGGTATTTGATTTTCACATAAACACACACACTCCTGGGAAAGTCTGGTACAGATTTACTAGCTGTACACCTTCTGCCCAGACTATAAGGTAACCACACTGCCACCAGTCAACTACTGTCAGGCTCTTACAAGGGTATCCAATTATATTGAGTAAAATCAATACTAATATAAATGGTAGAGTGTAACCAAAGCAGCAAGGCTTTTTGGATTGGCCGCTGTATCACTAAAATCAGCACAAGTACTCTCAAGATGCTAAAAGTATTCCCTAAAAGACCAGCCACAATGAAAAGTATAAAAATATTTAATAATAAATAAAAAAAACATGGGAATACTAAATATCTAAGTACAATAAACACCAGAGTTTCAACCACAGGAGAAATAAAAATAACACAGTTGGAAAGATTCAAACAGATACAGAAAAATACCATGTAACTAATCTCACTGTATTTCCTGACCGTTTAAAGAATAACTGTTCCCTAGCTAACTTAATACAGCAAGGCAAGCTTAGATGCTGAGACGCTTATTTCCACAAGGCAAGGTGATGAGTTTCTAAACTAAATTTAATAGAACTAACTGAACTGACTATGATAACTGTCACAGATCTTTATATCAGGTTCCAAAGAAAACAAAACAGAACAAACGGCTGTGAGAATTCAATCCTCTTAGTACTGATTATAGAATTACATCAAATGTGATCACCTGACACTGGTACAATACACACTCAGAGCTTTGCTAGGATCTGTTGCAGTATTTGAAAATTAAAGAACAATTTCAAAAATGTCTATTCTTCCCTTTCAGAATTCTTTGTTTAAACATAAATATTTAATAATTTATAACAACACAGTTGATATTTTTAACACATGCATCTGTACAAGTCAGTGTGACAGTCAAATGACTCAAAATTATTTACAAAACTCCAGTCAACCATGCTGGCATATGTTACAAATACACTACCCTATTCTCCCTGGCACAGATGGCAATACTTCACATCATCACATTCCCCCGTCCTTTGAAGACTCAAACTAGTTTTTCAAGTGACTCTGAAAAAATGTTGCTTGAGAGGAATGTGCCTGTCTGGGAAGACAGGAACCTATACCCTGTCTTGGGAGTCCATCGGCATTGTAATCACTGACTCCACTACGGCGCTGTACTGTCATGTCATATGCCTGCAACTCTAGACTCCACCTTAATAACTTGGCATTTTGTTGGCTGACTCTATGTAGCCATGTTAAGGAACTGTGGTCTGTAACCACAGTGAATTTCCTTCCATACTGATAAGGATGAAGTTTCTGCAGTGCCCATACTATGGCAAGACATTTTTTTTATACAGCTGCATAACATTCCTCTCTGGGTTGGAGTCTATGGCTGAGATATAAAGCTGGGTTCTCTTCTCCCTCTGAGGAAACTTGGCTGAGTACAGCCCCCACCCCATGGTTTGAAGCTTCCACCTGCACAACAAATTCTTTGCTGTAATCTGGACTGGCTATCACACGGGGTCCTCCCATAGCCCCTTTAAGTTTTTGGAATGCCTGCTGGCAGACTGGGGTCCACATTACCTTATCTGGCCTATTTTTCCTTGTCAAATCTGAGAGGGGAGCAGCTATTGTACTATAATTGGGAACAAACTTTCTATAGTACCCCACTATCCCCAAGAATGCCCTCACCTGCTTTTTGGTAACAGGGGCAGGCCATGTCTGAATAGCTCCCACTCTGGGAGGTTCTGGTTTTATCTTACCACTCCCCACTCTATGTCCCTGGTAAGAGACCTCTGCATTGCCCGCCTGACACTTACTGGGCTTAATGGTGAATCCTGCCCTTTGCAGTCTGCTCAGGACCTCCCTGACATGCTGAGGCTTCATTATGCTCACATAGTACAGTTTGTGCCATTGCCTCCTGCATATCAGGTTTACCATACAATTAACATCACATCACTGGCCTTTCTTACCACTTTGAAGGATCCCTCTCAAGCTGCCTACAGCTTATTGTGTCTGATAGGAATGAGCACCATATCCTGCTGTCCCACATCATACTCTTGGGCATAAGCATTCCTGTCATACTAGACCTTTTTCTGCTGTTGGGCTCCTGCCAGGTTGTTCTGGGACAAGCCCATGAGCTCCCCAAGTCTTGTTTAGGACATATGCCACAGCAGACTCCTTGTGGGATTCACACTCACTCCCCTCCCACTCATGAATCAAATCTAAAGGGCCCTCACCCTATGCCCATGCAGCAACTCAAAGGGTGAGAAACCTGTGGATTTCTGGGGTACCTCTTTGTATGCAAACAGTAGATGGGGCAAATATTTGCCTGACTTTCTCCTAAACTGGTCTTAAAATGCCCGTAGCATAGTCTTTAGTGTAGAGTTTAACCTCTCTACAAGACCATTAGTCTGGGGGTGGTAGGGAGGTGGTCTTTAGGTGCATCATGCCACAGCATATCCACAGACAAGCCAGTAGGTCTGACATTAAATTGGCACTTCTGTCAGTTAGTATTTCTCTTGGGAAACATGCCCTGCTGAAAATCTCTAACAGAGCATTTGCCACTTTCTCTTCTTCAATGGAGGACAGAGCCACCACCTCAGGGTATCTAGTAGTATAATCTACTACCACCAGGATATACATCTTCCCTGTGGAACATGGGGTACTCAGAGGCCCCACAATATCCATAGATACCCTCTGAAATGGCTCCTTTATCACAAGTAAAGGCATCAGTGGAGCTTTGACCTTGTTCCCTGTCTTGCTTACCTTTTGGCACTGCTCACAGGTCCTGCAATACCCTGTTACATCCCTTGCAATCCCAGACCAATAAAAGTTCTGCATAATACATCTCTTGGTATGCTTTATGCCCATATGACCTGCAAAAGGAATGTCATGGGTTATGGCTAGAAGAGCTGTATGGTAGGCTCTGGGCACTACCAACTGCTATATTCCCTCACCCTCTAGCCCTCCCTCAGGGGTTCACTCTCTATACAGTAACCATTTGCTCCAGTATACAGATTCCCCTTTTCCCTGAGCATCAGGTGTCTCCTTAGCTACCTCCCTCAAGCTTTGTAAGGTAGGGTGCGAAAGCTGAGACGTCTCTACTCTACCTTTGTGACCCCTTCCAGCTCCTCTTCCACAGGAAGCCTAGTATTTTTAACAGTGGTGCCTCACTGTCAGCCTGTGTACTACCACTCAACTCTGTCCTTGCAGTCACCCTGTCCATGAGAACATCAGTATCTACCAGCAGCTATGGCTCACTTTCAGGCTCACTGCTACAGGGTAGCTCCCGCCCTGAAATAGCAACATTACAAGGCCCAGCTTCAGGTATGGGGTCTGTCTGGGTCTCTTCCCAGGATACCAGACCTAAATGCCTGTCTCCAAGCCTGACTGCATGTAACTGCATGCATGCAAGGTACTGCATTATTAAAATAATTTCCTATCAAGACATCTGTATCCTCAAACACAGCTTACTGTTTGCTTACTTTTCCACCCTCCCAGTCAAGGTGAACCCGGGCCAAAGGTATTTGGAATGAGATACCTCCTAAAGCTCTGATTGGAGTAGACTGTCCAAGCAAGTACTGCTCCTCTTTAACCATTGCAGGCTTCACAATGGTTATTCCAGAGGCTGTGTCTCTCTTAGCAGTGGCCTATCTTCCATCCACTAAGGTAGAATACAATCTCTGGAGATAGATTGTACCCCTGTTTTCTCCAGGCAACTTACTACTGGCATGCTGTTATTCCCACTTACTAGCTCCCTCGCCTTTTGCTCCCCACCTTGCTTCAGTGGACATTTGTATGCTACATGGCTTCTCTGGTTACATTTAAAACATCTAACCCCTAATCCTAGTCATGTACCTGAACTAGTGGCTTCCCCTGTAACTGGTTGACTCTGTTGGGGTGATTTAGGCTGCCCACTATGGGTTCCCTTATATTCATATGCAGCACTGGGTTTCCCTGTCTTATGCAGTGATACCCCATTTGCTAAGTAGAGATCCCCTTTTCTACCCAGCTCATCTGCCGAGTTAGATTCCTGGTTTGCCAACCAGATTCTCATGTCCTCAGGCAAAGTACTAAGGGCTTGTTCCCTCACCAAAAGATCTGCCAGTCTTTCAAAATTGGTGATCTGACACCCAGCCACCCACCTATGAAAATAAGTGTTTAACTCAGCAATATAATGACATAAACTTTCATCTGCCTTGAGTCTATGCTCACAAAACTTTTTTTCTGTAAGCTTCAGGTGTTAGCTTATGACAGTTCACTCTATTATAGTTTAAACAATTAGTATGAGGCAATTTAGAAACATCAGTTAAAGCTTTACCATGGAGTAAGGGGGTCAGGAACAGTACCCAGAGCTCTTGGTCAACATTATACTGTTTACATACTCTTTCAAATATATGAATAAAACTATCAAAGTTGTCCCCCTCTGTAAATTGTGGAAGACATTTACTGACCTTTATGTCTTCTGAGGTCCAGTTATTCCCTTCCCCATTACCTCCATGACCCTGACAAATGGTCAGCATTTCTGTCTCATGCTGATACTGCTTCTCCTTTTCTTCAGCCTCCAAATGCCACAGTCTGTCTTTGATCTCCAAATGCAGCAGTCACTCTTCAGTCTCCAAACATTGCAGGTCATGCTGACACTGCTTCTTCTTTTCTTTAGGTTCCAAATGTTTGGCCTCCTGTTCATGCTCATTCTCCTTTTATTTAGCCTCATACTGACACTGCTTCTCCATTTCTTCAACCTCCAAATGCCGCAGTTTCTCTTTGGTCTCCAAATGTTTGGCCTACAGTTCAAGTCCCTTTAACTCCAGATGGATTTTAAGCCCTCTGAGGAAAAGGTGAACTGTCCTGTTTCTGAAGACTGCATATCCCCAACACCAGACTGGTTGTCTTCCTGGTCATTGGCCCATGCTGCAGCTGCAATTAAAGCTGAAATAATTTCCTCTTTAGTCCAGTTAGCATGCACCAGTCCTTTGGCTTCACACACCTTGGCCAATTGCTTCTTTGTCAGCTTACCATAATCCTCTGATGACATTTTTGTCAACTTTCCCTGACTAAACTAAACTAACAGAAATGAATAAAACTGTTGTGAAAATGAAACTGAATGTTTACCTTGTGGCTGTTGAGAGTACACACACCTTCAATGACAACTGTCCACAGGCTACTGAAGTTCAGTTAATATCCCATCACTGCCACCAATATGTGATGACCTCCCTTTCTACCCTGGGCCAGTAATCAAGGAGCCTCAATCCTCACCACTGATGTTGGTGAGAGATGGTCACTAAGAACAGGAAAGAATTTACACAGTATTTTCATCTGCAGCTCTCTGCATCAAGCACAGTTTCCTCCAAGAACACACAGGGAACATGCTCCAGACCTAGGACTGGACTCTCTGTCTCTCCAGATCCAAAACAAGACTCACTTTGGAGCTCTGTGCCCCACTTTCAAATAGCTGACACTCCCACACTTGGGTATTTGATTTACACACACACACACACACACACACACACACACACACACACACACACACACACACACACACACACACACACACACTCCTGGGAAAGTCTGGTACAGATTTACTAACTGTACATCTTTTGCCCAGACTATAAGGTAACCACACTGCCACCAGTCAACTACTCTCAGGCTCTTACAAGGGTATCCAATTATATTGAGTAAAATCAATACTAATATAAATGGTAGAGTGTAACCAAAGCAGCAAGGATTTTCAGAGTGGCCAAAGCATCACTAAAATAAGTACAAGTACTCTCAGTATGTTAAAAATATTTTCTAAAAGATCAGCCACAATAAAAGGTATAAAGTATTTAGTAATAAATAATAAAATAGAAAACATGAGAAAACTAAATATCTAAGTACAATAAACACCACAGTTTCAATCACAGGAGAAATAAAAATAACACAATTGGACAGATTCAGACAGATGCAAAAGAACACTACGTAACTAATTTCACTGTATTTTTTGACTGTCTAAAGAATTACTGTTCCCTAGCTAACGTAATTAATACAGCAAGGCAAGATTAGATGCTGAGATGTTTACTTCCACAAGGCAAGGTGATGAGCTTCTAAGCTAACTGAACTGACTGACTATGATAACTGTCATAGATCTTTATATCAGGTTCCAAAAAAACAAAACAAACTGCAGTGAGAGTTCCATCCTCTCAGTACTGGTTATAGAATGACATCCCATTTGATCACCTGACTCTGGTACAATACATACTCAGAGTATTGCTAAGATCTGTTGCAGTAACTGAAAATTATAGAAGAATTTCAAAAACTTCTACTGTTCCCTTCCAGAATTCTTTGTTTAAACATAAATATTTAATCAGATATAATAACACTGTTGATACATTTCTTATCACAAACATCTGCACAAGTCAGCGTGACAGTCAAGTGACACAAAATTATTTGCAAATCTCCAGCCACAATGCTGGCATATGTTATACATACATTGCCCTATTCTCCGTGGCACAGATGGCAATAACTTTTATCACAAGGTCATTAAAGCCAGTGTCAGTTAATAGTCCTTTATGTCACCTATCAAATATCTCTATAGAGGAGTCTCAATATTTCTTCCAGACCAAATTTTATGTATTTGGTAACTTAAATATTTTGTAAGGTTTAATGTGGTTGGCTATTTGAAAGTAAATTAGTTTTTCTAAGATGTTTCCCATGGCTAGCAGGGCTGAAATATGTCTAAAGTCATTGTACAAGTAGGACTTTTTTATTTTTAGGATTGGTCTAACTTTGCTGATTTTCCAGATTAAGGGCATTATGTTTTGGTAAGGTATAAGTTGTAGAGGTCTTTTCAGTAAATTGTGATCTGTTCCGGGGGTAGGGGTGTAGGGTGGGGGTCTATATCATAACATCAAAGTCGCAAAACTTTGAATGTTATAATATCGAACCCAAAACCTCGAAGACTGACAACAGTGAAGCCGCGGAACATCAAATTCTTTCCCAGGGAAAGAATTCAGTGGGCCGTTTCCATGGCTTTGCTATGTCCTCCACTGTGGTGCATTCTTGGGAATTGGTATATTTAAGTAGGGGGGTGTGGGGGGCACAGCCCCCCACATTAGGAATTGTTTGTAGTGTTTGTGTGTTTTGTGTTTTGTGCTGGAACAGTGATTTTTTTCCCAGGGAAAAAAATCGCTGTTCTCAGCTTTCGGAGTTTTCCGCATTCGAGCTTTGAAGTTTGCTGTTATTGTGTTTGATGTTTTCACATTTTGATCTTGTCATATAAACCCTAAGGTGGTGAGGGAGATGGTGTATATATGGATATTGTCAATGACATATTCTATTTCTTTGGTTTTAATAATTTTAAAGTAGAATCTGAGGATGTCTGAGATAGGGTCATGATCTGGAACTGAAGTAGGAGAGTTGCAGAGCAGTTATGATAGATGATGTGCATTTTCTTAGGAAGTAGAATGGTGTGAGTTACCCTGAAGATGTTTTGATGAAGTCTATATGAAGGACATCTTCTAGGAGGGTCTGGTCTATCATCATGTTTACTAGGTTCCAAAATGTCCTTTGATTGTAGTTTAAGGCATTCTGGGAACTTAAGTGAGTTAGATTTGTGCCTTCTGATGGCTTTTTTAGTTATGTTGAACCATTAGGTTCATAGGTTCATAGGTAAGTACTAAGCTATCTGCCCGAGGGCATCTATAAGCCTAGCCAGAATAAGTTGGCTTTCACTGCCCCCTTTGATTAGTTCCCTGTGCCTCTGTCCAGCAGAGCCATTAGTTCCCTGTGCCTCTGTCCAGCAAAGCCACTGCAGTGATCCTCGGGGTAAATTTTCTGTTTCCCATCCACTCATCAAGGTTTCTCTTGAAGAGTGTTAGTGAGGGGCTCTGCCTAATGTAGATTGTAATCCTGTTCCAAAGCATGGGGAGTCTCTGGGACAGGAATCTATTCCTCCAGCATGTCCTATTTATCATTGTGGTGAGGTTTAGATCCCTAGAGCATGTGGCTCTTGGGGATTTTTTTTTTTTTTAGGTGGAGCATGTCCATCAGTTCTGGGTTGGACATGGCCTTGTATGTCAGGCAGAGATCACCTCTGAGTAAGCGGTATACAACCGAGTACAGTTGGAGTTTCTTCAGTTGGGTTGCATAGGGCATCTGTTTGAGGCCAGTAATCCTTTTGGTGAGGTACTTCCATGGTCTTTCCAGCTGTTGCTGGAGTCTTGTAAGGTACATCCCAAATGGGGCATTGTACTCTATGATGGGTCTGATGAGTGATGAGTAGAGGGGCACAATAACCTCTTTTGTTCTAGATGCGAACCCTTTTGTGATTAGGTGGGCCACATAGAAGGATTTTTCTAACCACCATGGCAATATGATTATCAAAGGAGAGATTGCTATCTACTTGGGTCTCCAGATCCCTTATTACATTTTCTGTATTTAGGGGACTACCACGTGTGTTGTAGTTCACGGGTACTTTGTTTTTTCCAAAGGGCATGACTATGCACTTTTTGGCATTTAGCTTGAGGCCATGATTTTGACACCAGGTATTTGTCTCAGTGAGACCCTTCTGAAGGATGTCTGTATTAGCCGGATAGTCATTTATGGCCCCCAGTTTGCAGTTGTCTGCTAACTTGGTCAGCCATAGTCCTCCTGTGCTTGCCTGTACCTCTGAGAAGTATACACTGAATAGGAGTGGTCCCAGGACTGAGCCCTGGTGGACGCCACTTGTAACTAGTTTAGAGGTGGACCTAGAGCCTGCAACACTCACCGTGTGGGTTCTATCCGTGAGCCAATTGGCAACCCATCTCATGATGTAGGGGTTTATGTTCAGGCTGGTGAGCTTGTTTATAATACCAGAATAGGGAATGGTGTCAAAAGCCTTTGCGAGGTCTAGGTAGGCTGTGTGGACCTCTTTCCCTCATCTAAAGCCTTGTTAACTGTCTCAAAGAAGTCCACTAGGTTTAGGAGGCATGATCTGCCCTTAACAAAGCCAAACTGGGTAGGGTCCAATGTTTGGAGGTTCCTAATTCTCTGTTAATGAGTTCCATGATGATGCACTCCATAGCCTTGCAGACCAGGCTAGTCAGGCTTATAGGGTGATAGTTCCTGGGGTCCGTTGTGGCTCCACCTTTGCGGAGTGGGATAACCGTAGCTGTGCGCCACTCTATGGGTATGTAGCCTGTAGAGAGGCTGAGTTTGAACAGTGTGTTTAGGTGAGGGGTTAGTTCATTTTGGAGCTCATGTAAGATACAGCCTGGGAAACCATCCGGTCCCATTGAAGCTGTATTTTTGGCTTTGGATAGGGCTGTGTTAACCTGTGTGTCAGTGATTGCCGGGGCTCTACATTCTTCTGGTATGGTCGTGGGCCCTTTAGGGGGTGAGAGGGGGGTGAAGTTTGCACTAAACCTGTCTGCCAGAATGTTGGCAATATCAGTCAGTTCAGTGTATTTTGTGCCATTCTGCACTAACTCAGAGCAGATTTGAGAGTTTCCACTTAGGTTCTTGACATAGCTAAAGAACGCTTTGTGGTTATCTTTGGAGTCCTTGGCAATTTTTCTTTCGAAATTAGCCTTAGATAATTTTATGAGGGATCATAGTTTCTTGCTGATACTGATCAGGGATGTCTTTCCTTCTTGGGATTTTACTCTTCTCTGTGCTAGTTTCATCCTTCTGTTGTATAGCATGTTTATGGCAGGGGTCCACCAGACTGGTTTCCTTTTCTTGGAGGAGTGAGTCTTGGTTTTGCTTGGGATAGCACAATCCATGCATTCTTGCAGGTGCTCATAGAGTGCCTTTGTAAGGGATTCAACAGCTTGGATGGCTATGTCCCTTAGCATGGGGGCTGTGAACCTTTCCACCTAGGTCTTAAGTAACATGAAGTTTGCTTTTGAAAAGTTTTTCACGGTGGTTTCCTTGATTGAGGGTGGGGGCAGAATGTAGATATCCAGAGTGATTAGTCTATGGTCTGTTCTAACCAGTGAGGGGTTGACCTCCGGTGTAGAACACCGGTCGCCCATGTTGGTGATGACCAGTTCCAATATGTTGTCACCTCTGGTGGGGGTGTTGACCAGTTGATCTAAGGCATTCGAGTTTATAAATTCTAGGAAGCGTTGGGCAAGGGAGTTAGTACTTGAATAGTTCTCCCAGTTAATGTTTGGGTAATTGAAATCACCCAATATTAGGGCGTTTCGTAGGACCTTCATATTTTCCAGTGTCTCCAGAAACACAGAATGGGGGTTCTGGGTCATGGTGGGTGATCTGTAGCAAGCTACAATTTGAATTGCTTTTTTACCCGTTGTTAGTTGCACATAGATGATCTCTGACACATTGTGCTGTGCCACTAACCTGGAGGTGTGGGTATCCATGATGAATATGGATACACCCCCGCCTTTTGCATTTTGATCTGGGTTCTGTGGCCAAAAAGTATGGTATGAGTTATAGCCTGGTAATGCTGGGGTGCTCTCTGGAGCCTTAAACCAGGTTTCTGTTACTGCACAGATATCGATATTCTCCATACTGAGGAGTGCCTTGAGTGCATGCATTTTGAGGTTTAGGCTTCTGGCATTGAGTAGCATTACCCTCAGTTTTTGGTTACTTGTGCTATTTACAGTGGTGGGTTTGTCTTTTGAGCCTTGCCTAAAAAAGGCACTATGGGGGCAGCAAAAGCCTTGGCCAGTATTTGAAAGCCTAAGGGTGACAGGTGCAAGCCATCATTTGCGAAGTAACATGGCTTGTCGAGCATGTCATCCCATGTGGAGAGATACTGGATCCTCTTTGAATGACACCAGAATCTTAGCTAATTGCTGAAATTGATCATTTTTTTCTTTATATTGTGGCATCATTCTTGGTGAGGGCAGGATGCTACTCAGGGTCAGGGTCATACCGGCCTGGGCTGCATGATCAGAGAGCTCTTCCATGTCTCTTTTTATGTAGTCCAGGGAGGTACGTCTCAGGTCATTCACACGAACATGGACAATGACAGAGTCATATTTGTACTTGTTCTGGAGTGACCTGAGTGCTTGTGTTATGTGGTGGATCCTGGCACCCGACAGGCAGCTAACTGTAAACTTCTCCTTGTCCAGCCTAGTTAGTGGGACATCAGTGTGCCAGACTATAGAGTCACCTATTACTAGTGTGTTGGGTATGTTATTTTGCCTTAAGGGCTGTGATTGTGTGGCACACTGATTATGTAAAGAATGTGTTTCATGGTTTGTGATAGGGTGTGGAGGTTGCTTGGGCGTCTGCTTTGGAGGTCTCTGTTGCTTTTGAAGATTTTTATTTAGAGCCTCCGAGTATGTTTTTGTGTATTTATGTGTGTTATTTGCCGGACTTGTTTTAGTAGGTCTATGTGAGACTGGTGGTGTGTTGCAAGTATTTTCCTTCTCCTCTTGACTGTCAGTTCCAGTCTTGGGTTGAGAGAGTTTTGCCTCCAGTTTGGCTGCATAATTGTATCTCTCGCATATATTAGTGTTTGGTGGTAGGAGGAGAGGGTTGTCTGTGTACATGAGGCAGTTGTAACCTTGCCTCAAAATGCCCAGATTCACCAGTTGGATTGGAGACTACACCTGAAACTGCCCTTTGGACACGCCTGAATAGGTAAAGTGAGCTGTTTTATTTATTGGCTGGTAGGGACGAATAGAGAGCCTTGTCCTTCTGGACAGTATAGGGGGTCTAGTGCTAGGGTTAATTAGTGCTTGCTATGAGTTTTGAGCAAGTGCTGGGCTGTGAAAAGAATGGTTTGAGTGCTTAAGTTGAACGTTTGTCTAGTTCCAAGGGAAAAATTGAAGAGTAGACTTTGTGGAGCCGGGAATAGTTTAACCCTAGCTAACCGGCGCTGCCCGGTGCGCAAAACTGCACAAATGCAGTTTTTATAGCAGGGAAATGAAAGAGATATAAATTAGCCCAAAATGGCCAATAAACTACTAACTTCTGGGCTACAGAAAAACAAGGCACACAAATTTCAGAAAGAAACAGATCAAATAAGCAGGCACAATAAGCCTTTAACCAGAAATTCCCAGCTCAGAAGGGCAGAATCTAGCCTCTAAAGGTGCAGACCACAAACCCTATTAATGCATAATAACTGGCCTGATGCTCAAGTGCTTAAACCAGAACTAATGCGCCTTTAGAATAACAGACACTGAGCCTTCAATCAGCAATTCCCAACTTAGAAAGATGTAAGCTACCTATCCTGCTGCAACAATGCAGTCCACAAACCTTCTTAATGTAAAACAACTGGTTACTAACGGAACACCAAACATGACTATATCAATTAGAAAATATGAAGACATATAAGTTGCTAGTAAACAGCTGACTATGACTTTCTGTCAGTTTTGCAGTTTCCCTTGATTTCCCACGTATTATTTGTATATTAATGAAAGGAAATAGTCTTTTTTGATTATAAGATGGTAAAGTGAAATTATGAACTAGCTTTGGACATATACCGTGTTCTGAAGCAAGCATTTGCAAACTTGGATAAATAAATTCGCTGTTACATTTACTTGTTCATCAATATAAAAGAGTTATTTTGCTACTAATACTTAGTGGCAAAAGGAGATATATCACTTTTTTGCGTTTCGCAATGGAAGGGGGAGCTTCGGATTTTATGCCTGTTACAAAGCAGTGACTTGATTAGTAAGCAAGTGCCTAAATAAATTTGACTTGATTAGTAAGCAAATGCTCAAATAAATTTATCTGTGAGTTCTATCAGCAAAAGGAGATGTTTTGTTCTCTTGCGTTTCGCAGTGAAGGGGGAGTCTCGGATTTAATGTTTTTTACATGATTGAATAAATTGGACTGGATCCTTATTATATATTTTTAAAAGAAATACGATCCTCAATAAAGAAACACCATCTTATAATACTATCATTACTTTTAAGAAGAATATAGGTTAATAATAAATTTGGATGACTCGCATTGAATTATAGACAAGGTCCAATCAGAAGGAGCAATATAACACCTCATTTGCATATTTAAAAAAAGGCGGGAAATGGAAATTCCGGTCCCAGAATATGCTAATTTGATGTATGAACATGAGTTGTGATTGGCAGTTAATACATATCCTATAAATGATGATTGGTTAATCAAGGAATTAATCTACTCTAAAAGAATTGCAGGTCCCAATCTATTTATAACGATCTGAGGAAGACAATAGTCGAAAGCACTTATCGGACTTACTATTGAGGGACCATTCATTTTATTATTTTATTGTTTTATTTGCATTAAAGGTTATTCGTTTTAGCCAATCCGGCTAATGGATTTTTATATTTGGTGAAGTTCTGATGGATTTTGCTGTCTTTTTTGTCTTTCATGTTGAAAGATATGGCCAAAATGAAACTTATAGGGAAAAATGTTTGACCTAATGTTTATTGACAGCTCACGTGGCAGTGTTGTATTTCTTAATACATATTTATGTACTTATTTGGTAAAAAAGATAGACTGCACCAGAAAATTGCTTTTAGCCATTATTCACAGTCACAATCTAATCCTTTCTTGTTACTTACCTCCTGAATAAGGCAACTGATTTTTAAGGTTATATGTCCTCTAGCAGGGATAAAGAAAACTGAACAATTCAATAAAACACTGCAAATGCAGGTGCCATAATAGAGAATGCAGGGTATTGATAGGATAATGATCAGCAAATATAAGGTAATATCAGACTAAGGTATGTGCTGACCTTAATACTTATATTATTATTCGAAATTAAGTAAATGTTTGCACTGATATTCAAAAATGTAATCTGTTTAGTTAAGTTACTAAGTTACTTTAATTGTGATACAGTTCTCCTCCTTCACTTTTACCAGCTGTTGGCCTCTCCTTCTCTTATAGGTTCATAGATTCATAGGCAAGTACTAAGCTAGCTACCCATGTGGGCCATTTTCAGCCTAGCCAATTTCCCTTTCTGTGCTCAAAATAGCCAGTCATAATCTTCTGTGCTGTTGGAATCACTAAACTTGGTTAAACCCAGAGGGCATAATCCTTTGATCTATTCAAACAATGTAAAAAAACGCTAAAACTTTCCATTGATGGAGGTATACTAATTGAGACTGACACAAGTATCAGTAGCGCTCTGACTGCATCCTCCCTAGCACCTTATCCTAAGATCCCAAACTGGTTAGTCTGTGAGCATCTTATTGGAAATGCTCTTAAATTTCACAATGGACTCATATAGTTCACTTCTTTATTCAGACTGCTGTAAGTGAAGAGTTTACCTCTGTTTTTCATAATCTTGCATACAGGAATAATTTACTGCTGGAACACTTCTATCTTTGTTGGCATTCTAATTTTAACTTTCTTCCCTATGCCACCTTAACTAAACATAGTTTCTACCAGCCTGTGGAAAGTCATATTCATCCTGATGCCCTCACCATATGTCATTGCCCTTAAGATTCTCTACCCTCTCATCTGACCACCCTCAGTTCTGTGGCCACTGTCTACTATGGTGCATTTTCTTTCAGGCCTGCCAGCTTTATAAGATTACCTGCTACTCTATAATGAAAGAAGAAAAAGAATTTAACTTATAGGTTGAACTTGTCAATACCAGCTGGTCACCTGTCACTGAACAGGATGACTGCAAAACTACTTTGTTGTGCTTCCATAGTAGTCTCCATTCTTTTCAAGAAAAAATATTATCCATTAAAAAGTAGGAGGGTCAGAGGAAACCATTTACCTTGGCTATCTCAAGAACTAAAAAAAAAACTATCACCCTGCACAAAGCAGCCTGGACCAAGTATATGACCACAAGCCTCACTATAGATTTTAAGCACTACTTTACATTCTAGTGGCAATTGGTGGCTTCAAAGCAAGGAAGGATTGCAAGAAGCCACTGAATGGGTTGGTCTAATACAAATAAAGTGGGCTTCCCCTTCACCTTCCTCAATGCCCCTCCACTGTTTTCCCCAGCCTGGGCCACTGACATTCAGAAAGATTACTTCTTTTTGTTTTTTTTCTACACTTTGTCTTACTTTTTCACTTTTCCCGCACTCTTTCAACACAACTTGACTGGCTACAACTGCACTAAAATTAGTGTGTGTAAAGTAAGTGAGTTAAGCCAGGGGTCTAACCCTCAAAAGTCGTCAGATTCTACATGATCTGAGGTGCATCTTAAAGAGTTTTTTCCAACCTTTGATCTTATGATGGCCTGAACAAAAATCATGAGTAAAGAATGAAATTCAGTCTTTTTTATTCAAAGGAAAAATAAAAAGTCTAGTCCAAAGCTTAATGTTTAAAGATGACAAAATAGTCTTTTCCAATAAACTGAGAAAAGACAAATACTTGCAAAATCATATAACCCCTGCCTGGGACTAATCCCTGCCTCTCTATCCACCCCCCTCCAAAAAATGCTATGTACCCCTCTGGTATTGTGAAAGTAAAATCACAGATGAACACAGGTGTTCATTATATAGTAGATGGTTGAGGGTCAGAGGGGAGAAGCCAGAACAAAAAAGACACAAATGGCAAGCTTCACACAGGCAAAATCACATAAAGTTCCTTCACCACTTTATTTGGTACCTCGGCCTTTCACCTTCAAAGAATAATTACATCCTAGTGCTCCATTCCTTTATACCCCATTCAATATAAACTCATATAATTAAACAATTAACTTTTTAAAGACATATACATCTCTTAAATTTCATTTAAACACATTCTTATAAATCAAATACATTCAAAATTACAATTTATAATATCAAGTTACTATCATGTGCATCACTCTATACATTTTAACACATATTTATTTGTATATATATAAATTAAATACATTATAATGTCAGATTACTATCAATGTTCAAACCTCTGGGTTGCAAAGTTTTATAATTTATAATACATCTACATTCCAACTTATCTAAGTCATCTTTAAAACTTCCCCCATCTTTAAAAAATGGTCGAGCCAAAACACTGTAAAACAAACTGATATTAATACCCCCATGTGTGGACCAAAAATGCTCAGCTACTGGACTAAACACATTTTTATTCCTGATATCCTTTGGATGTTCCAGGAGTCTTACCCTCACCTTCCTTTTAGTCTGACCTATGTACCGTTTTTCCTTCTCACATCCACAGCCTATTATATAAACAATGCCTTGAGAATTACATGTGTATCCTTCTTTTGCCTTTTGTAACCTTTCATTAATCTTTTTTCCATCCAGATTTTTAACCCTACCACATACACTGCACTTTCCACATGGCCACATACCTTTCCTTCATATCCTCTCAGTCTGCAGTCTATCATTCCCACTTAATATTTCCTTCAAATTAGGATATCTACCATAAGAAAAAGTTATATGTTCCAGGAATAAAGCCCCTATGTTACCATCCTCCTTAATCATATACTAAAAAGTCCTTATTTTCTCCATTCTTAAACTGAAGGGTGAACATTTTGTAACAAAGAAAAAAATTTCCTGTTCCTGTTCTATCCTTCCCTGAGTATTCTTCCATCACCATAATACCTGTACCTACTCCATCTATTCCACCTGTCTCTTTCCTTTCCTACTCCCAGAATTATTTTCTTAGCATCTAAAATAATCTCTTCTGGGTATCCTCTAGATCTTAATCTCAACATTGTGTCCTGCAAAACATCTGATTTAAACCTTTCCTCAGAAGTATTCAAAAATACTCGCTTCATCTCACCCAAAGGTAGTGCTTTCATTAAATGCATACGTCCTGCATGTTGGAAGTTATTTACAGCTGTAACTTTCCTATAAGGCTTGAATTGTATTTGACCTAGTTATGTCACATACAATTCTGTGTCTAGATATTTAATATTCTTAGAATCTGCTTCATATACAAATTCCAAACAATGACTGGTTCTATTCAAATCTACCATAAACTCATCAAATTTCCCCTGATCACCCTTACAGATGAATATCAAGTCATCGATAAATCTACCAAAAA
This sequence comes from Protopterus annectens, assembly GCF_019279795.1. NCBI lineage: Eukaryota > Metazoa > Chordata > Ceratodontiformes > Protopteridae > Protopterus > Protopterus annectens. The sequence goes on from NC_056746.1 coordinate 965,071,432, forward strand.
ATACCACATTTTCAATAAAATATTTGTTCTGATATACAAATTCTTTTTCAAATTCCCCCATGTATACTATAGCATATGAGGGGGCAAATGCCACCCCCATTGCAGTGCCTTTTTTCTGCAAAAAGAATTTGCCCCCCCCCCACTTAAAGTAGTTGTGGGTCAAGCAGAATTCAGGCAGAAGTAACAGAAAGGAGCTGCATGGTCCTTCCCCCGTAACTTTCCCCATAGCTTCTAGACCTCTCCTAGTCTCAGTGTTAGTATACAAGGATTTTATGTCCACCGTGGCCCAAAAATAATCCTCTTTCCACTTTATTTTACTCACTTTGTCACATAAATCTTTGGTATTCTTTATATGTGATGTCACTCTACTTAAATACTTTTTCAAGTGGAAATCCAAAAACCTTTCCACATTTTCCATGTAGTAACCTAATATCAAGACAAAAGGTCTCCCCGGGGGACATTGTAAATTCTTATGTATTTTGGGCAGTGCATAGAATTTGGGGTCTCTAGGTTCTTTTCTAAATGATTTTTGAACATCCTTGCCAGTAAAGAATCCTAGCCTTTCTCCCCTTTCTAATATTTCGAGTAGTTCCTCATTGAATTTACATTTAGGGTTAACTTCTAGTTCTACATATTCACTTCTCACCCCAACCAAATCCATTACCATTTTGTCATACTCCTCCTTACTCATTACTACCCAATTTCCCCCTTTATATGCTTGGCGAAAGACCAATTTATCCAATTTTAACTGCATCTCCTGCAGTTCCTTCCACTCACCTTTAATTAAATTATACTCCTTCCTTTCCCTCAAAAGTTGCTCAAACTCACATTCAATTTGTCCACACACTACAGTTTCGTACAACTTAATACAAATGGTGGACTTTGGAGGCATAAATCTACTTTTATTTGATGCTGCACTAGATACTTCTAAATGTCCATATCCAGTAGTAAATTAATTATTTAAATAAACATCCTCATCATTTTCATGTACATCATTTTCAAACTATTTTTCTATTTCTAATATTAATTCAGTTTCATAAATACTGACATTTAATAATTCATCTTCAATTTCATTCTCAATCTCATTCATTACATTTTTAGTTTTATTTTGTCTGTGGTAGTGGTGCTGCGGTAGCGTTGTCGCCTCACAGCAAGATGTTGTCCCATTCGATTCTCAGCTAGAGTGTCTTCTGTGTGGAGGCATGCGTGAATGGGTGTGCCTTCGTTGAAGGTTGTGCATCAGGGTTGGTAACTCGGCACGTAAAAATCCACTACCAAACATTAGCGGACTGGAGTTCCGCTGTGGTGACCCCTAATCGGGATAAGCCGAAAGACACAACAACAACAACATTTTTATTTTTATTTTCTTTCAATTCATTTTTATTAAAAAATGCCCTTAAGTATAGTTTTCTGCAGAATCTCTTCACATCATTTATAACATCAGCCAGACTTGGGAATCTAGTTGGCACAAATTTTGGGCCCAACTCCAAAACCCTGGTCAGTTCTGCAGATAACTCACAGTTAGACAGATTCACAATTTTCAGATTTTCATCTCCTGAAACAAACAGTGTCGGATTAACCACATCCACGACACCACTTGTTTCTCCACTATTTAAATCAACATGTATCATGTCGTAATGTGTCTCCCCAAGGCATTTTCCTCAGTTAATAATCCAAAATCAGCTGTATTGTATTCTAATGGAAAAACAGTAATTCACCAATGTTCTTGACATTCAAATTGCTCATGACACACATTCTTGTCTCCATTCTCATTCCTTCCCTTATCCAACATACACTTCACATAAACATTTCCTACCACATTTTCATTATTCGTATATTTAACTTCATGAACATTTACATCAGGGTTTGACAAGAAAAACACATTGGAACCCTTCTTCTTACTTTCAAAAGGAACTTGAACATGTTTAAAAACAGAGCCAATCACAGAATTTACATCGGAACTTTGCAAAGAAGAGACATTAAAACTTTGCTTCACACCATCACAGGTATATTGTTCATAACATTTATTATCAACATAGTTCATACTGTGTTGCGACAGGTAACTTGTACTCACAGTTCGATTCCGACATCCCCCATTGGTCGAGGGTAAATAAACATAGTTCTCTACTTTTTCCTGTAATTGCTGCTGTTCTCACCACCATTCGCTTTGAATCCCCCATTTCGTTTCCCCTTTCTTTTGTAGCTTCTCATTTGTTTGGGGGAATAATACACTGCATTTTTTGCAGAACCTCCTGCTTCTCCTGCGTTCACCTCTTCAAACGAAACACTCTTTTTGCTGTCAAAACTCACTTCTGCTGACAAACAGGATGAATCACGGTCTCTCCAGGCAAAAGAAGTTCCATCCCATTTTTTGAATTAATTGTTTAGCCGTTTCTTATACTGACTCACATACAGTTTTGTTAGCAAAGTCATTCATGTCATGTTCCAACTTTTTTCTTTTTTCTGATGATTACACTATTTTCAACATCACTTATTTGTTTCTTTATCTTAACCATCATTTCCCCATACTTTTCTTCTGAAACCTCACTAATCAGAGAGGTTTCCAACGCTGTTATCTGTTGTCTAAGCTTCTCAATGTGCCACAGATTTCATTTAATAAAAATCTGCAGCCAGGTTAAAGTACACTTTAGAGAAGCCTCCCGCCATTCACTCAATAAATCATTGTCCTCCTCCAGAAATTCACCGGCAGGCAGTTGGTACATACGCAAATCCCTTGGGGTTATATTGAGAGCAGTGTATTTTTCAAGTAACTTAATATAAAAAATGCAGTCACCTCTTTGGACAGCAGCCTTTCCAACTGAACAAATGTCTTCATGTTGTCATTGTCACCATGTCTGGTCCCCCACAGGTCATCTTTTGCTAATTTAAGCTCTCTCTCTTGCAGAAGGTCAAATAGTAATGCACCCTCAGTACTCCTGATATCCTCCATTCTTCTCAGGGGTGGAAATTCAGCCATTGAAGCTTGCTCCATAGCCCCAACACTAATAAAAATGCTCACAGTCTCATAAACTAAAAAGACACAAATGGCAAGCTTCACACAGGCAAAATCACATAAAGTTCCTTCACCGCTTTATTTGTATATTTATTTTATACTCATATAATTAAAGATGATTTAGATAAGTTGGAATGTAGATGTATTATAAATTATAAAACTTTGCAACCCAGAGATTTGAACATTGATAGTAATCTGACATTATAATGTATTTAATTTATATATATACAAATAAATATGTGTTAAAATGTATAGAGTGATGCACATGATAGTAACCTGATATTATAAATTGTAATTTTGAATGTATTTAATTTATAAGAATGTGTTTAAATTTAATTTAAGAGATGTATATGTCTTTAAAAAGGTAATTGTTTAATTATATGAGTTTATATTGAATGGGGTATAAAGGAATGGAGCACTAGGATGTAATTATTCTTTGAAGGCGAAAGGCCGAGGTACCAAATAAAGTGGTGAAGGAACTTTATGTGATTTTGCCTGTGTGAAGCTTGCCATTTGTGTCTTTTTTGTTTATGAGACTATGAGCATTTTTATTAGGGAGAAGCCATAACACCTGGATAAAACAAACACAGAGACAGGGTGTATATACAGATGCTACACAGAAGGAATCTTAGTCAAAAACTCAACCATAGAACTGAGTGCTGTGAGATGGCAAAGCTGCTTATTGTGCCAATGATCAGTAAAATGACAAAACTGCTTACTGTGCCAACGATCAGTGAGATGGCAAAGCCTACCTTATTTTCCATAGGGACATTGTTTCTTTGATAATTAATCCTTCTTTAATGCCTAAAGTAGTATCCAAGTTCACTTTATGCCAAACTATTTATCTCCCCATTTTCTTTACTAAACCTAATAAATGAGGGAGAAAGGATGCTCCATACATTGGATGTCCACAGACAATTCAGGTACTATCTTGACAGAAATAAACCTTTTAGATTTTTGAATCAATTGTTTATTTCTTGTGAAGGGGACAATCTGTGTCAAACAAGACTATGTCCAAATGGTTGTTTAAGGCAACCTTTTTGCTGTATTCACCATAATAAATCTATTCCAGGCAGGGTCAAGGCCCTCTCAACCAGGGCCTTGGCTTCAGGTTGGATTCTAGAAATTTTCTAGAAGCTGCTTCTTGGTCCTCTGTGCATACTTTTACAGTGCACTATAAGCTTGATTCTTCTCTAGGTTCAGATTAAGCTTTACTAGGACCATTCTCTAGGGGTAAGTGAACTCTTAGTCATAGAGCCATAGAGTTTTACTAGGCTGATGACCCAGGGGCCTTTCTAAGCCTAGCCAAGTTTTTCTGAAAGAATAATGATGCTCTTTATCCAAATAGGACATTGATGGCCAAGCATTTTTAAGCTACCTCTCTCCATAAGGGACATAGATACCAGGCCTGGTATAAATTTCCTATTCCCATCCACTGGTCTAAGGTTTTTTTAAACATATTTACAGCGGTAGCATTGTTGCCTCACAGCAAGAGGTTCTCCTGTTCGATTCACGTCTGGAGTGCCTTCTGTGTGGAGTCTGCATGTTCTCCCTGCGGTCGGGTGGCCTCCGAAAGACATGTGTGAATGGGCGTGCCTTCACTGAAGGTTGGGCATCGGGCTGGCAACTCGGCACCATAAAAATCTACTGCCAATCATTAGCAGACCAGAGTTCCACTGTGGCAACCCCTAACTGGGAAAAGCAGAAAAGACAAACAACAACATTGACTTATCACTTGGGACATAGGCAAATTTACATTTATATAAAAGTATCCAAACTGTATCAACAAATTCATGTTTACAAACATTATACTTCACATATATTGCTATATATTGTATAACCTTAGTAACAGTACATAAAATTATTTAATTGCTACTTTTTTTAAACCAGAAACTTCTTTATTAAACCATCACTTACAACATAGGCAATCATACATTTATATAAATGAAAACAAACTACACCAACATAACCCTAGCTGCAAGCATTTTACATCACAAACCATATTGAAACACTTCCAATTGCAAACATTATACACCACTTATAACATACTCACTCATTACATAGCTCATTTAAGTCCTATCTTCTTTTAAACCTCATTCCTCCCCGTACGTATTGTTCCCACAGTTCTCATTTTTTCCTGTGTAGTTTGCTCCTACCATTTTCTAAAGATCTCAAATCATACCTCCAAATCGTGCTGAATTACTCGGATTTTACAGAGTTTTGTGGTTCAAATGAAGGGGTGCCAGAATTCCCAAGTAGCACCCCTTCATTTCCGATGTTTTCTTAATTTCTGCGCTGTTAGAGCTGATGTCATCACATGCGTGATGACATCAGCTCTGTCAGGGCTACCAGCCTGTCATAATTGAGCTCAAAGAGCTCACGCATTTCCGGCTGGCCTGACTGCTCAAATGCAAGTGGGAATGGCAACAAATGGTTGCCACTATGGAAACTAACTTTCAGAATCTGCAACAGACTCCAAGTAAGGAGACGAGCGGCAATGGCAATTCTGCAAGTAAGGAGAAAAGCAACAAGGAAACTAACTCTGCAGTGTGTGTGTGTGTGTAAATGCTCCTCATTAATACACCTGGTGGCTAGAGGTACTCAGACTCACACCCTGTACCTTGGGTACAGGGTAAAAAGAGCCTAACATCCCTAGTCACCACCACTTGTGAGCTTTGCTCAGGTGTTTTGTGCTAAGAGGTTGAGAACTGTGGTGAGAAGTGAGAAATGAATTCACTAAATGATAGCCATTAAGTTTCAGTCTTCCTATTTTTCAAGAAGCTGCTGATTTGGCATAGTGGTATGTTGCACTTATTGTAGTGCAGAGTGTTCTGGGTTCAAGGGCTGCCAGTGAAATGCATGGTGGTAACTTAACATGTTTTTCCTGACAACTTTACAAAATTATACAAGCAATGTTTAAAATGTGTCCCTGGTAAGTCCCTAGCCACCACCACTTGTGAGCTTTGTCCAGGTTTTTTGTGCTAAGAGTTGAGAGTTATGGTGAGAAGTGAGAACAGAAATTGTATTCCCCCATTATTGACTTTGTCCAGGTTTTTTGTGCTAAGAGGTTGAGAGCTATGGTGAGAAGTGAGAACTGAATTTGTATTCCCCTATTATTGGCTTTGTCAAGTTTTTTGTGCTAAGAGATTGACAGCTATGGTGAGAAGTGAGAAAGGAATTCACTAAATGATAGCCGTTAAGTTTCAGTCATCTTATATTTTAGGAAGCTGCTGATTTGGCATAGTGGTATGTTGCTTTGACTGCAGTGCATAGAGATTTGGCATAGTGGTATGTTTCTTTGACTGTAGCACATAGGGATTTGGCATAGTGTTATGTTGCTTTGACTGTAGTGCATAGGGACCTGGGTTCAAGATGTACCAGTGAAATGCATGGTGGCAACACATTTTATTCTAGCAACTTTACAAAATTATACAAGCAATGTTTAAAATGTGTCCCTGGTACTTCCTAGCCACCACCACTTGTGAGCTTTGTCCAGCTTTTTTGTGCTAAGGGTTGAGAGCTATGGTGAGAAGTGAGAACTGAGTTTGTATTCCCCCATTAATGACTTTGTTTGTCCAGGTTTTTTTGTGCTAAGAGGTTGAGAGCTATGGTGAGAAGTGAGAACTGAATTTGTATTTCCCCATTATTGGCTTTGTCCAGGTTTTTTGTGCTAAGAGGTTGAGAACTATGGTGAGAAGTGAGGAAATTAATTCACTAAATGATAGCCATTAAGTTTCAGTCTTCCTATTTGTCATGAGGCTGCTAATTTGGCATAGTGGTATGTTGCATTGACTATAGTGCATAGAGTACTGGGTTCAAGACTTGCCAGTGAAATGCATGGTGTTAAGGCAACATTTTATTCTAGCAACTTTACAGAATTATACAAGCAATGTTTAAAATGTGTCCCTGGTAAGTCCCTAGCCACCACCACTTGTGAGCTTTGTCCAGGATTTGTTGTGCTAAGAGTTGAGAGCTATGGTGAGAAGTGAGAACTGAATTTGTATTCCCCCATTACTGGCTTTGTTTGTCCAGGTTTTTTGTGCTAAGAGGTTGAGAACTGTGGTGAGAAGTGAGAAATGAATTCACTAAATGATAGCCATTAAGTTTCAGTCTTCCTACCTTTCAGGAAGCTGTTGATTTGGCATAGTGGTATGTTGCACTGACTTTAGTGTATAGGGTTCCGAGTTCAAGACTTGTCAGTGAAATGCATGCTGGTAACATAACATTTTATTCTAGCAACTTTACAAAATTATACAAGCAATGTTTAAAATGTGTCCCTGGTAAGTCCTAGCCACCACCACTTGTGAGCTTTGTCCAGGTTTTTTGTGCTAAGAGTTGGGAGCTATGGTAAGAAGTGAGAACTGAATTTGTTTTCCCCCATTATTGGCTTTGGTTATCTAGGTTTTGTTGCACTAACAGGTTGAGAGCTATGGTGAGAAGTGAGAATTGAATTTGTATTCCCCCATTATTGGCTTCGTCTAGGTTTTTTGTGCTAAGAGGTTGAGAGCTATAGAGCTATGGTGAGAAGTGAGAAATGAATTCACTAAATGATAGCCATTAAGTTTCAGCCTTCTGAATTGTCAGGAAGCTGCTGATTTGGCATAGTGGTATGTTGCTCTGACTGTAGTGCATAGGGGCGTGGTTTCAAGACTTGCCAGTGAAATATATGGTGGTAACACAACATTTTATTCTAGCAACTTTACAAAATTATACAAGCAATGTTTAAAATGTGTCCCTGGCAACTCCCTAGCCAGCACCACTTGTGAGCTTTGTCCAGTTTTTTGTGCTAAGAGTTGAGAGCTATGGTAAGAAGTGAGAACTGAATTTGTATTCCCCCATTATTCAATTTGTTTGTCCAGTTTTTTTGTGCTAAGAGGTTGAGAGCTATGGTGAGAAGTGAGAACTGAATTTGTATTCCCACATTATTGGCTTTGTCCAGGTTTTTTGTGCTAAGAGGTTGAGAGCTATGGTGAGAAATTAATTTACTAAATGATAGCCATTAAGTTTCAGTTTTCTTATCTTTCAGCAAGCTGCTGATTTGGCATCGTGGTATGTTTTTCTGACTGTAGTACATAGAGTCCTGGGTTCAAGACTTCCCAATGAAATGCATGGTGGTAATACAGCATGTTATTCTAGCAACTTTACAAAATTATACAAGCAATGTTTAAAATGTGCCCCTGGTTTTTGACCTTTTGTCCCCCCCCCAAATGAAATTGAAAATAAGTGTGAGAAGCTGTGCAAGATGCTTATGGCTTACACTACTGTCATTCTATTTATAGTGTGGGTGTGGAAGTAGACTTTTATGATGGAATGTTCTGAATTGAGTAGTTTTGTCATTACTAGTTCATGCATTTTGTTTCATTGCCTACAGTACAGCCTACTGGAAAAATGTTCAAACAATAAATTTAAAATGCAGTCTAACTAATGTGCTGTATTATACAAGGAATATAATTTAATAAAGTCAGGAAGGTGTATCAAAGAACACATGTATGTTTCTTGTTTTGTGTGCAAGGGGCCAATGATTTGAAAATGGCCCAAAGGTAATCTTTATACACCACTAGCCAGATGCATTTTCTTTGTCTGTGGTGTGGGTTTCAATGCTGTTTCAATGAATGTGAGTTTCAAGGGCAGTGACGTTTTAATGCCAAGTCTATTTTCATTGTGAGACAGTACAGTATTGCTTTGTTTAATAGATGTCTATTAGTGTTTGTGCATTGTTGTGCTGTAAAATGTAAAAATAAAATTCAAATAATCATTGTAGAAGTAAAGCAGTATGCACACATTAGCGTTTATGGTAAATGGGGCAAGATAGCCAGGTAATGGGACATTGGAATGGCTGCAGGGGGACTCTGGTACCATATTTTGGCTGTCTGTTCTTCAGTTTGCATTTGAAAGTTGGTGTCCCACAATTCCACTGGAGTGGGGGGGCTTACGTAATTATGCATGCAAATCAGATGTTTATCAGCGTATAGATTTGTACCTATTTTTCATGGGTCTTCTACAGATTTTTGATGTTTCCAGGTTGACAGGTATGTCTCAATTCCAATTGTTTTATCTCTATTACTATATTCACTATTTCTAGTATAGTTGGCTTAGATTTTGATTTCCATTTTCTAGTAACTGCTTTTTTGGCAACCACCATAATTATACACAGCAAGGCCTTATCATGTCTAGGCAAGTCTGATTATGTATATAGCTCAGAAAAATCATCTCCCTCGTCACACCAATCTGCCCACCCATCATCTCTGACAGTGCATCCTGCAGGGAATCATTAAAGTCTGCCAGTTCACTGCACTCTCAGAAAATATGTTCCCAATTACCTTTTTCTTTCCTGTCACACCTCCAACATTTGCTGTCTGCCTGATGAAAAAATTCTCTGGATTCTACTTGGGTTATAAAAAAAAATCTGTGTAAACATTTCCATGCAGACATCCTAAATCTTCTAGATTTTCTTGCATATTTGGGAGACATACATATATCTTCCCATTGTTTCTTTGTGAATTGTTTATCCAATCTCTTTTCCCAATCCTTTCTAACATCCTCTGATTGATTCTTATAATTATCTTGCAATATCTTATATGTTCTACTAATTATCCCCTTTTTCATGACAGCTTCTGTTCTAGATTCACCTAATAAATCTACCAGTGCTAGTCTTTCATTTAGGACGTCCACTGGTCTAGGTTGTGCTTAAACTGGGTAATAGATGAACTCAGCTTCACATGCATGAGAAGCTTGTCCCATTGGAGGGGCAGTCTATGGGACACATATCTGTCTTTCCAAGCATATCTTGTCTAAGCCACAGACAAAATTCAGGTCCTTAGACCTTGTATTTCTGTTACTGTATGACTTATAAATATGCAGCAGTTTCATAAGTGTGGGGTTTGCGGATGACTTGTAAGTTAGACATAGATCATCCTTCCTTCCACCTTCCAAATTTAGTTAGCTATGGTAATCTACCCATATAGCTAAGCCTACTGCAACAGTTATCAATATGATGAACACAGTACAGTTGTGTAAGCTGAACTTACCATAACAGTAGATGTTCAAATGATCACTGCTGCAGTAGTTGCTTGCTCCTCCATCCCCTTTGTTTTTTGATGTGTTTTTTATGCTAGGGTGTGGACATTTATTTTTTGTTGTTCCTAGCATAGTCCTTTCAGGTCTCAGCCTCCTTCTGTCTGCTGGCAGGAAAGCTCTGAAAGGCTTTGCACCCAAACATATATTTTAGTTAGCTCAGCCTTAGCTGCTTGACAGTTTGGGCATGTGGAAGATGCCCTGAAGCTTTGGACGCTAGCTGGCCATTATATCCTGTGTTAATAATGAGTGAGATGATAAAGCTACTCATTGTGCCAAATAATCAGTGAGATAACAAAGCTACTCACTGTGCCAATGGTCAGTGAAAAGACAAAGCTACTCACTATGACAGTGATCAGCAGCTATCATACACATCCTGTCCAGACTGCTACAGACAGCTTCATATTGTATCCAGTGCCACTTACATGATTGTCTAAACTTCAGGTCTCTACTGTGATAAAAATGAATGAATAAATGTATAAGTGACAACCCACAAATGTATTTCAGTTTGCTGATGACAGAACCATACCATATACTATTATAGCCTCCCACACGAATGTGACCACAGATATAGCCACTTGTATGACTGTGTATACCTCAGACCTCTGCTTGATATCAAATGAATCAAGAAAGAAAAAAAGAAAGAAAGAAAGAAAGAAGGAAAGAATGGCCCAGGAATTTATTTTGGATTGTTGCTGTCAGAACCATGCAGTGTAGCCCATTGCAACCCCCCTTCTTCACACACACACACACACACACACACACACACACACACACACACACACACACACACACACACACACACACACAAACAACCTCTCAACTATCCCAGCTTTTGGCTCAGAATCTTGCTCTGTCATTCCTAATTTCTCCTAAAACTGGTAGTTTTGTTGGAAAAGGTCGTGAATTACACTTAATAAATGACTATAATCATTAAAGTTATAAACTTCATTTTTACAGTTTAAAATTGTTATTAATTTTTTTTAACAGTAAGAAATCAAATACAGAAATAAGCTAAATAGAATACGTACAAGCATTTCAGAGATAAAGTTTTAGAAGAAAAATTTTAATTAATAATGATAACACAGTAATGTTACTTCAGAAAGGTATGTCAATTCACATTCTTCTTATTGTGTCAACTTTTTTATTTTAAATGAAAACAAAAAATAATAAAAAAATAAAGTATTTTGAGCTATGACTATTTCAGGGACTGCTGCCTCTGCATCACACTCAGATAGGAATGTAGGTGTATTTATTTATTTATTTGAATTTATTTACTGGGGTAGAACACTGAGCTCAGTGGACTAATTTATTCATTTATTTAAATTTATTTACTGAGGTAGAACTCTGATCTCAATGAACCAATATTTGGCCCAGTCCAGAGGTACAAATCAGCAAAAAACAAAGAATACCATGTTATCATATAAAACAAAATGCATATAAAGTGCCAAAAAAAATAAAACTACTGAAACAGAAAACTAGTACTTCAGCAAAACCACACTATAAGCTCCATACTCAAACAAGAATAACTTAACAGCCACTGTCCTTTAAAAAGCAAATATATTTATTTAAAAAACACCAGTTATACTCTTTTGTTCCTCAAACTATGGACAGACTTCATCAGAACAATCAAACTCATCAAAGCCACACATTTAAATACCTCCAACAGCAACTTAATTAATTGATTACATCATATCTCACAATCAAAGAGCACTTGTTTGCCAACATACAAATCAATTTTAAACAGAATACAAAAGACATAAAAATATGTTAATAAAAACATCATTTTAGTTCTAAAGCTCTCTTCTTTAAAACAGGAACCAATGAAATATACTCATTAATACCTGGTGTTGTATTAGAATGCAATTTAGTAATCTAGAAAAACCAAAAAGTTCACTGCGAGTCACCAATAAGAGGATGGATGTTGTTTAATGTAGAATCCACAGCACAGCGTAACAACAGCAACAGCAACAACAAGATACAGCAAGGCAAAGCAATTAAACGCTTGTAGTTGCAAATAGCGTTTTCATATTCCTTCATCAGAATGAAGTAGCTTGTGCTTCTCACTGCCTTATATACCAGATACAATTGATTAACTAATTGAAAAATTAGTTATAATGAGTTCTAACAATCAAAGTTAAAAACATAGTAAAAACAATATATTAATCTAAAAGCATTAAAAACAATGTAAAAACTTCCATAAAACAATCATCCTAGTATATGGCCTTGTATGTAAAAAGTTAGTGTGTAGTAACATGAAACTAATAAGTTAAATGAATTTAACTACAAAATATATACCCTTAGATTGTGGAAATCACAACTTGGCCTGTCTTAATTTTAAGACTGGTTTTAAGGAAACCATGTCATTTAGACCTGGAGGACTAGATGCCTCTAACCAAAGTTGCCAAAACAATTCACGATATTCAAGACGTGTTTCCCACATACCACCTCTCAGGTCTTTTTCCACTATTTCTAAGACAAAAAAATGAATATTTGGCTCCTGTGCAGTCTAAAGTGTGCTTGTACAGTGCATTATTAATATTATCCCTGGTGATTTCATAACAGTGTTCATAAATTCGGTTTTTAAGTTTCCTTTCGGTCTTGCCTACGTAAAAGGAATCACATAATTTGCATAAAGCCAAATAGACTAGACCGTGGGTATGACAATTAGCATAACAGTTACTGGTTAGTCTTTTGTTTCTGCTAACCAATTCAACACAAGAAGCATTTATCAAATAATTGCACTGGGAACAAAACCCACATTTATATGTACCAAATTTCCTCGACTTATTTGTAAGATTGTTTTTACTACTGAATTCAAATAAATTTTTAAAATTCATGTCCTTTCTATATGTAAAACTTAAAGGACTATTTCTCAAAATATCTATGTCTGTTATGTCCTGAAACTTTGACCATTCTCTTGAGACCACTTTTTTAATGATACCAGAATCACCATTGTAGTCCAGGATAAAGTTCTCATTCTTGCTATTCCCTACTAAAAGTTCCTGAGTTTAAATTGTGGGGTTGTTGACACTTTTCCCCAAAATTGGAGCAAATCTGTTCTCTCTACCCTCCTTGACTTCTTGTATCATAGTTTCAATAAGGGAAAGGGGTAACCTCGATCAAGAAACATTTTACTTATTAAATTACATTCCTTGTTAAAATTATCATTATCAGAGGTCATCCTGCTTGCTCTCACAAGTTGCCCCTTAATCAAATTCTTTTTTTGAAAAAATGGGTGTCCACTTGTATAATGCAAATAAGAATTTGAAAAAGTGGGTTTCCTGTAAATTTTGGAAGAGAACTTGTGGTCTATCAACTCTATACAAACGTCCAAATAATGAAATTCATTGTAACTAATTTCATAAGTGAAATCTAAAAAAGAGGTAGTTCCCTTCAAATATGCTAAAAATTCTTGAAATTTTTCTTCACCTGCCTTCCAAAAAAATACAAATATCATCTAAAAAACGCTTGTAGAATGTCCAACATTCTTTGAATTCACTGTTAATAATGTAATTAAATTCCCACCAGGATAAAATAATATTAGCATATGTCGGGGCGCAATTGGCGCCCATAGCCACTCCCTGGAGCTGTTTGTAAAATTCTCCTTCATAAAACATAAAATTATTGTGTAAACTGATATCCATTAAAGTAGTCATGGCTAGAAATTCATTAGTGGAAAATTTTCCAAAGGTATTGATATATTGTTCTAACCAATCTATACCAGTATCATGTAGAATACAACCAAAAAGGTCAATGACATCTATCGTTATAAAAATTACATTGTCATTGTACATGTCAGATTGAATTTGTCTTAAAAAGTCCCATGAATCTTTCAAAATAGTTGGTCCTTGCCAAGACAGTTCTTTTAATTTGTTATCTACAAAAATAGCCAGTGAAGATGTAATGGAACCTTCTGATGCAACTATGAGACGGAGTGGGGGGTTAATGGTATTTTTGTGTATTTTGGGGATGCCAAAAACTGAGGGGACCCTAGGTTTGGAAATAAATAAAAACTCAAATTCTTGTAAAGAAATAGTGCCTTCTAGTAATAAATCGTTGAGCATACAAGAAATACGAGAATTGGCTATATTGACTTGGTTAATAGAAACCAATTCGTATTTCACAGTATTTCCAAGTTCTTCTTTCATTTTAGATTCATAAAAAATGGCATCCATAATAACCGTACCCCCTCCCTTGTCAGGTTGCATTATCCTGACAGAATTGTTCTTTTTAAGTGTATCCAAGAGAACTTGTTCTTCCTTTGATAAATTTGGGGACACCTTGTGTTTTGATGTTTGTCTCCTTATTTCTTTTTCCATGACTGCTTCAAGGTTTTTTAACTGTGGGTGAATGGGGGGGGGGGGTTGAATACACTGGATTTTTTTGGAATGGAATTATTGGGTGGTAACTGGGGATGATTTTGGAAAAATACAATTAAATTCTTTTTCCTGATGAACATTTTTAAATCAATAATGGCTCGAGAAATATTAACCTTCCTAGAAGGAATATATTTAAAGCCCTTAGAAAAAAGACGAAAATGTTCTTTGTTAATAGCAATAGAACTGTAATTAAATATGTTGTAACCATCATAGGAATAAATAATATCATGGGAAATGGTAAGGTCTTGTTGTACAATGGTGTCTACCAGTTCATTCTCCTTCCTTGGCCATAATGGTTGTAGTTGTAATGTACAAAAGGTCTGTTCCTTATTCTGTTGGATCGCCTGGGAAGGGGTGGAAATGGTTGATCTAAAGGGATTTCCTGTTCAGGCCTATTATTATTAGATTCTAATTCAACCATTTCATGAAACTCTTTACTAGTATTTATTTGATCTGTATCATATGTTTCAACATGTTTATGTAACTGAAAATGTCTAGGTTTAGGATAAGAAACACCATCTTGATATTCATGCAAGTCCCTTTCTAACTTACCCTGTTTCCTAGAGATGTTTGTAATACAATTCTTATCTACCTGTGAAAAGATACTAAAATATTTACTTTTCTCAGTATCAACAGAAAATAGTAAGTCTTTAAGGATATGGTCATTTACTTTTTCCATATCTTTGACAATCAAAGGTTTGATTCTTTCATTTTCATCTCTAATAGCTTTAACTATCTCCAGACCACACTGGTCAAAAATGCGTAACAAATTTTTATGAAAATCAGTACCCTCCATAACATTGTTGGGGTATTTGGATACCCTTAAACCTTTTGGAACAACTTTATGCTTTAAGCATTCATTGAAATACACATTATCTACTTCCAGTCTCTTATATTTGTCCATTAAAAAAATATAACTGTTCCAAATTCTCTTTGTAGGTTAACCTTTGAGTATTATCATTGCCAGCTTTATCAGAGTTTTCGTTAATAAACGTATAATTTTTGTTAATAATGTCTTTAAAGTTAAGCCGGGGTTGTAAACCAGAACAAACTTTTGTTTTAAAACCAGAACAGTCACCTGAACAAATGTTGGCGTGTTGGTCATCTTTGGACTGTAAAAAATCCATATCGGAAGAAGTATTGTTCGTATCCTCCTGGGTACGAAATATTTGAGGTGTATCAAGAAGCTCTCTTGATTTGGAAATGTTCCGAAAGGTTTTTGGAGCGTTCAAATGAAACGCTTCAGTGTGTGTCTTGGGTCTCGCGTCTCTTGCTGCTTGCTGGTTGCCTGGAACGTTTGACGTCAACGTGCTGAGTGCAGAGCATGCTGGGGTTAGTAGTTCGATGAGCTGTGAAAGTTGTCCGATCATCTTTCTAAGCTCGCCCTGTAGGGAGCTCTTAGGATTCCCATCATATTCGACCTTCGGTGTCTCCGACATAGTAACAAGTAACAAAAGCAGAACCAGTGAAGTAAAAACTAGAAAAACCAAAAAGTTCACTGCGAGTCACCAATAAGAGGATGGATGTTGTTTAATGTAGAATCCACAGCACAGCGTAACAACAGCAACAGCAACAAAAAGATACAGCAAGGCAAAGCAATTAAACGCTTGTAGTTGCAAATAGCGTTTTCGTATTCCTTCATCAGAATGAAGTAGCTTGTGCTTCTCACTGCCTTATATACCAGACACAATTGATTAACTAATTGAAAAATTAGTTATAATGAGTTCTAACAATCAAAGTTAAAAACATAGTAAAAACAATATATTAATCTAAAAGCATTAAAAACAATGTAAAAACTTCCATAAAACAATCATCCTAGTATATGGCCTTGTATGTAAAATGTTAGTGTGTAGTAACATGAAACTAATAAGCCACACATTTAAATACCTCCAACAGCAACTTAATTAATTGATTACATCATATCTCACAATCAAAGAGCACTTGTTTGCCAACATACAAATCGATTTTAAACAGAATACAAAAGACATAAAAATATGTTAATAAAAACATCATTTTAGTTCTAAAGCTCTCTTCTTTAAAACAAGAACCAATGAAATATACTCATTAATACCTGGTGTTGTATTAGAATGCAATTTAGTAATCTAATAAAATTCTCTAAGTTCTAAAGTAAGTTCCCACCACCCTTCTCTTTGATTACTTGGGACTCGTTCCAAAAGGCCAAATTTAAATTTGGCAAAATCTTGACACTGTAATGCGTGTTTGTACAAGGAATTGTTAATATTACCTTTTGATATTGCATATAGATGTTCATATATTCTAGTTTTTAACTTTATTTCTGTCTTCCCTACATAATAATGTCCACAAGTCTGGCATATTGAAATATATACTAAGCCTTTTGTGTTATAATTACCTTTTACTAAATTTACCTTATAATCCATGCCTCTTAAAATTATACTACTTTACTCTAAATGTACATTGCAGAGCAGTCTCAAATAAAGAAAAACATCTAAACTATGCTTCACTATATTCCTGACTGAATCTAAGAGAATTATTATACCCTAGTCAACTTACTTCAGAGCAAGGTGGTGAATGTTTTTTATTGTTGCCAAGTCCAAGACAGACTACAGCATGCTGTGTCTCTCTGAGACTTCTCAAATTAATAGCTCAAATATTACTGCTGGGATAGCTTGCAGAATTACATCATTTCTTGTCATCTGACTCTATCCCAGGTGAAATCTCCATTGCTGTTAGCTGACAGTATTTAGCATCTACCTGTGAAAATACATAGGCATCAGATCTTTGGCAGATGCTGGAAGTCATAAAACAATTACATCCCTCCACATTTCAAGCCTAGTAATTATTTCACCTTAAGACAATACAAAAAATTCCCTAGTATAGACATTGTGCCTCTTGCTGTCATAAAGTAATTTAGTTTCAGCAATTTTTCTGAAGTTTTTTCTGAAGTTAACCTCCTGTCTTCCAGTTTCCACTGTTAAAATGTATACATTTAAATGGTTACAATAGTGCATGTACATTTCTGTTCTGTTGCAGTAAGACATACAGTGGTTACATTTTAAGCACAAGGACTTTATAAAATATCTTTATACACATGACATACAGTTCTAATACATTTGCAACACAAGCATTCTACACAAATCATGTTGATATTTACAAATGACACACAATCATTTATACAATTCCAGATAGCTGTGCTGGCAGTATCTCCCTTTGTCACAATGCTGACAGTATGTGCATATCTTGAATGGTTGCTGAGATATTGTAAGTTGTTTACAAACTATTACAAATGTAATAGTTGTGTTTACTGTGACTTATAAAATTATGTTTAAAACCTAGAACTTAAAGAATCCTACCAATATAAAAATTGTAAGTTTGACATTTATACTTCTTTCATAATCCCTTTGGTTCCAAAGATATGAACATTTGTTTGAAATGTGAGGACACGATTTGATTTTGTAAAAAAGGCTTAGGCACCGCCCATTGGAAATTACAGTGCAAACATTCTGAGCTCCATTGCAATGAATGAGTTAAATGGGGTCTATATTAGAAAAAAAAAGAAAACTGGAATGCATGAATCCACTTTGAGTGACACATAATGAGCGAATGTCGCAAACATTGAACCACAAAAATAAAAAAAGTAACACACGAAAACTTGTACTAACTGTTTTATGCAGGGGGCAAGCCCCCTTGCACCCCCACATGGGGGGGCTGCGCCCCTCACAACCCGCTACTTAAATATATCAACTCCGAGTTCGCACTCCATTGAAGTAAAGGGAAGAATTCCCTACCACGATTTCCATTCATTCCTTTGACATGTGTGACATTCGCTCATTTTGTGTCTCTCAAAGTGGATTTGCGCATTCCAGTTTTCGTTTGGATAATATAGACACGTTACACGAAACCTTCAAAATATGCTAATATACCTTCATTCTCATATTCTGATATGTAGAACTCACATGTTGACTGGATGTTTCTTAATGTCTCTTAGATTGCAGATGTGCACATCAGTTTCAGTTTACTGTCAGCTTTGAAATTTCACAGGAATGTGTGGCCTGATAAACATCTGTTTTTCATTGTTATGGTTTTGATTACTGGCATACATCATATATGGTGGCACAGTTGACTATGGTCATAATGTATTGTAAGGTTTCATCAGGACTGTTTTCTGCCTGTTCATTGTGTCACAGTGGGTATGCAGACAGGTAGTATCAGGTATGCATATGTAATTTCTTTCCTGTGTTGTGATTGACAGAGCATGGGACCCATGGATGGTCACCCATCAGACGAGTGTATGCCAAGCCACTGCTGGAGTCCTCTAATAATGTCCATGATGGAGATGAGGATGATACCAAAGAAGCTGGACTTACATGTGCCATTGTTCCCCACTGCACCCAGGAGGAGATGATGCCAGGAACAACAGTGAGATGATTATTGGGAGACAATCCTGGAGGTCGTGACTGATGTGTTTCATACACAGATGAGGGACATGATGGGGAACTTCTTTCAGGATATGGCATAGACTATGCATGACTCATTCAGAGAGCTAGCCCAGGAGATCATTTTTGATGTTCATCCCAGGCAGGGTAGCCCCGCAGCTCATTAACTGTCTGTGTGATCCACTTGTATAATGCTGCCAACACAGTGTTTGTCATATCAGCGACTGGACTGTATATGGACCCTTATGCATACATGCCATTTTGCTGCCATGCTTATATGTCACAGGTCTAAACATACAATGCAGATATAGTGAGACATTAACATGATCTCTCTTGTCTACTTGAATCACTTTTCAACTGGACCCTGCAGTCAGATTTTGTGCCCAAGTACTGGAAGATGGCTACAGTCATTCCCCTGCACAAAAAGAGGTCCAACTACTGATCCATGTAACTACAGGTCCATACATCTGACCAGTCTCATATGTAAGACCATGGAAAGAATCACTATGGACATGATAAACGAGGACATAGGTAACCTGCACACTCTGGACCATCACAGTTTGGCTTTGTTAAAGAAAGATTATACCTATTAAATTTGGTGGACTTCTTTGAGAAGGTCATCAAAGCAATGGATGAGGGCAAGACTGTGCACACAGCTTACCTCGACCTGGTCAAGATATAATACCTCACTCAGGCATTAAAAACAAGCTCACTAAATTTGGTATGAACCTTTTTATCACCCACTGGATTGCCAACTGTCTGTCTGATATGACCTAAGACATCAAAATAGGTGAGGCTACCTCCACCAAGAGACCAGTTGCTAGCGGTATCCCCCAGAGCTTGGTACTGGGCCTGCTCCTTATGGCATGTATTTCTCTGACATGGAAGCAAATGCTGAAGGTTTATCACTGACTAAGTTTGTAGATGATTGCAAGCAGGGGAGTTATCATTGACTCCCCTGCAGACACTAGCATTCTTCAAGAAAGCCTATCTTTGACTAACAAATAGTGCCAAAGCTATGGTCTTAAACTCAGAGCCAAGAAATGTATTATTGTACTTTTTGGAAAGTCAACCATCCCAGCTAATTATCATGTTGATAATATTCCCCTAAGAGTCGACTCAGTGGCCTGGGATCTGGGTATACACATAGACGATAGCCTTATCTTCAACCACCACATAGCCACAGTGGTGAGGAAATCCTTTTATATTGCACAGATTATAAGTAAGGGCTTAGCATCTAGGTCCAAAGAGGTCATTATCCCACTGTACTCTGCCCTTATCATACCATTCATAGAGTACAATGCTCCCTTCAGTATGTACCTGACCAGGCATATGCAGCACTTAGAGTGACCCCAAAGGTTCCTTACAAAAAGAATACACGACATAGCAAACCTCTCTTACACAGAGCATTTTAAAGCCCTTTCTCTCCACTCAGTCTCCTATAGATTGCTGAGGAGTAATTCATGCCTGGCTTACAAGGCATCTGCAAACTCCACACTTAAGAATCTCCTGGATATTTGTAAGTCAAACAGTACAAGAAACACAAAGCTTAAGCACCTGAATTTTTTTCTGTGACTTAGAATATGCTGGAGAGACAAATATGTGCCCGAGAGACTGCCCCTCCTATATAACAGGCTTCCCATCCATGTGAAGCTGAGTTCATCTATTACCCAATTTAAGCACTACCTAGACCAATGTATGGGGAATAGGAAATTTACACCAGGGCTAGCACCCATGTCACTTATGAACAGAGATAGTTTATAAATGCATGGTCCTCAGTGTCCTATATGGATATAAGACATCATTATTCTTTTAGCAAAACTTGGCTAGGCTTAGAAAGGTCCCCAGGGTTGTTAGCCTAATAACAATTTATGAATCTAAGAATTAAGTTTCAATGTGTGCATGACACACATTAACAAATTACACTTTCCTTCAACATTCAGCTGTGCATGAATTTTGGCAGTTAACATGAGCTACTGCTACAACAGTTCCACTGTAATCATGTGTGCGTTAGTGACAGAAACTCACAAACAACATGTTTCCCATAGTGCAGCACTACCACAGTGGTTTGGGTATGATTTGCGTTTTGACATATCATGTATGTGTAACAGAAGGACATGCCTTTGCCCATGTATTTTCGCAGTCATCATACTGTCTTACTGGCATTATGTCATGTTGTGTGGCATATGTTGGCAATGTTAATGTCATGTTGGGTAATATAAATGTATCTCATACATATGAGCAGTCCTCCTTTACAGAATGCATAGACCACCAATGTAGCATTCATGTATAAGACATGGTAATGACAATTTATTCAGTAACAGTACAGTATGCCATCTTTAGTCTGTGTTACATTTCCACATCCATTTGTTATTGAAATGCATTCACACTTTTCAGCAAATGGTGTACATATTCAGTAATATATGTACATGTTTCTGCACATATTTTATTCTACAGTGAAACACTGTTGTAGCTTTGAAATGTGGGCAATCACTGACTAAATGTTAATGTGCTGTAAATTTGCTCACAGGACTGTCCTCTGCTCAGTAATGTGCAGATCCCATGACATATAACGTCAGGTGTTAATTCCACATGTTGCTTTACATTGGCATGACAATATATGTGTATGTGCTACCAATTCTTAGCTTGCTTACCATAGGTTCATACTAGGCTAACTGCCCTTGCGAGCCATTTTAAGCCAAGCCAATTATCCCCTGTGAGATTCAAACCCTGTACCTTGTGTTTGTAAGGCAAACACCTTAACCATTAGGCCACCCTCCCAACCCTGCCTGTTGATGTTATATGATTGCATGATAGTCTGTGTGTGTGTGTGTGTGTGTGTGTGTGTGTGTGTGTGTGTGTGTGTGTGTGTGTGTGTGTGTGTGTGTGTGATTAATACATGGCCATTTTTCTTGACGGCAATGCAATCTACCTATATGACATGCATTTGTCAATTGCTTCAACGTATTTTGGTTTGACATCAATAACACCCTATGTGCTGTACACATGCATTTACAATGTGTAACCTTACCTTGTTGTCCTGCTTCATAGTTCTCTTCCTTGATGTGGGTCCATGTTGCCCACCTCCCTTCCACTTTTGTAGGTATGTAATATATCTTGCAGCTATGTATACCTATGTTGGAATTCTTGTCCATTGTCACATATTAATTTGGTTACAAGGTCAACATGTACCAACTCTTTGGCTATTACACAGATGCAGGACATATGCACACAAGTTGCTATCTATTACTTGTAATACATCCTTGTTTTTGTTATAATCATGTACGTTGTTGAAATTCATTTGCACAACCTGATTTTTTTTTTATAGTAATCAATCCAAAACGATGTGTGTCCCTGCGACCAAGAGGCAAAATTGGTAACCTAATGTGGTCCACGTCATTTCCGTACACTCCAGTAGCTGTAAGGTTTTAGTGAAGACCAGTCTATGAAAAGTTGAGGTGTAGAACATAAATAACATTTAAACATCAAAAGTAATAAAGATAAGTAAAATTTATTGAGAGCTTTCATCCTAATACTTAGGATTTCATCAGAATGCTGAAAATAAAAGACCTGTGTCTTTAATAATGTCTATTGACCAATCAAAATGAAATATTTATTCAGTGATTACAATGTTGATTAAAAACACATTTAAGGGAACCTACCTGACAATCATAGGTTTGAACTTGAAACACATAAACCATAAAAACTAATCCACTGTAGTACAGTGTAGTAGTCTAAATATATCATTAATTAATACAGTATATATATAAAAATATAAAAATGTGAAAAAACATACAAAAGACATATAGGTAAAAACCAAAAGCAATATAGGGGAGTACCAAGGGTAGAAGAAGCATCTAGATTTATCTGCCAAATCAACTCCCTGTATGCAATTTTGTTTTACCACTGACCACCTCTCACATCTATGGGTATTTTCTCAACAATGCCAAATTCAAATCCACCAAAAAATTACATTTATATGAGTGCCTATATAGGGCATTGTTCTTTTTTTCTTTCCTAATATCATATATATGTTCATAAATTCTTTTACCTAATTTACATTATGTCTTCCCTACATAGAATGCCTTACATATCTGAAAAACCACTAAATAGACCAGTCCTCTAGTATCACAATTTCCTTTAACAAAAGTAACTTTTGTGGTGTTGTAGTTCTCAAGGGTAATGCTAGCTTTCTCACAGATGTATGGGCAGAAGCTACATTTCCCACATTTTGTGGTTGCAAAATCATTTGTACTATTAAAACTCCATTCGTCTCTACTCCTGCCACTCTTCAGTATAGCCTTAATGTGTTTGTCAATTTTATATGTAAACTAAGGATTTTCTACCACTGTGTTGATGATGTATCATCAATTTTAAATGTAGCCATTGTTGAAATTTATGTGCACAACCTGATGTTTTTGATATAACAGTGACCATATATTATTATTACATGTCATTGGTGTGTGTATGTGTATTGACATTGCTTTCATTTAATTTCTGGTTAGGTCACTGAAGGTCATACATATATACATATATGCCTACATCTGCGTGTTACCTTTGACATGACACATATGCATATGTGTGTCACATATGCATTCCTTTACATGTCTGTTTGGGTTGTGTACACCTACTTGTGTAGCTAGTAGCCAGTTTGCTGTTTTGCTCCAGTACTGCTTGTTTGGCACTGTGCTTGGTTGTTTGTCTTTCACATACATGGTCAAAGGTTCTGTTCTGTCCTCTGCTGGTAATATCTGGCAATACAAGATTTGCATTTGCTCATCTGTGCTGTTGCTTCACTTACACTTGCACTGCTGACAGACTACTTAGAAAATGGTTTATTTATCCAATGTGTGCTGTGATGTCTATTTATTACCCTACAACACACATCTTCCATTGGTCATGCAGCTCCAGGTATGTCTGCCACATGGTTCGCAACTTGTCATAAAGTGGTACTGTATAGGTCTATATGCATTTTTGAATTTCACCATAGCTGGTATGCATCTTCTTCCTGTTTGACAACATTCCATTGCCTGTGTTGTGCAGTGTGCTGTCTGTAACTTACCTGTCTTTACTGTTTATTTCCAATCTTCGTCTATCATGTGCTGTGCTATTTGTTATATGGGTATACCTGCTGTGATGGCCACCACTTCCTCTTTCCTATCTTTACGTTACCTTCTGTTTTTAAAGGAAAAAAAATGGGGCCTATCCCCACCAAAAAAAAATAAAAAATTGCCTATGTCCCAATGACTGTCCCTCAGATTTTCCTGTAATAACATACCTCTTATGTGTCCTTCTTCTTCACCAATAACCCTTATCTGCTTTTCTACCTCCCTATTTCCTTGGGTGTTTGCATTCCCTGTGTTCCCATGTCCTGCACCCACTGTTTGCTAATGTTAGCTGTGGCGATGTGGCCATGATTGCCCTTTGCCTTTATTAATTCTTATTTTTTTTTATTAGAAACTTTACTGATTCCATCAGACGCCTAATTGATAGCTAGGATATTCTAATAATAATGAGGTTAGACAGATATTCTATAATTGTCTGTAAGCTTATGAGAGAGATTCTGATGTAGATATGTATTTATGAATGTCAGGTTGCTTAGATTGTGAGATTCTTTCCATAACTTTGTTAATGTACATCATGCTTTGACAGGGATTTTTTCATGACTTACAGAGTTGCTGTGACAGATATACAGTGCACTGTTACTACTGAGATACTCTGATATGGATTGAGATTTCTAAGTTCACTGTGGCATATTTACATATTGCATGGTTATTTGCAGCCTTTCCACTGATATCAGTGTAATGCACCGGATTCCACAAACGTTATGGAATCTGGCCCATGGCTTCGGGTTCATATTAGAAGATTGAAAGCCCTAAACCGTGAACGCTCACGTGAGTGAAAATGCTGGGAATCGAAAGTGGGATTGCGGGGTCGTGTTACAGTGAGGAGTGGGATATTTGCCCTTTCCTCACTGTAGTGTGTCCTCAGAGTTAGAATATGTAGTTAGCGGGGGTGTATAGCAACTTCGATCACCGGTATTTTCACTCATGTGAACGTTCGTGGTTTAGGGTTTTCGTTCTTCTAATATGAACCTCATGGCTTCCTGTGACCTTTCAGTCTGTGATTTCCATTTTCCATTAAAATTTGGGAGGTATAACTTGGTTGGAAGCAGCAACATCATTTTTTCCTGATGATTCTGCACAGCCCAGTATAAGAACTAGTCATCACTGGAAATAACATTCCAGCCCTTGACTTTGCAAATGAAAAAGTTAAGTAGTACATCCTGGCATCTGCAAACTATTTTAAACAATAGATTGCACTAAGCGGCTTGAGAGTTTATATGGAACCTGGTGTTGGAATGTGGGATATAGCTTTCATTAGTAAGTGACATACTGTTCAAAACACAGCTTTGCTTATGTTTGTTGAGGTTTTCACTGAGTACTATTGGTCTCGAATTTTGATTTTGGATAACAATGTTTCTGCTTGTGTTGCAGAGGTTCTTCCATTTGCTAATAATGTTAAGTATGGGATTCTTTTGAATAAGTTTAAAAACAACATTCTCTCTCTCAAAAATAAATTGTAGGCTAGGAAATTAAAGAAGTTTAAAAGAGACTAAGATGATTACAATACTGACACTGTCTGTGTGGGAAAAACAGAAGAAAGGGGTATGTTTTGTTAAATCTATTCAGACAGTTTGTTACAAAAATAAAGGTCACACTAAGCAAAGATAGTTAATTCTGGGGTGCTACACATCAAGGCTATGAGGCTGCTACAGATGTGTCTTCCATTGTTGATACTGACATGGAAGTTTTTGAAGTTCCCTCCAAAGGAAAAAAAATACATTTAAAAGGTCACCGTACAAAAAAAAAAAGGATGGGATGGAAGAAAGCATAGAAATAAGAGACAAAATGATTTATTTTCAGAAGGATTTGATGAAGTGACTAATCAAGAGTCTAATTTAGTCATTAATTTGAGTATTTTTTTTTCAACTGATTGTCATTATTAAATAAAGGTCTAAATGTTATTCCTTTTTTTTAAGAAGCCATTGGAAATAATATAAGATTTGAAATCTTTCTGCAAACAAATGAGCTTAAAATATTGGTATGAAATACAGAAGCATTTGATACAAAGGGCATGCTCTGAATTGTCTAAATTTTAAAAAATCTCAGTTTAATCCTTCCTAACTTCCTTCACATCATATGTTTGAGAAAAATTTTATCAAAGATTTAATGCAAAATGGTTTATAGTGTAAAACTGATTGTTTTTATAATTTATCTTTGGGTGAAAGACAATGGGCAGGATTCACGAAGCCTCCGTGTAAGAGTTATAACTCATACACGGAGGCTGCAGTTAAACGGAGTGATGTCAGCATGCTCTGCATATTAATGAGAGCATGCTGAATCACACTTAAGGCCAACACGGTCCGTGTAAGACAGTAGGGGGCGTGTCCGTAGGCCGAGCCCTGTAAGCAGACACGCCCCCAGAAGAGGAAAAGTACCCAAAGTAAACACCCACGACAGAGTCCACAGAAATGTGAATAAACAGAACACAACACATGCCCCCACAGACTATGAACAGAAAACAAATAAATAAACATGTTTTATATATTTTTTTAAATTGTAAAAATGTTTAACCGTGAGTGCGCTCGTTTGCGCGGGCGTGCCCATAGCGCAGCTACAGTTAGCAGTCAGTGGGAAAGCATATAAGAACTAAATATGCAAAATAAGCCAGGAAGCAATAGCGTAGCGGTAGAGATGTTGGCTGAAGAGCAGCCATTCATGGTTCGAGCCCCCACAACACCAATTTTTTTTTTTCAAAATAAACAGGAAACAAGTCCCTGACAAATATGTACACATAAAACCCCAATTTATGTGAAATGTAATGAAATAGCCCATTTATATTGAAGACATGTGAGGTAACAAAAGAATAAAAAATGCCAGATGTGCTCATAGCTGAGCTACAGTTTAACAGAGTGAGTGCATCTGCCCGTAGATGAGCAGTGGTTTAACTGGTGCAATATGAGTGCCCATAGCTGAGCAGTGGTCTAACATGCTAAATCTATGTGCCCCTAACTGATCTGAGCGTAATATGCGTGCCGATAGCCAAATGAGGCTTAAACCAGCGTACCCCGTTTGCGCAGAGCTGCGCACCGAGCAAACAAACTAACCAACGGGCAACGTTGAGCAAGCCATATCAAAATTGCCTTTACACAGACACACCCCTCAGCATGTCTAGACAGTCATGATGGCCAGGTTCGAACCCAGGATACTATACACCATAGTCAAGGTACAGAACCACTAAGCCATGACAGCAGTACCTAGAAATGCAATAAAAGCTAATATATAGGAATGAATACAAACTACAGTATGACAATGCAGGTTTACTGAAGTTGATACAATTCCAAAATGGCCAATCACAGATATGTGCAGGAAAAACGGACTATATAAGCCCCATAGGCGGGAATACACAACATAAACGATTGTAGAACTGACCTGCAGGCAGAATGACAGGAGTAGGAGAGGGTAGTTGCTTCTGAGCACAGAGGTGGGGTGTTGAGGAGTGCAGGTACATGGTCTGGCTCCTAGTCCATAATCACGAGGCCCAACTCATGCAGGGCCAGGTCCTCTGGGGGGCATACAGGGCCGAGGCGTGGGACCGGTTGGCTCATGATCTCACCAGTGCCACAGGGATTCCAAGGACTGGTGAGCAGGTCCATCACCACCATGCAGACCTGAAGGGATGCAAGCAGGACCAACTGAACCTTTGGATCCAGGAGGCCCGGCAAACACCCAACGCCCCACTACTGAGTAAGTAACATTTAATTATGTATGTAAGAAATTAAACTAGCTGATATTATGGAGATGTGTATTCCAATATTACTTCATTTATATTACAGCTGCAGGTGTCCGTTCTGTGAACCGCAGAGCCTATGGTGATAGGCTGGTGCGGTTGCGCCACCAGGCAGGTCAGTAATCCACTACCAGCAACCGTAAAGAAATATAAAAGTATGACAGTCAGCAAAAGAGTGCAGTGTAGTCAGTAAGGAATAAAATCTGCAAGTAACAGTGTGAAAGTGCCTGCAAGTCTTGCTTGATTACAAAAGTGTTTCAGCCTGTAAGTTAAACCGAAAAATGAAACTGTCTGACATATATTCTGAAATAAAAATGCCCTACCTGTAAGAAAATAGTACACAACCTGCAGCAGGCTTAGAAGTATAGCTGCAGAAGATGATGAAATCACATGTGTGAAATATATCCCTGTGGAAATACTGAAACATGACAGAAGTGAGACTGCTGGAAAGGATTGTAATAACTACAGGTAAAACATGTCAATAAAGCCTAGAAGTAAGTACCATCCTGAATAGTAAAATGAAAGCAAGTGAGAGAGTATGAGAAAGTGTCATGAATCCAGCAATACAGTAGTAATAACCCCTGAATAAAGTATACTGCAGTCAAGACAGAATGAAATGCATGTGAGATTCAAAACCCAACAGCGAAATCTGTTCAAAGTGTTGCTGCATGTGGAACGTGTATCCCAAAATCTGGATATGTTGCTCTCAGTCTGAAATATGCAGATAGGATGATTGTCTGATATACCAAACATCCACACTTGTCTACAGCTATATAAAGCAAATGTAGCAAGATGATGTAGCTGAACAAAGCTAGATATTAATGTGTATGAAGAACACTAAAATGTATATTGATGTTGCAGTAACAGTCCTATCACCAAGTTGAAATAGTTATCATATAGGAAACTGTAGTTAGAACAGTAGTGTGTATATAACTGTAGCTATTAGAAATGTACAGCATATGTATTGTTATTCGAAGGTGCTAATATTACTTTCTTTACCCCATCCTATAACCACATATAACCCATTCCACGTGAAAATGGTATGTGCAATCACAATTAACACCCCTGGACATTTGTCCTTTTGGGTCATATATATCTGCATGTCCGTTGATGCATCTGCCCTGTTCATACATCCGCACCTGATGGCCTGTTGCCATCAATTAACCCTGCATGTTGTTGGACTGTGTATTTCTGTTCAAATTATGCATGTGTTATGCACGCTGTTCAATGGGGTGAATATCTGGGTGTTTGGTTAATGGGAATACTAATGCATGCTGTTACAACTAATTGTGAATGGTATTATATGTCACTAACCCAAACTGTCATGACATAATGCAAAACATAGGACGACAGGGAAGGTGGGTTCCAGCGGACCCACCTCTCCCACCTCAGCTGGCGAGTGCACCTGGCATTAGTGCCGAGTCCGGACCCTCCTCCGGTGGCCCTGTGCCACCTGCGGGTGGAAGCGCTGCAGGGGATGGGGCTCGCCCCCCCTCTGCAAGTGTGGCCGGAGGAGAACTACCACTCACCCTCCGTAGTGTCCGGACTGTGGTGCATAGGGAGATTCGGGACTCTGTTCTTGAGCCCCTACGCCAGCTCGAGGCATGGGTGGCGCAACTAACGGGCATGCCTGTTGCCTCGCCTACACAGCCCCCAGCACAGCCCCGTCCTGGGCAGTGAAGGAACAGTGGCAACTGCCTATGGGTGGGGATATCAGTTCCACTGTTGCCATCTGTGGGCTCATGGGCTCTGGATATCCAAACCTCTGTCCCCGTCAATTGTGTAACCCCCCACACGTGTCATACACCGCCCCTGTATGTGTCTTGTTTGTCTTGTCTGTTTACCTACCCAACCTACCTCCCCAGCTGTACCAACTTCCTTCACCTGATATACCACTCTCACCTGAAAAAAAAAAAAAAAAAGGGCACTCTGTACCCACAAAAAAATTACGCCCCATACATAGCTGCCCATTCCGCACACATGTATGCTGGACATGGAACCTATCAATTCAATTACAATTGGCTGTACAACAAGTATTATTGTTGTCCTGACACCTCTCTCAGGGGTGGAAGGTTTCAAATGTCACACCAAATTACATACATATGCACAGCTGTTGCTGATGAAGAAATGGGCAGCTATGGGCCTTACCTACATCCCTCCTGCACATCCCAAGCTTGTTTCCCTACTGTCTTACCCTCTTTGTGACCCCTTTTTCACCACTTTCCTGTCTCCCCATTTTCTTTTCTTTCAAAGAAAATAGCATGGGTGTGCGCCAGAGTAAGCACCGTTAAGCGGTTGTAAGCGGGTGTGCGCTTGTGTGTGCGGAGCTAAACGCCAGTGCGCATGCGTGAATTCCACGCAAACCAGTGCTAACCCGGTTACAACTGCTTAAAAGTGCCTTAGTCACTTTGATTGACAGGTCCTGTACTCAGTTCAAAAGCAAAATACAATCCCACTGTCAGTCCCGAACCCAGGACCTTGGAAACACTAATCTGTATGACCTACCACAAAGCCATGACTCTTATACAAAAAACATTCTGCTAAAATAAATATAACATGTAATAGTAGGGATTAATGTAAAGGGAATATAGGATGTGTAGTACACAAAGCATGTCATTTAAAATTACTGTCAAAACTACTGGATTTCCATAATAGTAGTGTGTGAACAGAAACAGCCATGCTAGTTGGGAGCTTGTAGATAATAAGGTCAGTTAAAGTACATAGATATATGTATGCATATGTACATATATATATATATATATATAAATATATATCTATATATAGTTGTAGGAGTCAATGTGCATACACACTTGCTACAGGGAACATGAGAGAGGAATGGAGAATTGTGAATATACAACACAGCCTGAATCATGAGAGAGATACTAACCTTTACACTCACAGAACACTGTCCACAGCATACCAGCATGGTCCCCGCTCTCACAATCTGAAAGGGCAACGCCTATCCCACATACCCTTTTATAGCACTGACCTGAAATCACAGTGAGAACTGCAATCAGTACACAACTGGCTGTATGCAATTAGCAAATGCTGGCTTACAATTGGTACAGAGGCCATCACATGGACCTAAGCAGATACCTACAAAAGCATCCAGTGCTAACACTCCCCACATGCAATACATTAATTGCATTGTCTGTAAGCAGACAGAGGGAGAGCGAGAAGTGAGAGAGAGAGAGAGAGAGAGAGAGAGCAAAAAAAAAAATAAAAAATCAGACACTGTGACTCTGTCACCCGAGGCTGTCAGCACTGACAGTAGCAGCAGCAAGCAGAGGCTGTTGTAACGCAACCAGCTGCGACAAACAGAGGTAATGCAAAGTAGCAGGTTAATAGTGTGCATACTGTGAACCCTCCAAATGTGTCATAGGTCTGTATCCATAGGTATGTCCATGTGATATGTTGTGTGTACGTAGTTCCACCAAAAGGGGATGACCATACATCACATGTCAATCAGTCTTAGGCCATGATCCTGGCAGCATTTGTCTGTGCGTTGGCTCAGCGATGGCTGTAGTGACTGCTTTGAAAGGTCAGCCAGGTTCAAAAGTCAGGATCAGCCCATCCCAAAGGCACACTGGCTGGGATCAAGTGTCTGCAGGTACCCGATGTCACTGCATATGCATCCCATACTGCATAATTCCATAGCTTAGCAGACCAGGCCCGTTATGCATATGATGTGGTAATTCCCAGGGTCAGTCGAGGTGCCCCCTTAGTGGTGTGGGACCACTGTTGCTGTATGCCACTGTCCAGGTACATATCCTGTAGTACGGCCAAGATAAACTATCAGTGTTATATGCGGTTGTATGTCCTCTCAGAGTGCCGGTAGCACACATCCAGGGGTACCACGAGGTCACAGTGATGCTGTGTGTTCTCCTCTGCTGAGGCGGCCCTCACCTGGACATGTGAGATGATAGGGAGGTTACATCCAGCTGGGATAAATATTTTAAAGGTGGGGAGAAGGAGGGGGGATACATGCACCGAACATGTCTGCAAGATTGTTGCCAATATCCGTGTGTTTGGTGAATGTTAAGTAGGTGTGGATTAACACAGAGCATATCTGAGGCATGTGGTCCATATGTGTAACATAACTGAAGAAGGCCTTGTGGTCATCCATAGTGTTTGTGTCCATTTCCCTCCCAGAGTAGGCCGTGGCCATTGTTATGATGGACCGTAGCGTAGTACCAGTGCTGACCACCGATGCCTTCCCTTAATGTGAATGTGCTCTGTCCTGCAGTAGCCTCCTGCTATTGTTATACAATCTGCCTCTGTCTGGGGTCCACCGGACAGGATGCCTAACCTTTGTGCATAGGGTCTGGGTTAGACATGTGTGTGCAAGTTCCATGCAATCCATGGCATGTCCGTGGTAAGCATTTGCAAAGGGGTCAGCAGTGTGGCTTGTGGCTTCCACTGGCCCAGTGTGCTGCATGGATACCATCTCAGTCCCAGCAAGTGAATAACTGTCTAATCACATACATATCAAAGTAGTCTACTGTGCTGGTGGTGGTGGTGGGATATGTATATCCAGGCCGAGTAACGTCTGTCCACATCACAGTAGTGGACGGTGTCCCACATACAGTACCTTGGGATGAACCCCCAGAGTGAGGTTGTGCATTGCACCTGTCAGTGTGTGCTGACCGATGGGGTATGCTACTATGTTGTGTGGAATGTGGCAGGTATTGTTGCACAGGTGTTGGCTGAGCACTGATATCTGGCCATGTACCTGTGTATCCACCACGACACACACACATGCAACATATGGGAGTAGTAGTATATCACTACACATGAGTATCATGTATAGTATGTGTGCCATATATTGCTGACATGGTCTGCTGATATCCTGTCTGTGTTCTCTTCCAGGGAGATGGCGCGACAGCGTAACCCCACCTACTCTGTGGCAGAAGATGAGGAGATCCACCAAAGCCTGGTGCGGGAGTATGACATCCTGTTTTCCTGCACCAGTCAGAATCAGCAGGAGAGGGACGCACTGTGGCAAGACCTTGTCCGTAGGGTAAATTATACTGGCACGCATAACAGGACATATGAGCAGGTATGACATCACTGCAGTGATTTAATCCGAAGTGTCCGCCGGCAGCGTGCATCAGATATCCACAGGCAACAGGTCGCCACAGGAGGTGGGGTGGCCACACCCCCCCCCCCTCACCAGACTGGAGGGGCTACTCCTAAGTGTTGTGGCTCCAGCCCTGGAACACCAACAGCAGTACACCTGCATTATGATGGAGGCTGGTTCCACACAGCAGCACGACATGGAGCGTGCAGGTAATATGCCATATGTACACCTGACTATTCTGTACACTGTATCATATGCAATATCAATGGCACAGTTGTGCCCACTGACATTAATCTCATCATTTCTGCAGGTCCCACCTGGGTTACAGCAAGACAGGCCATCCATGCTGGTGAGTGTGTTTAACATAACCTATAATAGTCCTGATAATGCTAGTAACAGTAGTGTAACTCAGTAGTGCTCTGTGTGTATACTGTGGGGTGTGCATGTGTGCATGTGTGCAGGTGTGCCTGTGCCCATGTGTGCATGTGTGCATGTGTGCAGGTGTGCCTGTGTCCACGTGTGCATCTGTGCATGTGTGCCTGTGTCCACGTGTGCATGTGTGCATGTGTGCATGTGTGCCTGTGTCCACGTGTGCATGTGTGCATGTGTGCATGTGTGCATGTGTGCACGTGTACACGTGACCACATGTGCATGTGTGCATGTGTGCATGTGTCCACGTGTGCATGTGTCCACGTGTGCATGTCTGCATGTGTGCATGTGTGCCTGTGTGTATGTGTGCATGTGTGTATGTGTGCCTGTGTGCATGTGTCCATGTGTGCATGTGTGCATGTGTGTATAAGTGCATCACTGGTAACAATGTCTGGAGACTGTAAACTGTGTTTCCTGTCTTCATCCCACAGGTTCTGGGGCTGGTCTGGTGACCTGCAGCAGGGAACCTGAATCCTGTGCCATGGCTACTGGTAATGATGATATTTGTGTAATGGTACTGGAAGGTGTGTCAGGGTCTGCCATTGGTCAGCCAATTGACAGTACATAGCTGTCAACCCCATCATTGCACACAGTCATCCTGCCTGTACATCCTTTGTCACCATTGTCCCTAGGTGATGGACAGGATACAGTGGGCATAGACCAGGGTAATGTGGTACCTGTGGCACATGCATCCCCACACAGCAGCCATGGGCAGGGTCCTCCGATGGTACCACACAGACAGTTGCCCATGGGTTCTCGTGGGAGCATCCGTGGGCGTACTGCCTCTGGCCGACATGCCCAAAGAGGTCTGTTAACCTCAGCTATGTTTTGGACTGTCATGCAGGCACATTCACGTATGGAAAGGTACACCAGACAGGGTCTGAGGGAGCTGAGAGCATGTCGGACAGCCATGACAGACAGTATGCGTGACATTGCGGATGCTATCCGTAACTTTACCGATGTCATAGACAGATGTTGTGGGGACATATTACAGCAGTTCCACAACCAGATGTCCATGAACCAGGGCAATGGTGGGCGTTTGCAGCGTCGACGTAGCCGTATGCCGGCAGCAGCAGCAGCTGGCAGTCGGCGCAGACGACAACAGGCTCACGCATGCCCCCATAGTGCCAGCAGCAGCCCCAGCAATGCTGGGTCTGTGCTATCATCGGAACGCCCCAGGAGGCCACGTGCACATGGCTCTGGACAGTCCCAACAGGGACTTGTGTCCAGTAAACACACTCCCGCTTCTGATGACAGTACCCAGTCTGGCTTAGTACTGGATACGGTCCGTAACACCCCTGCCAGGCACAGGTACCGTGTCCGTGCACACAGACACTGATCTGTATGGCCTTCCAGGTGCAGTCTGTGGCTGTCCACAAACCCCTGTATATGGCAGCCATGAGGTGGAACTGTGTGCGTGCATACACACATGCGAAATGTTAACACCTAGGGCAACCCCATACATACACACACTGCACCAACACTGCCCCATCCTGTACTGCTGCCCCTCACCAACACACATACACACACATGTCAATTGGTGGTATCAGTGGCTGACTCAGGCATACCTAATCCACACCCTGTGCATATGATGACACTGTGCCACCTCCTGCAATCTCCAACATCATTGCGGGAACAGGTAAACACATTGCTGATGCACAGGGTGACTACATAGAAGTGTATTAGTAGTATCATGTTGGTAACAGTACAGTGTGCTGCTATGACTGTGTGTTTATCCCAGCATGCCTGTTGCAGTAACTGTATGAATGTCCTGAATTGTTATCTGCACACATAGTACATACCAAAGTATAACAGCTGCACATTATTGCATGCCGGTGGTAAGGTTGTCAACAGATAGCCACATACATGGGTAGCACAGGGGGAAAGCTAACGCAACTAGTGATATGCAATGGT
Organism: Protopterus annectens; assembly: GCF_019279795.1. NCBI lineage: Eukaryota > Metazoa > Chordata > Ceratodontiformes > Protopteridae > Protopterus > Protopterus annectens. Next base: position 965,106,592 of record NC_056746.1, read on the forward strand.
GGACATGTACAGTAATGGTGTCAAGTTGCCCACAACAACTATGCCATGTGGATGTTCGTGCATGTAGATATGTGTGCAGTACCAATGTAATCCAAATCACAAATAAGTATGACATAATATCGGTTCTACCATGGGCATCTGCGCTGCGCATTCCTGGGTACATGTTGATAGTGCCTACGTATTTGCATTGTTACTTACTGTTATTGTTACCCCTTCTTTGTTGTATAATGCACTACTTCCAGCCCTGTTTACTGTAGCTTTGTTTGCATGCATGTTCGCTTGGGGTCCCCTGGAACACTGCTTATACCTGCAATGCAGAGTTACAGTGCTTCTGTAGACTTCTAGTGACATCTGCATAGTGTACGATACGTATGTCAACTTTACACATGACAGAACGTCACTGTCTGTCCTGTACGAATGTACGTTGCCTGTGACACATTGCACACGTCTTACCTGGCATTTACCCACGTGTGCAGTCATATATGTCAGTGCTATGAAACAGTAGCGGTACACCCACACATACACACCTTCAGTATGTTGTTCCCCATTGGCCCTATGTGTTGGTACTCACCATGGCAATCACACTACTAGGGTAGCATGTGCAAAGGTAACCTGTGAATCGCCTTTATCGTCCAGTTGTGGTTTATGTGAGTCATGTGTCATTGTCACAGCTGCCACATGTATGCAGTCAGCCATCACCCTTGGCCAGGAACGTACAACACATGTGTGGGATGCCACCACACAGCCAATCTGGGGACTGGTCTCTCTGAACCCAGTAATGCCATACCCTGTCAGGTGGCATGTCATATATACTACGTCCTGGACAAACGTCAACCCCAATCTCTGCTGCTACTATTGATAATACCCCTGAAGATGTTCCTGATAGTTTTGACCAGTTCTTTACTGAGACATTTCATGCCCTAGCTAGCCATCTACCTCCTAGCTCCCCTGGTCCTGAAAGTAGCACCCCTAGGAAACTACTTGCGTCCAGCTGCCAACCAGTCGCCACTTCACTTCTCCGTACCTTGATTGTAACAGTGGAACCCACTACACTTTCTGCTGATCAACTCCCTGCCGAGTACCTATCAAAACCAGATGATGCTATTGCTTACCCCGTCTCAAAGGTAATCAAAGGAACCATGTTAGAATCTAACTTTCCCACCATCTGGAAAATGTCATATGTAATCCCACTTCACAAAGGAGGCAGCTCTACTGAGGTCTCCAATTATAGGCCAATAGCTATACTCTCTCCACTTGCAAAGATTATGGAAACTTTCGTCATAGACAAGTCATGCACCACCTAATTCAAACTCGCATTATGGCAGACACTCAGCATGGCTTACGTCCTCATCACAGCACTACGTCAGCCCTCCTAGCCTTTACTAACACCATAAGCCATACTTGCAACAATAATTATATATCCGCAACCCCTTTTTTTGGATATTTCAAAGGCATACAATATGGTTGATCACCAACTTGTACTCCACACCCTGCAAAGACTGTCTAGATACTGGAGCCTTCCAATGGTTTCAATCCTACCTGCATGGTCGACAGCAGGCTGGCCTCTGGCAGAACAAACTCTCTAACCTTCTACCTAACACCCTCAGAGTACCACAAGGCTCTATACTCTAGGGCCCTTCCTGTTCTCCATCTTCATTAACAACCTTTATACTGTCATCTCAAAAGTCAGCTGTATCCAATATGCTGAATACTCTACTCTGATCTGCTCAGCCACATCTCCAGTAGAGTTATGGTCAGCTACCCAGACCACCTTTAATACAATAGCAAACTGGCTTTCTGAACATCGTCTAATCCTAAATCCCAATCAAACTAAACTGCTGTTATTTCACCAACACGTAGGTCTACCACTTTCACCGTTACCATAACATCAACTGATGGCACAATAATCTCCCCTGACCCATCTCCGAAACTATTAGGTGTCATCATAGACAATAATCTCAAATGTGAAATACATGTTAACCAGATTATCAAAGCCATCAATAGAAAACTAGGGTCACTTTACAGAATTAAAGCCTTCCTAGCCCCTCCAGCTAAAGGTGCCATAGCTCGCTCACACCTTGTTCCAACCCTTCTGTATGCATCCCCTCTACTCTCGAATATGAACCAGACTGTCCTTAACAAACACTCAATTTGCTACAACCACATTGCCAGGTTTGCCACTGGGCTGCCTTTTAGGACACATCATTGCATCAATCTAAATCAGCTTGGTTGGCTTGCAATACCCAGCCTAATACAGTATAACCAACTGATTATGGCCTATAAAATCCTCTATAATCCAGACAATACTCCTGCACTTCAAATATTATCACCCCCTATAACAATCCTAGACCGCTTTGATCCTCTAACAAAGTACTACTTCAGACTAGCAAGTTTAATAACACAGCCGGTGATTCTCTCTTTGCAAACCCTGTAAGTAAATCCTGGAACTCACTTCCAGCTGATATTACCCTACTGTCCACCTTAGGTCAATTTAACAGTAGACTCAAACAACATTTGTCACTTAACTGGCTATGTCAATGTATCAAGCCTGGCTAACTCGAATGTGTAAAATCTGTGAACCACTTTACTGTGTAATTTTAATTTAATCCTGACTTGTGCTCAGGTCTAACATTAACCTGTGGAACATGTTTGACTTGCTTAGTTATGTAATCTCTGTAAATAATCTGTTTGTAATATGTAATGCTAGTATTATGTAATGCTGTATCTGCTACCCTCGTAGCTTGTCTCCACGGGCCTCCCCTGGAAATGGACATGCAGCCAGTCGGGCTATCCCAGTCAACAAATGTAGGATAAATAAATAAATAAATACAATATATTACAGTGACGACAATACCAGTCAGACATTGACACACACTGACAGCATGCTGAACACGCTGGGGCATACGTGGGGACTCAGAATAGCAGCCTGCCTGGGCATCACACACCTCCGCAGCTGGCACACAGGCATATGTTCCGTCGGAACAGAGCACATGCCACACATGGCACGCACATCCCCTGTGCCACACACTCACAGCCTGTAGGGCTATACAACACACCTGCTACAGACGTGTCAGGTACCTGTCTTGTGTGCTGCACTGGGGTCCCGCTCAACAGGCTGTATCTGGTGAAGGCCACAGTGATATGACTCAGGGGCACTATGGTCCACCACAGCACACATGCATACAGGTCAGTCAGAGGCATGGACAGATATGATTCACTCATTGACCATGCCAGTGTGGCTGCCTGAGACATACCTCCCTGGACTACATGACAGGGAACATAGAATGGATCTCTCAGCATGTGGCACAGGCCAGTATGAGCCTGATGCTGGTTGCCAACATACCCTCACCAGGTATTCTACCACTATATGTGGGAAGGGTGTTGTATGTCTACATTATGCTCAGTCTCCACTGTCATTCATAGGGTATCCACTGGCTGTCAACGTGTGCTTACATGCTAGGGAAGCCACAATGATGTGCATGGGTCATCTTGCACGCGACACCCATGGCCCGATGTATAATGGCAAAGCTCCTTGGTACACACATACTGCCTTATGCTGCAGGACATGGTTTACATAGCGACCTCCGTGGGTATCACACAGGTTAGGACACTAACAGTGCTGCTACACAACAACAGCAGTGTACACCGGAAGATGCATGCACCAGACACTGCCCTCAGCACGGTGAACTGCAATGTCTGTGCAGTACCAGATTCATGATTCATGGCTCACAGGTGTTACCCATCACTGACAGGTTATGCCCCATACCATGCCTGTCGTCCCCTACACATGTAACACACATGGATAGGGGGGTGGTATCTCAAGGTAACACAGATACACACACCTTCAGGTTGTTGGCACAGCACAAACCATCAGGGCCTACTCATGTGCAGCTGACAGTGTGTTGGACTGCCATCTGGTTCATAGCCTGGCACACACAACCCTCACATACACAGGAAGACCACCTATCCTCCATAACAACACTGGCAATATGACAGTCTCAAGAACTGTGTTTATAAGGCCATACTGCATCCAGCCAAACATTGTGTGTGAGCATTACTGTAGCTACAACACACTAGTTGAAGAGTTCACAGCATGTGGTCACCGAATTGCAGTGGAATGACATGTTACCACTACCACAACAGGTGGGAACATGCAGCACCTGTACATCGACTACATGTACACTATATGGCCCAGACCAGATGTGTATCCCCTGCTGTAGGTCTTTCACCATAGACACCCACACTGTATAGGGACATACCACGCGGACCCTGCACAGTAAGACACAGTCATATTGGTATACATTGCAAATACCATTTATCCACACGAAGCATGTGTCAGACATGGTAACTACTGCAGGTCACAGGTATTTATGTGTATGTATCACACACATACATCATGTGTGCAATGCCATTGCTGGTTTAGGCAATGGCATGCATTGTTATGTACAAACACCCACACAAGGTCATACTGTGTGACACAACCACACGTGACAGTTGTGGGCTACCAAAACATACCTATCTGTACTCTGACAATGGTAATAGACACAGTAGCAGAGCACACTATTGGCATTACTAGCCAACTAGCCCTGTTTGGCTGTGCTGATAGTGTGGTGACATCCCCTGTGTTTACTGGGGGAGTATGCAGCATCTGGTGTATTGTAGTATTTGCCAAATGAATCTGTGCGCTCACACTTGCATTTACACACACCCTACTACCCCCACACACATACACACTTGCAGGATTCATTCCCCTACCTAACTAAGTCATGACACGTGAGCAAGACGCATTAGCAAAGCGCACTATTTGGTTTACTAGATAGTTCCTCTTCTCTGGCTATACTTATAGGGTGCTGACAACATCAGTATTTTGAAAGGGTAATGTGCATCAGGTAGTGTGATCTCCTGATTGCCAAAAGTAACATGCTTTTCATAAGGAAATGCACACACATGAACTCCCCACATCCAAACACACACACATGCCATTGATAGGTTTCAAACTCCTACCTAACTACATTACAGTACTCAGGAGAAACGCATAAGTAGAGTGCGCTATTCACATTACTGGGAGGCTTCCTTTCTCCTGCTGTACTTATAGGGTGCTGACATCATCTGTGTTTAGAAAGGGGAGTGTGCATCCTGTAGTGTGTTCTCCCAGTTGGCAAAAGGGGGATTTTTCTCACACAAATTTGCACACACACACAGCACCCCCCCTCATCCAAACACACACACTTGCCATTTGCAGGATTCAAACCACTAACTAACTATGTTATGACACTCGAGATGGACGCATTAGCGGAACGCGCTATTCGCATTACTAGGAGGCTTCCCTTCTCCTGCTGTACTTATAGGGTGCTGACATCATCTGTGTTTAGAAAGGGGAGCGTGCATCCTGTAGTGTGTTCTCCCAGTTGCCAAAAGGGACATTTCCTTCACACATATTTGCACACACACAGTAACCCCCCCTCATCCAAACACACACACTTGCAGGATTCAAACCACTACCTAACTATGTTATGACACTTGAGACGGACGCATTAGCAGAGCGCGCTATTCGCATTACTGGGAGCTTTTCCTTCTCCTGCTGTACTTATAGGGTGCTGACATCATCTGTGTTTAGAAAGGGGAGTGTGCATCCTGTAGTGTGTTTTCCCAGTTGCCAAAAAGGACATTTTCCTCTCACAGCCTTTCACACACACAAACCCCACTCACCCACACACTGAGCATTTGCAGGATTCAAACACCTACCTAACTATATTACGACACTTGAGGGAGACGCATTAGCAGAGCGTACTATCCGAATTACTGGACATCTGTTCTGCACCTGTAGTATTTCTAGGGTGCTGACATCTTTATTTCCACAGAGGTATGTAGATGTAGTACTACCTGTCAGGTGGGGGATAGCATATATATGCATTTGCAGCCACCTACGTCAGGGTCAGATATGCACATCGCACTGGCAGGTTATGTTCTATACCATGTTTGGGACCACAGGACCTGTAACACACAACACAACCAGTCCAGAACACCACACACACATCCAGGACACACACTTAGCTTCCCTGGGAACAGTGCCAGGATATGCAGGTATTCACATACACCATTCCAGTTGTTAACATCAGGTACAGGCATATTGTGTGTGAGAGCTACTCAGGCCTCTACCACTTTACCCTACAGCCACTACAATTTGTGGTTCCATGTGCTATGGCAGAACCACACACCACAGCCACATGGGTGAATACATATTGCACCTGTCCATCTGCAACGTGGGTACTCACTGTTCCACACCAGAGGTAGACCACCATTGTTGATATCTGACCATGACCACCTTTCCCTGGACATCCATATCTCATCTCCACCCCCAGGCAAGGTTGTCACTGCACACAAACTGTGTTTAGCACAAGTAGACTCTACACTTGTGTAGACTGGGGTGGATGACTTCAGAGGACCCATGCTGGAGGACTATACTGGCCACTCAGCATAATCCTTGACACTTGCATCCTATGAGCATGTATACAGTTTGCATTGGTCATGCTATCCCACATATACCCATGACTGCTCCACAACAAGACACCTGTCAGCTGTACACCGGCCATATATGCGCCGTTCAACAGACAGAGTGACCTAATACATTGCAGAGCTGCAGCCCACAGAGGGAGGACATCTGTGGACAGTTCCAGCATGGCACTTCATTCACACATACTCATTACAACACAGTGTTGACAGTGGAATCGTCCAGAGAATGCAGATATGGCTCCCCTCAGTCTGTTATTGATGGACACCTACTGTCAGAGATCCTCAGCAACCCTCTCACAGCACACACCGACAACATGGCTGTGGCTTAGCACATTCAATCCCTGAGACCGCCACGGTGCCCCTGCTTGACAGAGGCACAGCTCACTAGCTTCACATGTTGCCTTCTGTGACCTACTTTACAGTGGCATGGTAGCCTACTATCCTGGGGATGCAGATGCCAAGCACACTCTGGCTGAGCTGACATTCCCTGGGGCAAGAAGCCTAGTATTGACCTCTACACCCATATGTTCAATTGTCGGATGCACAATATTTGTTGTGCTGTTCTACTGTTTGCAGGTCTTTATTGCCATAGCATTCCCTGTTCCTATGACCAACTTGTGTATCTGTGGCAGATGTTTGCATATGACGGTGATCCACTATATCACTTATGTCTCTGTGGTCATTTACTGTGTGCACTGGGCTGATTGCTGTGTTGTGGTTGGTTCCTGGACTGACGCGTACAAATACCAGATATGTGTGGCCAACTGCTACACGGAGATATGGCCTAAGTGTGTGAGCATGCCCAGTTCAGCCTTTCCATGGCATGTTGTCTGACATATGCCTCATTTATCAAAGTGTGCGAGCATGCCCAGTGTGAGCTTTCCATATGTTGCACTCTGAAGTCCAACACATATTTGGGTGTGTGTGACCTTCGACATTATCGCACGTTTATGATTGTGTGCTGGGTGTCATGTTGTGTACTAAATGGCCAACTGCTTTGTGTCTGCCACAACAGGGATTATACTGTGCCTGCAGGAATTGCATGGGATACTTTGCAGACAGTTCTCAACATACTTTCATAATGACCTAACACTGTAGTACCGTATAGTGTACTGGTTCGGTACTTTCACTGTAGTGGACAGTATCCTGGGCTTTAGTCCTATCACTGCTTGACATCTTCATAGTGAGCACAACAGACTGTGTAGGGGCCAGTTGTGCACATATGACTATGTTGCAATATGTTCAGATATGGACTACCTACACCAGGCTCGTCCAACATTGCTAGTGTATTCCACAACATGGGTGGACATTGGCAAACACTAGCGATGTTCCGTAGGCCATTTCTGATGGTAGTCGCAGGGTGTGTTTGTCCTTCGACACACATTGTAACTGGAGTTTGCCATTACATATGTCATGGTTGGTATACTGTGCCTCTGTCTACCTCTGACATAACAGTGATATCCAGGGTAGCCTACCATCTCCCATACACTCATCAGGATGCCTCTTGAGGGGTGTCGATATGTGGCACTCTGGCTGACCTGTACCAGGAGTTTACTGAAGTGTGGGGGTGCCTTCTGTGTTATGGATCATTCTGTACAGCTTGTCCTATGTATGTCAGTGCTGGGGTTCAGGTGTCTCATGTGCATAGCTCACTGTCATTCAGATTGTACAAGGTGCAACATGTTCATTCATTCCAGGTTGGACATGGCTTCATACATCAGGCACAGCTTTCCTGTAGCTGGGAAGGATGGTAGTGTGTGGGGCTGCAGTTTGTTTACTCAGGCAACACATGGCATCTGTTCAGGCTCTTTGCTACCCCTGGTGGGGTACTGTTGTGGACTTTACAGTTGTTGGAGGTGTCTGCTGCGGTATATCCCACAGGGGCTATTGTAGTCAGTTGTGATGCTGATGGAGGATGGCTGCAGAGCCAGTGTGAGTTCCCCTTATCTACATCTGCCAGCCTTCATGTTTGGGTGGGTATATGGTACATGTTTCTGCGAACACTACAGACACATGTTTGTCCAGTGCAGGATATTTATCACCTTTTGTACCCAGGTCTCACATTACATGTTAGGTGCCTCATGGGTTAACACCTGTGTGGTAATTTGTGGGCACTTACTGTATATCCACGGTGGTTGTCTATACACAGTTCTGCGATTAGCTTGCTGACATGGCTATGGCTACAGTTGTCTGTTTGTAGGTGGCCCTTTGTGGGTTGCTTGTGTCAGCTGGGGGTCGGATATGGTGGGCTGTTTGTACTCCTCTGCATACATGCTCAGTCACAGTCCTTCCATGTTGGCCTATACCTATGGGACATGTATACAGAACGGGGGGGGGGGCCAAGACCAGGCCTTGTGGGATGCCACTGATATCCGCTTTGTAGTCTGACATGGATGCGGCATGTCTGACCATGTCAGTTCTGTCCTTGGTCTGCTTTGCAACCCCTCTACTGACATAGGGGTGTATATTTAAGCTGGTGAACATATCCATACTGAACACATACGGTATTGTCTAGAAGCATGTGCAGGGTCCAGCTACGCTGTGTGGACTACATAGCCCTCATCAATGACCTTAATGACTGCTTCAAATGGGTCAGACATGTTTAGGGGCCAGTTCTGTAGTTACAACAGCCACAGTGTGTAGGGTCCAGTATCAGTAGATCCACATTAGCCTTCTGTCTGCGGTACATACTGATCCTTTCCATAGCTGTGCAGAACAAGCTTGTCAGGATCCTGGGGTGGTAGTTTGGAGTATCCACTCAGGCAACACCTTTGTTGTGATGGACCACTGTTGTTGTACACTGCTCTTTGGGTACATATCCTGTGGTAACGCTGACATTGGCCAGTAGTGTGATTTTGCATTCCATTACTCTTGGGGTCCATGTTGGCCTCAGCACAGGACACCATCACATACCTTTGCTGCTGTGTGTCCTGCTTTGCAGATGATGGCTGTTACCTCAGCATCTGCAATGTCAGGGGACCATCTGCTGGGATAGGTATTTTGCACTCGGGGGGGGGGGGGGTGTTTGCACTGCACCTGACAGGTTGTATGTTAGCAATATGTGTGTGTGTTTGGTATGTTGTTTGTAATCTCTGTGTGATTCGGAGCATATCTGTGGATGCCCAACATGGTTCCTACCATCAGTTGGGTAAGCCTTGTTATTATCCTTAGTGTCCTGTACGTGTTGTATCTTCATAGGTTCATGGGTTCATAGTAGGCTAGACACCCTAGGCCATTAGTAAGCCTAGCTAGAGTGTGTGTGTCTTTCGCCACCCCTTGCTATGTTCAATTATGGCCATTTATGAGGTTCTTCACTGTGCCTCTGTCTGGTCATGACACAGTGGGGACCCCAGTATACATGTACGGTCATCCATCCACTTGGCAATATTCCTGTTGAGGGGTGTCAGTGAGGGGCTCTGCCTACCATGGATTGGGATCCTGTTTCTGGGTGTGGGGAGCCTATGGGTTATGTATCTGTCCCTCCAGCACATCTTATTTCATTATGTGTTGAGGTTGACATCTGTGACTCTCACAGCTCCAATGGCTTTGATTTCGTGTGGTGTAGCATGTCCATTACTCCTGTGTTGGACATGGCCTGGTACAACAGACATACAATGCCTCTGTGTAGGCAGTGTGTGACTGCAGTCAGCTGGGGTGTCTACAGCCAGGCAGCATATGACATATATTTCACACCCTTTATCCTGTTGGTGGGGTAACTATGAGGTCTTACGAACCGCTGCAGGTGTCATGTATGGTACATCCCATATGAGTCATTGTACTAGATTATGGGTCTGATAAGGGAACAGTACAGCGGCACAGTGACCTCTGTTGATGTTGATGTGAATCCTTTCATGATACGGTGTCCAGTATCAACAGTCTTCATAGCCACATTGGCATTGTGGCTGTCACATGACAGATTAATGTCGACCTGTGTCCCTAGGTCCCTGATGACTCCTTGCATACATAATGGTTTGACACCTATGTGGTACTTTGTGTACCTTGTCTGGTATTTGGTGGGACATCCATACTGTCCAGTGTCTTCGGATGTCTGGGTGGGGTTCTTGTGTGTGAGAGTGTGGTCTGTCGCATGCTACAGACTGTACAGCAGTTTTGACTACAGTTATGTGCACATGGGTGGTGTCCGCTGCTTTGTGCATTGTCAGTTACCTGGCTATATGGGTGTCTGTGCTGCATATGGATACTCCCCCTCCTTTGATGTCTTAATGCAGGTGTTGGGGCCATGACACATGGTATGTGGTATAACCTAGTAGTGCTGGTGTGCTATCACTAGGCCTGCAGCAGTTTTCTGTCACTGGACAGGCATCAATGTTCTCCATAATGGGAAGTGCCTCAGGGGCATGCATATTGCAGTTTACACATCTGGCATTGGTCAGCATTACCCTTATGTTTCTTACCACTTATGTTTTCTAGGGTGGTGGGTAGTCTTTTTAGCCTTGCCTACATACGGCTCTATGGAGGCGGCAAAGGCCTTATCCAGTATCCAGACGCACAATGGTAACAGCTGACAGCCATCACTGTAACAGCAGCATGGCTTGTCATGCTTGACATCTCAAGCAGACACACATTACACTCTCTTGGACTGACAGCTGTAACTGTGCCAGCTGTTAAACATGAGCATTCTGTGTTTGTACTGTGGCATCATTCTTGGTGAGGGTTAGATGCTGCACACAGCCAGTGTCATCCCGCCCTGGGGTACATACTCGGAGGGACCATCCATGTCACATTTGATGTTGACCAGGGAGGTACATCTCAGGTAATTCACACCAGCATGGACATTGAGTGCATCATATTTTTGCTTGCTTTGGGGTGACCTGCGTACTTGTGTTAAGTGGCATTTTGTGGCTACCTACAAGCAGCTTACTCTACCCTTTCCCTTGTTCAGTCTGGTGAGTGGGACAGCTGTGTGTCTGCCTATACAGACACCTATTACGACTGTATCAGGCATGTTGTTTCTCCTTCGGGCCTGTGACTGTTTGGCACACCAGCTTTGCATACTATTCATTGCATGTGATATGTTTGAAGGTTGTGGTTGCTTGTGATCTACTTTGGAGGCATCTGTTGGTGTGGTGTGTTTGTAATTAAGGCCTCCGGGAATATTTGTCTGTGTTTATGTGTTTGGTTTACAGTTGTGGTAGGTCTATGTGGGACTGGGTTTGTGGTGTATGTGGTTACCTTCTCCTCCTGACTAGTGTTGACAGTACTGAGTTGTTGGAGCTCAACCTCTGGTTTGGATACATGGATGCATCTATCACATATGTTTGTATTTATTGGGGGGTGTTGTGGTTGTCTGTGTACTTGGTACTGGCGTCACATTGCCTCTGGATTCATAGATTATACTTGTTGTGGCTGGACTTAGTGGATTGTATGTGTGGACATATGTTGTTGCCATACTACTGGTCAGTGATTACTTCCCTTTTTATGTTTGCTCTATCATGTGGTATCTTCCTCATTCTCTTGCATGGTTTGGTAATGGCTGGAGGCCAGCATGCCAGATGCCTGCATGTATGGCATTGTGTGTTGTTGTTATTTGTGATTGCATACTCCAAGCATTCCTGGCTGTGTTCATGGAATGCCTGTATAACATATTCTGTGGTGTGTCCCATATTCTGCACTTGCACAGGGCCTTTTGTGGATTCAGCATCGGTTTTGAGGGCTGCAACCTATGCTTTACACATGTTTTTCACTGTGGTATTCTGGCCAGGGACTGGGGTCAGGGTGTGTATATCCAGTGTGATTACTCTATGGTCTGGTCTTACCAGTGAGGGGTACACTTCTCATCTTGCCATCCAGTACACATGTTGCTGATTATCACATCCAGTATGCTTACCCCTCTTGTGGGAGTAGTACATTGTTCCTGGGCATTTTGGTTTATGGAATCTGGGTAATTTTCTCCTACTGTGTTGGTGCTAGTACAATGCTACCGGTGTATGTCTGGGTATTTTCAGTCGAGCAATATAATGTGGTTTGGGGGGCTTGATATATTCATGTATTCTGACATAGGCCAGGTGCTGTTCCTGGTATTAGGACAGCGGTCTGCAGCAGGCTATATACTGCGAGGCAGTTTTAGCCATTGGTATTTGACCATGGATATTCCATGCTGCTTCTTGTTGTGGTACCAACATGGGGGTGTGGTTATCCTTGCCATTTCTTGCTAGTCACCCTCCTTTTGTAGCTTGTTCCATGTTTTGCGGCTGTACAGCACAGTATGAGGTGTGACCTGGTAGTGTTAGGGTGCTGATGTGAGCCTTGCCCAGTTCTCTATTACAGGACTGGTATCTACATTCTCCTTACTGTGTGCGTCTACACTGCACACATCTTGCTGTTTATACATCTGTCATGGGGTAGTATTACATCTAGGTTCCTATCCCTTGTAGAACCTATGAGGTTGGGTTTGTGTTTTGAGACTTACCTATTCAGGGCATGCTGTGGGTACTGACAGCCTTTGCCAGTATACATGGGGCATGGCATGATAGGTGCATGCCACCCCTAGCAGGTGGTGCATCATGTCAAACTCTGCATATCTTCCCAGCCTGTAACACATTGGCTCCCTTTGACTGACTGCATTACTTCAGCCAATTATTGTACTTGATCTTCTTGTCTTCATAGTGTGGCATCATGCTTGGTGAGGGTGAGATGTTAGGCAGGGTCTTAATGTTTGCATATACTAGATGGTGTTACATTGCTTAACACATGGCAATCATGCCTCAGGTGGTGCTGCAGGGCTGCCTCTGTTGGATGCACATACTACACTCCCTGTACATGTTTGAGAGCAGGTTGTGTCATGTTAGGCATCCCTGTTACTATATGAGTGTGTCAGAGAGGGGTATCATTCCCAGGGTTCCTACTGAGCCAGTGTATGTGCTATGCATTGCCTCTTTGCCAAGGCCAGGGCATACTGGGCACACCTCCTTCTGCCTACTGGGGCAGGCTCAGGTTGTTCCTCCTCTGAGTCACGCTCTGCCTGTGATGGCCTTGGCAATGGTGGGGGGCTGTTTGGCCCATCCCTATGCTGGTCCTGCTGCAGCTGTTTTCGCAAGATCATATTATGTAGCATAGCACATACCATGACAATTTGGGTACATGTATTTGGTGTGTACTGCAAGGCTCCACCAGATGTGTCCAGACACCGGAACCGTGACTTGAGCAGCCCAAACACACGCTCTATCACATTACGTGTTTGTGCGTGTGCCTCATTATGGCGTTCCTGTTCAGGTGTGTGTGCGTTTCTGATGGGTGTCATCAGCCGTGGCTCCAGTGCATAACCTGCATCCCCCACTAGGTGTCCGTGTGGGATGTCCCCATTGGCAAATGTCTGGTACAGCTGCGTCAAATGCCAGATGTGGGAATTGTGATAACTCCCAGGGCAGCCAGCACACACATTCATTATTATGCCCTGGGCATCACACATGACCTGGCAGTTGATGGAGGGGAAGCCCTTGCGGTTAATGTAGGCCCTACCCCGCTCACCGGCTGGTGCTTTGATGCGTATGTGCGTGCAGTCTATTGCACCCAGTACCTCAGGGTATTCCGCTATTTGCTGGAAGAGATGCATATTGCTGGCCAATACCTTACGGGCATTGGGGAAATATACATGATCACCGACATGTGCTGACATGGCATCCAGGAACTGGTGTAGTACCCTGGAGGCTGATGCCTGTGATATCCCCATCATATTGCCAGTTGGTCTTTGGAAGGTACCTGTTGCTAGTATTCTTAGGCCAACACATACCTTGGTTTCCACTGGGATGGGTTCCCCTCTGTTGGTTCTGTGTGTGAGGCGTGGCCTGCACAGCTCAACAATTTGCTGCAGGAGCTCTCTGTCCACTCTATAGCGCTCTACTATCTCCAGCTCATGTAACCCGTGGTAGGTGACCCTGAGCCTGTACACTCTTCTCCGTCTGCTCACTGTGGGTTGTCTGGCACCATCTGCATTGTCACCACCCTCAGCAAGTCGCCTATGTTTCATTATGACAGCTATGGCAGCCCCTAACATTTCTGCTCTGAGTGAAGCTTTTTCAGTTTTCACTTCTATTAGCTTACTCCTGTCTTGCAGTGTCTCTTAATGGAAACATCCTGCACTACTGTTTGCAGAGTTTTAAGTGCTGGGCTGGGCTACTATTCTGCCTGTGTAATTGCCTGCTTCTAATTGTTTTCACCTGCTAGCTTCAGCAGTTATCCCTGCTAGCTTCCTATTAATTCTGTTGCTTCCTTTTTCCTCTCTGTTTCCTCAGGGGAGAGCAACTTGCATACTATCTGAAACACGCTCACAGTGGCTTACACGTGTGCACACGTGCTTACACGGTTCAGAATCTACTTATTCGGATTTAGACGCGCGTACACCCGCGCAAACACTGTTGCACGTCTGCCAACAGCCTCCAATATACTCAGCCTGCCTTACACGTGCGCACACCCGCGCAAACAGTGTTAAACATCTCCCAACACGCTCCCACATGCTCACACTGCCTTACACGCACGCACACTGTCGTACTTGCACTTCATGGTGAGCACACGTGCGCATGCACGGCCAGCAAGAAACTTTGGTGTAGGTAACAGTGTACACCTTCCATTTCTTGACTTTCCATGACTTATCTAGTGGCACACCTCTTTCCATGATCTGTGCCTGTCATCTGTTATGTTACACTGGCCTCCAATGAACTGCATTTCTTTCTACCATTCCCCCCTGTGATGTCACCTATCTCCTACTCTATTCCTCCCCCTTTTGTATCTCTTACACTACTCAGACTGTGCTCATTTGGTATGTGACTGTGAGATTCAGTATCCGAACCCTCATTTACATGAGATTGCCTACTAATGCTTAGTTACATGTCTTAGACTCAGCTTCCCCCCTTAGCAACCACTACACGGTGGCCATGTTGGTTTTAGTCTGCTGGTCCCTGCATTGTCATTCCATGTATTGCATGAAACCCACATTTGTGGGTTTATAACCTTCTTTTTTATGGTTTTATACAGCGCAGCCCGTTTACGCGGGGCTGCGCTGGGTTTAAACATCGGCGATCACCAAAAAAAAAAAATTATATTTTTAATATTTTTGCATCGGGTTATCTTGCCAATGGCCACATATTTGGCCATTGGCATGCTGCCTGAATCATATGCAACCTTTTTTTGGAGCTGACATCGCTCCGTTGTGGATTTTGCAGAAAAGTACATTTCTGCAGCTAAAACGTCTCCTACACGGACTGGTTTCTGCTTCGTGGATTGCTAATATACCTCATTTGCATACCTTTCAGATGCAAGTGAGGTATTTAGCATGTCCACGCCCAGTCCGTGTAAGAGACGTTTTAGCTGGTCTCTTACACGGAGTTTAGGGCTGTTCCTGGATCGCGAGGTTTGCATGGAGTGTTGCACGTCTCTTACACTCCGTGCAAGCCTTCGTGAATCCTGCCCAATCTTTATTGGATTTAAAAACAAAATGAAAATACTGTGATTAATAATGCTGATGAGGGATGGGCCTTTGTAATATGGGACAAGGACAATTAACTTAAAGAAACCAGTAGGCACTTGAATGATAGAGAAGTTTACTTATGTATGTCCAAAGACCCCACAAATTAAATAAAAAAAACAATTAGAAGAATTTTTATCTGAAGGCCATGAATACAGGGGTGATTGAAAATGCTCAGGAGAACACAACTGTTGGTTGATCCACAAGCACAAATTCTTTTGGGAAGATTCCATAAAGTTCATAGAATCCAGTGCATTATGCTGATATCAGCAGAAAAGTTGCAGGTAACAATATAACATGTAAATATGCCACATGAATTCAGAATATCTTGGTGCACGACAGAGTATCTGAGTAGGAATGACACACTGCATATCACTTGCATGTAATCCATAAGTATTGAAAAATTGGTGTCAAAACATAATGTACATTAACAAAGTTACAGAAAAAAATCTCACAATTTAAGCAGCTTGACAGTAATAAATACATATCTATAACAGAATCTATCCAGACAACTATGGAATATCACCGTAAGTCTGTTATTATTAAAATATGCTAACCATCACTTATGGATTCCAAGTAAATATGTACATTTTCTAATAAAAAGTTAATAAAGGCAAAGGGCAATCGTGGCCACATCACCACAGCTAACATTAGCTATCAATTAGTGAGAGACATGTGTGGGGAACACAAGTAACACACATCCAAGGAAATTAGGAGATAAAAAAGCAGATGTGGGGTATGGGTGAAAAAGAGGGGCACACAAGTGTAGCTTTCACTGTGTTTCTTTGTAGAGGTAATAGACTGAAGTCTTCCATTATACCACAAGGTGGAGCTCCTTTTCAGGAATATAAAAGACAATTTCGAAAATGAAAGGAGACTGGAACACTAGCTGAAGGAGGGAAGACTGAAAGACTAGCTGAAGGGAAAAGGGCCTTGCAGCATGACTGGATTTCTTTTCTTCTAGTGTTTTGGGACAGAGAAGTGACGTAGCAGTTTGTGCCTGTCTCTTGCTGAAATCCTGGATGATGGTATTTTGTGGATTCAGGAGAGAAGTTCTGAAACCAGTAGTTCCATGCCTGCATATGATTCAGCAAGAAAAGGAGTTCCCTTGGGCCTAGTACATAGATGCCATAGATGACTACCAGAGTTCTGGTGGGTGATTTTCCATTTTTCTTGTCGGAGGAACTGCGGAGCCTGGTCACTGGGATATTCTTGACGGAGTGGTGAGAGGCTTTTGGCCATCATTTTTTTATACTTTTATAAGATTGTGGATTACCCCTAAACACTTTCTGGATTACAAATCGCTGGGATCCATATGAGTTCCAACCTTGGGCCCCATCATGCCGGCAGTACGACTGTAAGTAGTCACTGGCCAGTGAACAGGGTACCATAGCGTGTCTCATAGTTGGTCTGTTTAGATTGATCTAGGGGATAGAGGGTGTTAGTACTGTTGCCTTAAAGACACTTCATTGCTAAATGACATTGCATTTTCTCATATTTGCATTGTTGCATTATAAATCTTTATTGTTCAGTGACATTGCATTTTGCTTGTGTTAGTACTGTTGCCTTAAAGACACTTTATTGCTAAATGACATTGCATTTTCTCATATTTGTATTGCTGCATTATAAAAGCTTTATTGCTCATTGATATTGCCTTCATGTGCATGTTTGAATGTCAATATCTTTTCTGTTGAGTTCTGGGGAAGGGGATAAATGTATGGTTTCATTACATGCATATCTCACTCTGCCTTACTGCTAACTGGAGCCCTGTTGAAACAATTTGTTTGTTGTTGTGCTATTGCCCTTTAATACCAAAGTGTCACCTAGAATAAAATCTGCTATCACTTGCCACCTTGGGTTGTTGGGCCTAAAGAAGGGGTGTCACCAGAGTCAGGTAGGAAGGGACCCATATCTACTTCAGCTACACCTGCAGGTGCACTACATTTGGGGGCTCATCCAGGATTGCTTGTACTGCTTTGAACTCCACCCTATTTCCCTGTACGTGTGAAAAGCAACTCCAGCAGCAAGATGAACCCACAAGTAGCTGCTAAGTGGTGCAAACAGCACAATGCTCAGTCAGAGCACTGCTTAGTTCTAGTGTTGCCAGGGGTTACATGGACTGATATGCAAATACATCAAGTCACAGAATCCTTACCAGTTGTAGGGCGTGCATTTTTATTAAACAGCACTATGGCCCCTACTGAACAGAGCACATTGGCCTTATTAGGATGGAAAAGCCCTTTAGTATATGAGCACATACCTTCGAGTGTACAAATTTCAGGCGAGAGTGCAGTCAGTGTGGTAATCCCTGAGAACTGCACTAACCCAGCAAATGAGGAAATGCCTGTGGAAGTTATCCAAGTAGGTCAGAACCTTACACCAGAAGCTGCAGCTTCACTGCCCATAAATACTATAGGGGCTGAAGTTTTGAATGCTTTGGGAAGTCTTGTAGAAAAATGCTTACAGCCTACACAGCCATTCACTGGGTTTGGCTACCGCAAATTGCATTTCTTTTCTGGCAAACAACCCACACCTCAGGGAGACAGGGAGAAGAAGATTTTGAATCTTGGACGGATCAGGCTTTACAAGCCCTAGAGGAGTGGGATATCCCAGAATCTCAGAAGAAGCAGCGGATAGCTGAAAGTCTAAAGGGATTAGCAGTGGATACCATATGCAACTGCAGGATGTTTTTGGAAGGACCAAGAGGGCTGCAGACCTACTGTATCAGTTTGAACATGCATACCAAGAGGTTGGTGAGATTTACATTAAGCGATTAGGTAAAATGCTCCACCAGATCATCCTAAAGAAGGGGGTGGATCCTAAATTAGCTGACCAAGTACAGATCGGACAAATTTTACAAGGAGCTCAAGCTATGGACCCCATTATGTGGAAAATGAGGATGAGAAATAGGGAGGAGACTCTAACTTATTCTCAGTTGGTTAAAGAAGTGAGGGGAGAGGAAGCCCTGTTGGAAGCAAAATCTCAAGGTTCAACAGCAATTAAAGCAGTCAGTGAACACAAGCAGGAGCTTATAGCCATGCTTACTACTCAAACAGGAGCCGTGGCCCAGGGTGTCCATGATGTAGAGGTGTCACAGTTGCAGATGCAGGTGTCTTCCCTAACTGGCGCCATAGCTCAGGTCACCAAGACAGTTGCAGAATTGCAAAAAGCCGTGGTAACTTTAGCTGAAGGGAGGAATACATCAGCTAGAACCTCCACAAAAGGACTCAGGGAGGAAATGCCTCAGCCAATGTTCAGTGTTCCTACTGGATTTTGTTTTCGTTGTGGGGATGCAGGGCATATAAAGTGACAGTGTCCTAATGCAGAGAACTTGAAAAGAGTGAATGAACTATTATTGGCTAGTGCAATGCAGGGAAACTTCAACTCAGTGAAGGGGACAGCTGAATGCCCAGTTATAAAGAGCTCCATAAAATATAACATCAAGAGACAGCATCCAGCATCTCCTTTCTACACTAACTTTTGTAATAGGGGAGAGAGACTACCTACTATGCACACTTCTAGCTCTTCTGAGGTGAACAACTGAATTGAAAAGCCATCTCAGCAAAAATCTCAGCATCTGAGACCGCAAAGCTTTACTAAGAAAGAGTCTTATCCGTGGAGTCTTATCCGTGGAAATGGCGGGGTCACCCAGTGGTACCTCAACCTCATGCTGACTGCCATGCAGCTGAACAACACCAGAAACAGAAACTACCTGATGGGCTATTGGGACCAACCTCTGTCGTGTCAGTAAAAATAGAAGGGGTGTATAGCAAAGCACTGTTGGATACTGGTGCACAAATCACCTTTCTGTACTTAAAGCATCTGCCACTTGAAAAGTTAGAAGATTTGGATATCTGGGGGTTAAGTGACACAAAGTTCCCTTATGATGAGTATGTCTCACTCAAGTTAGAATTTTCCACTTCAGTTGTTGGGCCAGCAGAAGTCTTTGAAACTCTCACTGTTGTGTGTCCCAGGCCAAAAGAAAAGGATTCCACATCTATTTTAGTAGGGACAGATATTGACCTTATCAGAAGAATGCTGATGCCTCAGTTGACCCAGGAACACCCAACATTACATCCTCTCCTGAGACCAGCTTTCTGTGCCCTTCAAAGGGAAAGGATAGTAAGAGGGATGAAACTGGTCATGTGTGGACCCTGTCTGGGAAAGACCATATAATTCATCCTGGTCAAGTCACCTTCTTGAGAGCCAAAGTGAGGATGTATGAACAAACAGTTTCCTCTCATCTCATGATGGAAACAGATCCAGAAAATGACTTGCCACCAGGCTGGAACTAGTCCCAGAAGTTTGGCCTGTGGACAAGTTAAAGCATCCTTATGACACTTTGCATGTGGGGCTGAAAAATAAAGGAAGTACTCCCATTGTCCTGCATTCACAAGTGTGTTTGGGAAATGTTTATGCTGCCACTCCCTTACCTGCTTCTGTGATGACAAGGAAAGAGAGCAGGGTCAACGAGCTGAAGCTGGAATATATTTATATAGGAGGTGGCCTCTTGCCCCCTGAGTGGGTGACCAGAGCTAAAGAGCTACAAATGAAGAAGAAAATTTTTTCTACCAGTGAGCTGGATGTGGGCTGTGCAAAGAGTGCAGAACACTGAATAAGAGTAAAAGAGGACCGACCTTTCAGGGAACGTTCCAGAAGAGTAGCTCCAGGAGACCTGCAGGACTTAAGAAAACATTTGGATGAACTTAAAGCCGCAGGGATAATTTGAGAGTCAAGAAGTCCATATGCCTCTCCCATTGTCGTTGTCAGGAAAAAGAATGGGTCAATTCTCATGTGTGTTGACTATCGTACTCTGAATCAGCGAACCATTCCAGACCAGTATACAACTCCCCGGATTGAAGATGCTCTACATTGCCTGGTGGGCAGTAAGTGGTTCAGTGTGCTAGACTTAGGAGTGGATACTATCAAATTCCTATGCACCCAGAAGATAAAGAGAAGACTGCCTTCATCACCCCCTTGGGATTTTTTGAGTTTGATTGCCTACCTCAAGGTTTATTAAGTGCACCAGCAACTTTCCAGAGTATTATGGAAAGAACAGTTGGAGACATGCATCTCCTGGTAGTCTTAGTCTATCTGGATGACCTCATTGTTTTTGGGAGGACCCTAGAGGAGCACGAAGAAAGACTGATAAAAGTATTGGACAGGACTGAGAAGGAAGGTTTGGAGTTGTCATTGGACAAATGTACGTTTTTCCAACCTTCAGTGGCCTATGTGGTACAAGTACTGTCTGCAAATGGCATATCCACAGATCCCAGCAAAGTTGAAGTTGTAACTCTTGGTCCAGGCCCAAAACTATCACAGAGCTACGATCTTTCCTGGAGTTCTGCAGTTACCTACAAGGTCATGTCAAACCCAGAGCTGTTGGACATGCTACACTTAAAGAAATCCCAATCCCTCAGAGCTACACGCTCCAGGGATCTAAACCTTGTCATCACAATAAACAAAACATGCTGGAGGGATAGGTTCCTGACCCAGAGACTCCCCAGACTCTGGAATAGATTGCCCATACATGTCAAGCAGAGTGCCTCTTTGGACCTCTTCAAGAGGAACCTTGACGATTGGATGGGAGAAAGGAAATTCACCCCAGGGATCATGTCAGTCACCCTGCTAGACAGGGGTCCAGGGAAGTAAATAATGTGGGAAGAAATAGCCAGGGAATTGTTATGGCTAGGCTTGTATAGGCCCTAGGGCTGATAGCCTAGTACCAACCTATGAACCTATGAACTATAGAAGGTTTGTGAAAGGATTTTCAAAGATAGCAAGACCCCTCAACCATTTGCTCTGAAATGATGAGAAAGCAGATGAAACAGATGAAGATATCCTTGTGAAGAAGCCCAAGGGACTGAGAGGCTATAAAGAACTCATCAAGAGTTGCTGACCTCCTGAGTGCAAAGAGTCATTTGAGCAGCTTAAGTATTGCCTCACACATGCCCCTGTGCTGGCATATGCTGACCCAACAAAGCCATACACTTTACATGTGAATGCTAGCAGGGATGGCTTAGGGGGAGTCCTTTACCAGGAGTATGACAAGAAGCTGAGACCTGTGGCTTTTATCAGTCGGAGTTTATCCCCCACAGAAAGAAACTACCCTGCACACAAGTTGGAATTCCATGCCTTAAAGTGGGTGGTAGTGGACAAGCTGCATGACTATCTCTATGGGACTGAATTTGAAGTGCAGACCAACAACAATCCTCTGACATACATCCAGACCACTGCAAAGCTAGATGCTACTGGCCACAGATGGATGGCAGCTCTATGCAACTATAATTTCAGTATGAAATATCACCCAGGACACGAAAATGGAGATGCTGATGGTCTGTCCAGAAGACCTCATGGAGATTTACACCCCGACAATGAATGGGTGGAAATTCCAGCGCCAGGGATGAGAGCTATATGTCAGATTGCAAACTGCTATCAACACACTAAATGTTGGACAGAGAAGTTTGGTCTGTCTTCAGCAAGCATACCCCAAGCTTATTGTAATCAGGTCACTTTACAGGCTTCTTCGCTACCAGCTTTGAGTAACAGTGACCTTAGGAGAGATCAAAGAGAAGACTCCTTGGGTCAGCTGGTGGTAGCTGCTTTAGAGAAGAAACAAGTTAATATGCTTCGCACAGACATTCATCCTCTGGCCAGACTTTTAGCCAAAGAATGGGACAGACTCCAGATACAGAATGGACTAGTGTATAGGAGATCTCCTAGTGCACTCGGCAGTGAAAAACGGCAATTGTTGCTTCCTCAGAAGTATAGAGAAGTAGTACTCTGGTCATTGCATGATGAATATGGTCATCTTTGTTATGACAGAACTATGGGTCTGGTATGAGACAGATTCTACTGGCCATGCATGAAGCAAGATGTTGAGGATTATTGTTGTACTTGTCTTCGTTGCATTCAGAGAAAAACTCTGCCGACCAGAGCTGCCTCATTGGGTCAAATGGAAAGTAGTGGACCCATGGAACTGCTCTGTATAGATTTTCTATGCATTGAACCAGATGAAGGCGGGATCACTAATGTGCTGGTGGTAACAGACCACTATACCAGGTACTCTCAAGCATTTCCCACTCGTGATCAGAAAGCTATTACAGTGGTGAAACTACTAGTTCATAGGTTCATAGGTAGGTTCATAGGTAGGTACTAGGCTATTGGCCCTAGAGCCTATATAAGCCTAGCCAAATGGTACCCTGGCTTTTGCCACCCAAGAAAATTATTTTCCTGTGCCCTGTCAAGCAGAGCCACAGAAGTGATCCCCGGGGTGAATTTCCTGTCTCCCATCCAATCATCAAGATTTTTCTTGAAGAGTGCTAATGAAGAGCTTTGTTTGATATAGATAGGTAGTTTGTTCCAGAGTATGAGAAGTCTCTGGGACAGGAATCTATCCCTCCAGCATGTTCTGTTTATTGTGATGACAAGGTTTAGGTCCTTAGAGTGTGTAGCTCAGAGGGATTTCTTTAAGTGGAGCAGTCCAACAGCTCTGGGTTTGACATAGCTTTGTATATTAGGCAGAGATCACCTCTGAGTAGGCGATACGCAACAGAGTAAAGCTGGTGTTGTTTGAGACGGTCTGCGTAGGGCATCTGTTTGAGGCCGGTAATCCTCTTTGTGAGGTATTTATGTGGCCTTTCCAGTTGTTGTAGATGTCTTGTGAGGTACATAGCAAAAGGGGAGTTGTACTCTATAGTGGGTCTAATGAGCGATGAGTATAGGGGAACAATGACCACTTTTTTCCTGGATGAGAAACCTTTTCTGATGAGGTGTGCCACATAGAAAGATTTCCTGACTACTGTGGTGAAGTGATTATCAAAGGAGAGACTACTGTCCACCTGTGTCCCAAGATCTCTTATCACACTTTCGGTATTAAGTAGACTACCGCCTATGTGGCAGTTCATGGGTACAGAGTTTTTACCAAAAGGGGTGACAATGCACTTTTTGGCATTGAGCTTGAGGCCATGGCTTTGACACCAGGCATCTGTCTCAGTGAGGCCTTTTTGTAGGATGTCCACATCGTTAGGAGTTTTGATTATGGCTCCTAGTTTGCAGTCATCTGCGAACTTTGTTAGCCAAAGACCTTCTGTGTTAGCCTGTACTTCAGAGTAGTAGATACCAAATAGGAGAGGACCTAACACTGAATCCTGTGGTACTTCACTTGTCACTGGTCTGAAGTTGGATTTAGAGTCTGCTACTTTCACAGTGTGGGTTCTGTCAGTGAGCCAGTTGGCAACCCATCTTGTGACATAGGAATTTATACCTAGTTTAGTGCATTTATCTATAATGCCAGAGTGGGGGATGGTGTCGAAAGCCTTGACGAGATCTAGATAGGCTGTGTGAACCACCTTACCCTGATCTACAACTTTGTGACCACTTCAAAGAAGTCTATCAGGTTTAGGAGACATGATCTGCCTTTTACAAACCTGAACTGGGTAGAGTCCAGCGTTTGGAGATTACCAATGTCATTGTTTATAAGTTCCATGATGATACTTTCCATAGCCTTGCAGACCAGGCTCATCAGGCTAATGGGGCGGTAGTTCCTGGGGTCTCTGGTGGCTCCCCCTTTGTGGAGTGGGATAACCATTGCTGTGCACCATTCAGTGGGCACAAAGCCTGAGGTGAGGCTATGATTGAACATGGTACTTAGGTGGGGTGCCAATTTGTTCTGTAGTTCATGTAGAACACAGCCTGGGATGTTGTCAGGTCCCATGGATGCTGTGTTCTTGGCTTTGGAGAGTATGTTTTTTACCTGTGCAGCCATGATTACAGGAACTTTGCATTATTCTGGTATAGAGATGGGCCCTTTAGGGGGTGAGAGAGGGGTAAAGTTAGCACTGAACCTATCTGCCAGTATGTTGTCAATATCATTTGGTTCTGTATATTCAGTGCCATTGTGCTGGAACTCAGAGCAAATCTGAGTGTTGCCACTGAGATTCTTGACATAGCTATAGAATGCTTTGTGGTTGTCTTCAGAATCAGTGGTGATTTTGTTTTTGTAACTAGCTTTGGAGGATTTTATGAGGAATCTCACCTTCTTACTGATGCTGACCATGGAGTTCCTCCAATCATGGACTTTTACTCTTTTTTGCAACAGTTTCTTTCTTCTGTTGCAGAGTTTGTTTATGTCAGGGGACCACCAGATTGGCTTCCTTTTTTTGGAGGATAGCGTCTTGGTTCTGTTAGGGATTGCATGATCCATGCACTCGTGTAAGTGCTTATAAAGTGCATTTGTATAGGATTCAGCAGTCATACCTCTATTGTCTGTCAGCATGGGTGTTGTGAAGTTTGCCACTTCCGTCTTAAGAAGTGTGAAGTTGGCTTTGGAGAAATTTTTTACGGTGGTTTCCTTAATGGGGGGTGGGGGTGGGATGTAGATGTCTAGGGTGATTAGCTTGTGGTTGGATCTGCCCAACGAGGAATTGACCTCTGGTGTGGAACACCGGTTGCCCATGTTGTTAATGACTAGGTCTAGGATATTGCTGCCCCAGGTGGGGGTGTGGATAAGTTGATCCAAGGCATTGGAATTTATGTATTCCAGAAAATGTTGAGCACAAGAGTTGGTACATGAGTAGTTTTCCCAGTTAATAGTGGGGTAGTTGAAATCACTCATTATTAGTGTGTTAGGTTGTACCCTAATATTTTCCAGGGTATCAAGAAATGAGGAGTGGGAATCTTGGGGCATGGTGGGAGATCTGTAGCAAGCTACATTTTGGATTGTGGTCTTGCCCAGAGTTAGTTGCACTTGGATAATCTTGGTTGCATTATGCTGAGCAACTAGCCTGGAGGTGTGGATACCCTTAATGAATATGGACACACCTCCGCCTTTAGTGTTTCGGTCCAGGTTAGGTGGCCGAAAGGTGTGGTATGAATTATAGCCTGGTAATGCAGCGGTGCTGTCTGGAGCCTTGAACCAGGTCTCTGTCACTGCACAGATGTCGATGTTCTCCATTTTAAGGAGTGCCTTGAGTGAGTGCATTTTGAGGTTTAGACTTCTAGCATTAAGTAGCATTACCCTCAGATTTTGCTTGCTTGTACCTGTTACAGTGGTGAATTTGTCATTTGAACCTTGCCTAAAAAAAGGCACTATAGTGGTGGCAAGAGCCTTAGCCAGGATCTGGAATCCCAAGGGCAATAGGTGCAGGCCATCTCTGGCAAAGCATCCTGGCTTGTCGATCATGTCATCCCAGGCAGACAGATACTGGATCCCCTTAGAATGACACCAGAAGCTTAGCCAATTGTTGAAGTCAATCATTTTGTCCTTGTACTGTGGTATCATTCTGGGTGATGGCAGGATGCTACTCAGGGCTAGGGTCATACCTGCCTGGGCTACAAGATCGGACAGCTCCTCCATGTCTCTTTTCATGTATTCCAGGGAGGTACATCTCAGGTCATGCACACCAACATGGACAATGACAGAGTCATATTTGTACTTGTTGTGGAGTGACCTGAGTGCGTGCGTTATGTGGTGGATCCTGGGACCTGACAGGCAGCTGACAGTAACTTTCTCCTTGCAGCCTGGTGAGTGGAACATCAGTGTGCCTGAGTATAGAGTCACCTATGACTAGAGTGTTGGGTACGTTGTTATGCCTTATGGGCTGTGGTTGAGTGACACACTGAGTTTGTGGGCTATGTGTCATTTGGGTTCTGTTGAGGGGTGGAGGTTGCTTGCGTTTCTGCTTTGGAGGTCCCTGTTGCTTAGGTAGATTTTTATTGAGAGCCTCCATGAATGTAGGTGTGTGTTTTGTGTTTCTATGTGTGTGTTTTGGTGGTGTAGGTTTTGCAGGACTATGTGATGAGTGTGGTGTGGTGCAAGTGTTTACCTTCTCCTCTTGACTATCTAGTCCAGTCTTGGGTGAAGAGAGCTTTGCTTCCAGTTTGGCTATATAAGTGCATCTCTCACAGGTTGTACTGCTGGGTGTTAGGAGGAGAGGGTTGTCTGTGTGCATGAGACAATTGCTGCATTGCCCCAAGATGCCCAGATTCATCAGGTAGACAGGAGAAAACACCGGGAGCTGACCCTTATACATGCCTGGATAGATGCTTATCTATTAAGTACTAAAAAATGTTTTCCTCTAGATAAGTGAGGAAAGTTGAATGCTGTAGTAATTTATAGTTTATTTAGTGCTTACAATGAGTTCTGAACAAGTGCTGAGCTCAAAGAAACAGATTTGAGTGCTGAAACTAGAAAACTGGCTAGTTCTAAGAAACACAATTAGTTGAGAAGTTCTTTGTACACTATGGCCTGCCAAAGAGGATACACTCTGACCAAGGATGTGATTTTGAGAGCAAACTTGTCCATGAACTACTCACTCTTTTGGGAGTTCAAAAAAGTCACACCACTCCTTATCATCCTTAAGGGGATCCACAGACAGAGCATTTCAACAAAACTTTACTAGATATGTTGGGGACACTATCCGCTGAGAAGAAGAGTCAGTGGAGTAGATGTAGCCACAGTGGTGGATGCTTACAACAGTACTAAAAATGATGCTACAGGGTTCTCACCTTGCTTCTTAATGTTTGGAAGAAAAGCTCATCTTCCTGTTGACGTCACCTTTGGAGTCACAGCTGATGATACACCAGTGCGATCTCATGGCAGTAAGGGTGCCCGCAGGCAGGTGCAAGGGGGTGCACTTGTACGGTGCACCCCCTGGATTTTCTTAAGCTATTGCACAATGATTTGACAGAACAACTTTTCAGCTTTTTTTTTTTTTTCTGTATTTCTTAAGGAATCGCACAATGATTTGACAGAACAACTTTTCAGCTTTTTTTTTCTGTAAAGCCTGCATCATTCGGAGAGGAGGTGTTATTGGAGGTGGTTGTCACATGATGCATAATTGACAAGCCTCAATTCCTCCTTAAACTGCATCTCTCAACCATTAGTTGCATTTGTATGACTGTGGGTGGAAGTGGAAGATTCACGTATCCTGATTTGACACACACAGCGAAGGAAAGTATTGTCGTGTGGGAGGCTGGTGGTGTGTGCACTTAGTGTTGAAGGAAGTGGAAGGGAATTGAACTAAAGGTAGGTGAGAGGTGTTTGTTGCTGGTTGATGAAAAACTGGGTTAGAAGGAAGAACCAAGAAAGAAGCTCCTAGTGTTTGTACAGTACTCCTCCTGACTCCTGAGGTAATTTTTTTTGTACACTGTCTGAATCGTGGTTTCCAGCTTGACGGCGGCGCACTTGAGATGGAGCATGGAGTGTCGATGAGTCAAGTGTGTGTATCGAGTGTATCATATGTGTTTGAAATTGTGTGTCCAGTATTTTCCCCTGGTGTCACTCACTCACTGTCCAGGTATTTATTTTTTTCTTTAAACTGACTGAATCATGGCTTCCAGCACGTCGTCTTGTCGAGTCAAGTAGTCTCTTGTGTTTTGTGTCCAGAGAGAGTATTTTTCCCGTGGTGTCCAGTGCTCCTGCCCTCCCCATTTCCAATCCCATGGCACATTGGTTGCCTCACTTGCCTGTGCAGACAGAATCCAGTAACAGCTTCTCCAATTCCGTCATCGCATCCACAATGTGATGCCTGATAGTGGGGCCTACGGCCTGCCCAAGAACCATGAAAGAAGCTACTCCTCCTCCTGACTCTGTCCTGTGTGTGTCCTGTCCTGACCTGAGGTAACTTTTTTTTTTACACTGTTGAGTCGAGAGTGTATTTGTGTCCAGTATTCTTCCCTGGTGTCCAGTCCAGTATGCCATGCCCTCCCCTCCCCATTCCCAATCCCATCCCAAGCCAGTGCCTTGCCTGATCAGTGACTGAATCAAAGCTTCCAGGCCAGCTTGGCAGCAAAACGTGAAAGGGGCACACTTGAGATGGTCCGATGGAGAGTGTGTGTGTTTGTGTCCAGTATTTTCCCATTCCCGTGGTGTCCAGTCAGTGCCCCCTCCTGCCCCCCCATTGGCATTGCCTTAACTGCAGACAGAAACCTTCAGGTACTAGGCAACTCACCTAGGGCACTGTACATTATCCCATTCCCGATCACATAAAGGGCGCAATTTTAGTTATTTATTTAAATGAATTTTTTTTATCCAATCTGGGTTTGTGCAGTGCTGGAAAGTTTTCTAGTGCCAAGGAGATTTAGGGAGGATTCATAGCAGCCTTGTTATTAAAAGTCATCTTGATTTCTCTGCAAGACTATTAAGTATATTTAATGACATTTGTTTTAAACTAATGCATAACTGAGTGAGATCAACCTAGCTTATGCAAATATATGATTATTGCTGCAGAATTTGTTATTACAAGAGATTATTGAGCATAAATTATTTAGTTTTTTTTTTTAACTCAAATAAAACAAAAAGATGGCAGACTGGGTAAACTTCTGGCTTCAAACAAATTTAATGTAAGCGCTTTCATTCATAAAAATGCAATGAACTTCTTCGGAATGAACAAAAGCGCTTACATTAAATTTGTTTGAAGCAAGAAGTTTACCCATTCTGACGTCTTTTAGTTTTTTTTAATATGAATTATTCCAGTATTTATGCGAAAGAGACCTTTTCAAACTCATACTGTTCCAAACATATAGCAACTTGGTTATGATTGGAGGCCCTGTATAATCCTGTATATTGTTTCCATTTCTGGATCTAGTGTTCCTTTGTTAATTACACAGTGACAGTAGAAAAATTATATCTTGTTGAGTCCGACAATATAGATTTGATGATGATTAATAAAATACAGTGTCAAATTAAGAGTTGCTCTAGTCATCTGAACAGAATGAGAGATAATATTCTCCTGAGGCAGTGGATTTCGAATAACTGAAATTAAGAACACTAACTGTTAAATGTATTACTGCAGTGGTGGTGCTGCGGTAGCATTGTCGCCTCACAGTAAGACGTTGCCCTGTTCGATTCTCAGCTAGAGCGTCTTCTGTGTGTAGACATGTATAAATGGGCGTACCTTCATTGAAGGTTGTGTGTCAGGGCTGGCAACTTGGCATGTAAAAATCTACTGCCAATCATTAGCGGACCGGAGTTCCGCTGTGGCGACCCCTAACCGGGAAAAGCCGAAAAACACAACAACCACAACAACTGACATTATTCCAGTTGCCATCTTGCACACCACAAATGCGGTTTACCTAAAGGTCTGATGATTAGACTCTCTGGGTTAATCACAGATGATTAGACAGTTTTAGAAGAGAGAGACAAACTTAAAGATATGTTAACCAGCACTGGATATATTTCTAAGTTATTGACTAATGCAGCAGCCTTTTGCTATTACTGATATAGATGGATTATATAAACCTATTTTACACGATCCAGAAGTGGTCAACAAATAAAAGAACAGATGATTTCTGTTTGTTTGATGCTTTTAGAACCACATTTTCCAAAGATGCTAATAGCATTAGAGATAAACCTCAAAAACAACTGGAATAAAGTGTTTTCTGGTTCCATCAATATGTTTACTGGTATGGAACCAAAAGTAATTTTTAGAAAACTTTTTAACATGAAACAATTGCTTGAGAGTGATATAAATATTTTTGGCAAAGTTTAGGTAAAATGTCAAAATCTGGCAGGTGTAAGCAATGTAGATTTATTTTGGATACTGTGAAGTTCACTGTAAAAAAACAAAAAACGATAATAAGTTATGACTTGTCCTGGTAGATTTGATTGTAGCACTAAATCAGTGGTTTATTTAACACAGTGCTGTTCATGTGAAGCATTTTACATTGAGAAGACTGTGTGAGCATTCAGGTCTGAATTTATGAACAGTGCACTGGCATAAAGAATAAAGTAGATAGGAAGGCATTATTTAAACATTCACTAGTTTGTACCAACTTTAAGAAATTTGTATTGTTAGTTATTGACAAAATCAAAAAGGCTGAAAGAGGAGTGCCCTGGAAAGAAAGGTTAGAGAAAATGGAATTAATTTGTCCATTGAAATTGTGTGCTGATAAATCATCTGGGTTGAACAATCATTTGTCTTCAGTTCTGTTTTAAAACTGAAATAATGAAACCGACGTATGATAATAGTTATTTATAATATGTAAAAATACAGTTTATGAGTTTATGATGATATTTATGATATGTAAAAATTACAGTTTTATTATATACAATTCTGTTTGTAATTTTTAAAATAAGTTGTTCAATGTTTTGAACTTTTTGCATTGGTTTTGATTGGGAGGTTTAATCACACTGTATGTTAGCAATTCTTTATTTAAGGACTACATGTATGGAGTCAAATCAGTTTTGATGGAGGATGAAAGTGCTTAACTGGATTGAAAAATAAATAAAAGCAATTGGGTTAATTTGTCCTGTAGTACTTTTCTGGAGATTTTTTTTTTAATTTGAAATATTGGCCTAAAATTATACAGTAGCTTGAGAAATTTCAAAATGAGTGTTATCATAGGATATTCCAGAGTGCTGTTCCTGTAGTACCAGATGGGAACATAACTGCTGTATTGTTTAGTAGCTGTGTGTGTGTGTGTGTGTGTGTGTGTGTGTGTGTGTGTGTGTGTGTCTGAAATGACTTACTTAGAGTTAGCAGGTGGAATTTATTTTCAAGGAATTGTGAGCTTCAAGGGAAGAGAAGTTTACTGCTGCTCATCATGCTAAGTTTGTAAAAATGTGCAACTGTTTTGTTTAGCAAATGGTATCATTGTAGTATAGAATTTTAAAGCAGTGTTAGTAGCACAACAGGTAGCATACTTGCATCTTGATATAGAGGGCTGTAGCTTCTACTCCCACAGCATGTAAATGTGTATTTTAAGGGGGTGGGGTGCTGCAGTGCTGTCCTGAGTATGTCATCCTTTGGTGCCTAGTAACTATGAACCTCTTTTTCAGCTTGTTACAGATTCCCTGTTGCAATATACCAGCCTACCATTTCTTTTAATGTAGCAATAGGTAATGCATTCTTCTAGGGCAATGGGCACTACATTTGTAAATGAAACACTGAAATATATGTTTTATAGCAACAATGTCTTCATTAGTTTCAAATCTTTTTAATGTGGAATTCAGATGACTTCTGCAGACTGCAGAGCTTGTGTATATTGACTATTATACCATGATCCCCCTATTAATATTCGAAAACGTGCACGCTGATTGGCCAGCGTGCACGTTGTAAATCGACTTATACTAATGGAAAAAGGTCTAGTCGCCCGGACTTTTTCCATTAGTATAAGTCTTTTTTTAAAACACTGTCTCGCTATGTTAAAGGAGTTTAACATAGCGACACAGGTTTAAAAAAAGCAACGGAGATCTCCGTTGATTTTTTTAAAGCTGTCTCGCTATGTTAAACTCCTTTAACATAGCGACACAGTGTGTAAAAGGCAATGGAGATCTTGCTTTCTCCGTTGCTTTTTTTAAAAACCTGTCTTGCTATGTTAAATGGGTTTAACATAGCGAGACAGCTTTAAAATAATTAACGGAGATCTCCGTTGCTTATTTTAATGCTGTCTCGCTATGTTAAACCCATTTAACATAGTGAAACAGTTTGTAAAAAGCAACGGAGATCTTCCTCCGTTGCTTTTTTCAAAACTGTCTCGCTATGTTAAATGGGTTTAACATAGCGAGACAGCTTTAAAATAAGCAACGGAGATTCTCCGTTGCTTTTTTTAAAGCTGTCTCGCTATGTTACAGTAAAAATCAACGGAGATCTTGCTTTCTCCATTGCTTTTGCCCACAGCTCTTATGTACTGCATAGGCATATGCATGCGCAGTACATCAGAACTGCCACGGAATACCAGACAGCTGCAGAAGGGCAGCAAGGAGGCATTATACAATGCCATTATTTAAGAAAAGTAATTATTTTTTTCTTAAATAATGTCATTGTATAATAGCAATAACCCACACCTGGGTGTGGGTAATGCTGGATTTACCCACAGTTGGCTTTGTTTGGTCCCTCGGGACAAAACCACGCCAACCATGGGTAAATCCAGCATTACCCACACCCAGGTGTGGGTTATTGCTATAATATTGGTGGATTATAATGACAGAAGTTTGAGTGGCCTTTTATGGTTGCAATGTTCTGAACTAGGTAGTTTGTCATTACTGGTTCATATGTTTTGAATTGTTTCACTGCTTATTGGAAAATATTAAAAACTATACATTTAAAATACACTGTAACAAGTGGTACAGGTGCTGTATTATACAAGGGATATAATTCAATTAGTATCAGGAACATAAATCACAATACTTTTGCATGGGCCTAAAAATGTGTGCATTTGATACGCTTTGAAAACAGCCCAAAGGTAAACTTAACCCGCCACTGCCCAGATGCATTCTCTTTGAATGTGGGTTTCAACGCTGTTTCAATGAATGTGAGTTTCAAAAGCAGAGAAGTTTAAATGCTAAGTCTGTTTTCATTGCAAGACTGTTGCTTTGTTTAGCAAATGCGAAATGCGTGCCTCAGTGTTTATGCTATAAAATTTGAAATGTTGTTGTTTGTCTTTCGGCTTTTTCTGGTTGGGGTCACTACAGCAGAACTCTGGTCCACTAATGATTGGCAGTAGACTTTCACGAACGCTGAGGTGTCAGCTCAATGTCCAACCTTCAATGAAGGCACGCCCATTTATGCATGTCTTTCGAACGCCACCCAACCGTGAGGAGGACATGCAGACTCCACACAGAAGGTGCTCCTCGCACTCCAGCCAAGAATCGAACGGGAGAACCTCTTGCCATGAGGCAACAATGCTACCGCTGCACCACCGCGGCATATCCGTGCTATAAAATTTGAAATAAAAGTTGTAAATTAAATCCAAATATCTGTAATCATTGCAGAAGTAAAGCATAAAACAGTATGCACGCTGAGAGATTTGAACAGTGTCTATGGCAAATGGGGAGAAATAACCAAGTAATGGGACACTAGAATAGGTGTGTGTGTGTGTGTGTGTGTGTGTGTGTGTGTGTGTGTGTGTGTGTGTGTGGGTGGTTTGGGGAGGAGCGGGGCTGCATGGGGAGAGGGGCACTGCATGGGCAGGACTCTGGGTTTTGCACCCCCCTGCAAAAAATCCTGCAGGCTCCCTTGCATGGCAGTTATATGGAGAGACTCAAGAAGAACCTCAGACAGGCCTATGAGCTAGCTGAAAAATCAACCGGACAAAATCATCAGCGAAACAAGGTTCACTATGACAAGAAAGTGAAGATGCATGATTTGCAACCAGGGGACAGAGTCCTTTTGAGGAAATTGGGTCTACAAGGTAAGCATAAACTAGCTGACCGCTGGAGGTCTGAAATTTACCTAATTTGTTCTCAGCTACCTAATATCCCTGTCTACCAAATTTGGCCCAAGGGGAAAGAAGGACCTATGAAAACCTGGCACCATAACAACTTAATGCCTTTGGCAAAATCAGTGAGACTCATGAATCCGGAACACAGAATGGCTCAGCGGAAGCCTAACTCAAGGCAATCCAGAAGACTAAGGCGGAGAGGAAATATCCTCTCCAATGTTCAAGAGCCCATGCTTCCTCTTGCTGAAAGTGAGGAGGACAGTGACGATGACTGGGGTTTCAGTGGGCTTTTTTATGAGGATATTTGAGACCCCATGGGCTGTAATCTCAATCTGAATGCACCAGAATTTGTCCCTTGTCATTTTGAACAGCCCAGACCTGACAATAGACTAAGTGGTGTTTCTGTATGTCTTGCAGAACCTGATACTGACGGAGGCCCTGCTATGCAAACTTCAGAAAATAGTGCTATGGACAGTCATACCATTACGGAAAAAGAAAGTGAAGTTATACAAGAGGAGATCTTAGAAGTAGACAAAATGCCTACTGAAGAACTGGACACTGAATGTGCTGTGAGTGACAAACCTTCCGAGCAAAATTCCTTAGTTGTGTCTCCTGAACCAAAATTGCAGAGACTGATTCAACCCCCTCAGAGACTTACGTATGACAGTTTGTGACATAGTACACAGGAACCTGTGACCACAGTTCATCGGAGAGTCTGTGCCCACGACCCCTATGCCTCCTGCTCCATTGATGACACCTCAGTCCAAGTTAAGCATAATGTTGATTGCCCTTGGTGGGAGGTATGCAAAAATATTATTTAGCTGATAGTGCATTAGTGCTTGTAAATATTTTGCTCCTAATCTACCTTTGACTTGGGGGGACCCAAGATTTTCAAGAGGGGAGAATGTAGCTGCCACTATATTTCATTGTAGAGGTAATAGACTACAGTTTTCCATTATACCACAAGGTGGAGCTCCTTTTCAGGAATATAAAAGACAATTTCAAAAGTGAAAGAGAGGAGACTGGAACACTAGCTGAAGAAGGGAAGACTGAAAGACTAGCTGAAGGGAAAAGGGCCTTGCAGCATGACTGGATTTTTTTTCTTCTAGTGTTTTGAGACAGAGAAGTGAGATAGCACTTTGTGTCTGTCTCTTGCTGAAATCCTGGATGATGGCATTTTGTGGATTCAGGAGAGAAGTTCTGATCACTGGGATATTCTTGGCAGAGAGGTGAGAGACTTTTGGCCGTCATTTTTTTATACTTTTATAAGACGGTGGATTCCCCCTTAAACACCTTCTGGATTACAAATAGCTGGGATCCATATGAGCTCCAACCTTGGGCCCCATCATGCCGGCGGTAGGACTGTAAGTAGTCACTGGCCAGTGAACAGGGTACCATAGCGTGTCTCATAGTTGGTCTGTTTAGATTGATCTAGGGGATAGAGGGTGTTAGTACTGTTGCCTTAAAGACACTTCATTGCTAAATGACATTGCATTTTCTCATATTTGTATTGCTGCATTATACAACCTTTACTGCTCATTGATATTGCCTTCGTGTGCATGTTTGAATGTCAAGATCTTTTCTGCGGAGCTCTGGGGAAGGGGGTAAATGTATGGTTTCATTACATACATATCTCACTATGCCTTACTGCTAACTGGTGCACTGTTTAAATAATTTGTTTGTTGTTGTGCTATTGCCCTTTAATACTAAAGTGTCCCCTAGAATAAAATCTGTTATCACTTACCACCTTGGGGTGTTGGGCCTAAAGAAGGGGGGTCACCAGAGACAGGTAGGAAGGAACCCATATCTACTTCAGCTACACCTGCGGGTGCACTACACAAGAAATATGTTGGAATAGGAAAATCTAAGGGAAAGTCAGAGGGTTATGGGAAATGATTTTTGGTAAGAATAGGTCAAGTTTTTTTTTTTTTTTTTTAAGAATAGAAGGGAAAGCAAAGATAGGGAAAGTGGTGGAGAAGGCCATGACAGCAGATGTACCAATAGAACAAATATCACAACACATGACAAAGGTCAGAAAAAAAGAGTAAGACAGGTAAGTTACACAGACATCACAATGCATAGCACTGGCAATGAAAAGTTGTCCAACAGGGTGAGGATGCATACCAGCCATGGCAAAATGCAGAAAAACATATCTACCTATACACTATCATGTTATGACATGACTGCAAACTGTGTGGCAGTCATATCTGGATGTGTATGACCAATGGTAGATGTGTCAACAAACCAGAGTGTGACTGTGCAGTCAACACATAAAGACTACAAGACAGCAGAAACAGGCTAATGTAGTGCTGACCTGCTCGAGGAATCCAACGCTGTCTAGAATTAAATAGTTATAGCCCATGTAACAAAAATGCAATGAAGATTGTAACAGTTGATGAGAATACATCACTTTACCTCCAGGGTAAACTTAAAACCGAATAAAAAAACTTTATTTACAAAGCAAATGGTTGATCACTTTCGTCCTTAAACATATTGGACTTTATCAAAACTATGAAATGGTTAAACGTTTATGAATAAAGTTTAACCATAAATAAAGTAGTGTTTCAGTATGGGTCAGACTATGTGCAGAGACATGGACAAAGATCAGTTAATGTGTACTACTGTTGCCAGAGGGTGTGAATTTATGTGAATAACTAATAGGGTCATAGGAGATTACTAGGCTAATGGCTTAGGAGACCTTACAAGCCTAGGCAATATAATCCAATTTTGCCCAATACATGGCCTCTAGGAGCAAGAGAATTTATTGTTTATTTATTTATTCATTTTACATTTGTTTACTGGGATAGTCCGACTGGGTTGCTAGCCCGTTTTTAGTGGTGGCCTGGGAAGAAAAACTCCACAAAAAATACAAACAGAAAAGTAAAAATGATAAATATATTGAGAGACAGATAAAACAGTACATAAGCACACATTTGTTACATGAACTAAAACTATCATAATCTAAAAAGAAGGTAGGACGTCTAAAAATTATACAAAATTATTTGCATGTAGTAACTGTTACAATCCAGTAAAGATGAAAATTATATAATTATATTACAGTCTGAATTTTCAACTAATACATGCATTCAAGTAAAAACTGCTGCCAATATGACTGCATATAAGTACAGGTGCAAGGTGAATGTCATATAGGGAGAAAGAGTGATTTCTGGGTGTTCAAATTTAGATGTACTCTAGCCAGGGACAGTGCAAGGGCACTTCCAGTTGTATTTTAGGTGGGTCCTAAGAAG
The DNA here is from genome assembly GCF_019279795.1 of Protopterus annectens. Lineage (NCBI taxonomy): Eukaryota > Metazoa > Chordata > Ceratodontiformes > Protopteridae > Protopterus > Protopterus annectens. Next base: position 965,143,999 of record NC_056746.1, read on the forward strand.
TTGTTTGAACATACTGGAGTTGGTAGTGTTTGTTTTGAGGGATGGCGTTCCAGACTTTGGAAATGTAATTTGAATAAAGGGCATCTCCAAAGCTGTTATAAGATTTAGAGACTGAAAGAAGGAATTTATCTGTGGATCTTAGTGTTCTAAGATTAGAGTATGGCTGGATGAGGCTTTGAAGTGCAGGACAGTTTCCTGGATTAGTAATGATATTGTGGGCAGTGGATATTTGATGGAAATGCAAGAGATTGGGTAGCTCTAGCCAGTCGAGCTGGTGGAGTGCTGCACAGTGGTGGGAACTCTGTGGGGAATTTGTAGCAAATTTGGCTATTTTATTGTAGCATGCCTCCAGCATAGCTAGGTCAGATTTTCTCAGGTTAGTAAAGATTGATGAGGCATATAAAAGGGTGGAGTTAAGATGGGTTCTTGTCAGAAAAATATGTATTAATGTGTGTATGCTTAATGCTAATTAGAAACTAAATAAGTTTACACGTTTTTCATTCTATTTTATATGCACTGTTTTATATACAGTTGAGTTTCATATGAGACTGAAAAGATGCTTTTTGAAACTGCAGTGTGCTTTCTGAAACTTGCAAGATGCCCTCTGACCTAGTAATTGCTAGCACAGCAATATTCATGTTTATGCCTTTTGGAAATGTACTTGAGAAGCAGGTGATTATCTGCTAGGTCAGGAAAAATTAATGAACAATGCTATATTCTGTAAATGTAATGATTTTAAACAATCAGCTCTGTTCGAAGTATGAGAACATGTGCAGCTGCAGAAGTTTAGAGATAACATAGACAAAAGACTGTTAGAGTAATGAACTGCAATCTATACTTGCTTTGTGCTCAAATTAGTCATAGTACCTTGAATGGTAACATTGCATATATCTAACCGGTGGTAGCCAAGGCCACGTTGTTTTTCTTAGGATGTTTCTCACGAAAAATTGATGGTACCAGCAGAATATTGTAAAAACAATGACTGCGAAGTAATAATGACAAAACTTGTGATTCACTACGTCAGCTTGGTAGGCAATGTCTTATTAGAAAATGTATAAAAATACCTGTATTTCCTGATTCTAGTTAGACAAACTCTGTATTAACACGTTTTTGTCTCCTTGCTGCAAGATTAAAGTGCCTTAACCTGAACCTACCGTGTTTTGATCATTTTTAAAGTGTATTTTTCCTTTGACAGTTTTGGTCCTTCGGACTGGAAAGTACCTCTCACTCTAGGCTCAGGTCAGTATTGGGCCCGGTGGCATGTACCCGTATGGAGAAGTGGCCACATCGGCTCTTCTGTCTTGAAAGACCTCCGACTGAATTGTCGTTCGAAAGAGGCCAGCCACTGTTTCTGATCTGGGATTGGAGGACGAGTCAACGTTCCGGTGGATCAACTCACGGAGGGTCAGGTAAGGAGGAATTTACCTTTTTTCTGTTTTAGATCAGGGACTTGTTACAGTATTGTTTTGTCAGGGAGATTTGCATGTGCAGATCAGGGACAAAATGATTGCTGTCTTGTCATAGATCAGGGAAACAGAATAGGTAGGCAGTTATTCTAGATAAACTGTGAAAAGGTGTAAAATCGTGGTACCACGTGATAAGAAGGGTTACATAACAATTTCTGACTTAGCTAAGACAACATGGGAAATCAGTGCACGAAAAGTTCCCAAGACCCGCCCCTAACCGAAGACGCGAAATATATGCAATTACAGCGTGCCGATAATGTTAAGTATTATACAAAATGGGTTGATAAATACAAATTTGATGGTAATTTAGATAAACCTTCACTTATTAAACTTGTTAGAGAACTTAAAACAGATGCAAAAGGACAGCTAAAGAAGCAATGACAATTAGGAGTCCCTCAGGCACACAGGTGGCTTGAGGAAGCAAACCGCAGGGAACAAAAGATTAAAAATTCAAAAGCAATGTTCTTAGATAAAGAAGATAATAACTTGGTAACAGCAACAGCCCCTCCTCTGCCCCCTCCGCTTCCCTTACCAGAATATGAAGCGAGTGGGCAAGCTGATCCACCTCCGCTATACCCAGCTGTTCCTGCAAAATCAAAACCATTTGTCAGAGATCCTATCGAGACCAGGTCTCGAACATGCAATTTGAGAGGGGATATTGAATTATATGAAATAAATAAAAATTCACGAGCTATGAGTGAAGAAGAGATATGTCCACTCATAGAAGTACCAAATCCGCAGGCAGGACAGGCAGGACAGGATCCAACTCTTCTAGTATATAGACCGTGGACACCGGAAGACATCCGGAAAGCCACAGAGGGAATTCCCCATCCAAAAGTTAATTTTAGAAAATTCTTAGAAGACTTACAAGGCATGAGGTTAAGTTACCATTTGAATGGAGAAGAAGTAGAGAAAGTAGTTAGACAAATTGTAGGTCCAGATTGGCACATGATCAGTGGCAACTGGAATCCCCGTGACGCAGAGCTTAGACCACTCCCACATAGTAACGCAGAACTGGACAACAGAGTGAAAGGTCTGACAGACCGAATCTCTGAGAAATGGAAGCCTAGGGCTGATTGGACTTGCATTAATCAATGCATACAACAAGAAGGTGAAACTGTTGATAGATATTATGCCAGATTATTAGAATGTTTTAATAACCTTTGTGGAATGCAGATACCTGAAGATCAAACACATGATTCCCCATATGAGCAACAGCTAAAGAATGCATTTTTAAAAGGCAGTATTGCGCCTATTAGCAGCTTTATTACAAAGCACATGGTAGATCATCGTACAAGTAGATTACAGTCATTACTTGAATATGCAAGACATGCCGAAAGGCATTTTAATAGCAAAAAGAAAAAGAAAATTCAAGTATTTGCAGTAGAAGATGGATCAGAAGTCTTTGTAGTACAAACTGGGAAGAAGGGTAAGAAAAATACCCAGGGAAACAAACAATCTGATAAGCGATCAGAAGACTTTGAAGAAAGAAAGAAAAGGGGTGAATGTTTCAAATGCGGGAAAAAGGGACATTTAGCAAGGGATTGCAGGCAAAATAAGAAGGTAACCACAGAAGACAAGGAGGGTGAGGAATGACTATATGACAGTCAAGAATCACTGGATGGGAATAAACAAGAAAAGACAAATGCAAATGTGATAGAAAGGGTAGAGGATGTGACAGAAGAAATAGAGAATGTACATGAATTCATAGATAATGAAGAAAATGAAATTTTGGACTTAGCATTATTGAGCTTAGAGCTCTACTTGGCAGACACAAAACCGGAAGTTACACTTCTGGTAGAGGGGAGGGAAGTCAAATTCCTGTGTGACACAGGGGCTTCACGGACCCTGATACATCCTTCCAAACTACCAGAAAATTCAGAATCACTGGACTACATATTAGTGAAAGCAGCTAATGGACAGCTGTATCGGGAGCCACTCTCCCACAACATAGCGATAACTGACCCAGTTTCAGGGATGACCCAGAAAAGCAAAATTGTTGTTTCTGCAAAATTCCCAGTGAATCTCTTGGGCAGAGACCTAATGCAGATATTTGGCATAGCCGTAGTTCCAACTATGCAGGGTATGGAAGCACAGCGACAAATGGATACTTTTGTAGTGTGACCGGAGGGTGAAACATTTTATTGGTACAGCCAGGACTTAGTTACGACTGGTCCAGGGGCAGTAACCGAAGAACTGGTGAACGTAGCCATCAGTAAATCCCCCTCCCTTGACACTGATAAACAGCATTTGTTGCATTGCACTCTATATTACTGTAACAGACCAGGACCTGATAAAGAATATGAGCAAGAACTGTTTAGAAACCATGCTAATAGGTTAGTATTACGAAATTTGTACTGGGACACAGAAGGAAAAAGTGTAGTAAGCTGTTCATTGCCCCAGGAATTCCTAGCACTTTACAAATCTAATCGATTACCACATGTAAGTTTAACTAAAGATAGAAATTTGAAGTGGGCAGACCTAGGAGAAAAAGTCACAAGGTGGGAAAAACAGGCAGAGTTAGAACTCTCTGAACAAGGAGTACAAAAGCAGAAATTAAATTGGATAACACAGACACACCCAGCTGTGCACTCACAGGCAAGTGAGAATAGTTGAGTAGCACTCTTACTAAATGAAAAGGAAAAAGCCTTACAAGACATACCAGAGACTCTCTGGTCAACAAGGAAATCAGATGTAGGACTTATTCATACAGCAGGACCAGTTACTATCACGCTGAAATCAGCATTTAGACCTCAAAAGAGACAGTATCCCTTAAGAAAGGATGCAGAAATAGGAATCAAACCTATAATAGCAGCCTTACTTAAGGAAGGAGTCTTAATAGAATCTCCTGATTCGCCATGTAATACACCCTTATTTCCTGTTAGGAAAGCAAATGGAGAATGGCGTATGGTCCAAGATTTACAAGCTGTAAATGACGCAGTTATACCCAGGGCACCTACGGTGCCAGATCCACACACTTTATTGAATGATTTGAAACCTCAACAAAATATTTTTCTGTGGTAGATATTAGCAATGCATTTTTCTCAATACCGATACACCCAGACAGCCAACATTGGTTTGCATTTACATTTCAGGGGAAACGGTATACATATACGAGACTACCACAGGGATATTGTGAAAGTCCAACAATATTTGCACAAGAAATGGCAAGTAACCTGGCGGGATTTATCCCACAGAAAGGTAGTCAGATTTTACTTTATGTCGACGACATTCTGCTGGCAGCCCCCACCCAGCAAAAATGCAGAGAGGATACCATAGCATTATTACAATTTTTAGCCACTCAAGGACACAAGGTAAACAAAAACAAACTGCAACTTTGGAAAAAACAGGTCAAATACCTAGGATATGTAATATCCAAAGAAGGCAGAATATTAGATGAAGACAGAAAAACAGCAATATTACAAGCACCTAAACCAACTATCAAGAAGGAAATTATGTCCTTCCTGGGTACTACTAACTTTTGTCGGAGTTGGATTCCAAACTATGCTTAGGAATCTGCTCCGCTGACTAACTTGATATTCAAAAAGCCGATGGCAACACAAGATTTATTACAGTGGACACCAGAAGCAGAATCAGCTTTCTACAAACTGAAACAACTGATAGCTTCTTCCTTAGTTTTAGGATTACCAAACTATCATAAGTGATTTTTCCAAACCGTAGACTGTAAGCAAGGTTATATGACATCAGTGTTAACACAACAGCATGGGGACAAACAACGCCCCATAGCTTACTATTCATCACAGCTAGACCCAGTGGCGCGATTCTTGCCCCACTGTGTACAAGCAGTAGTCGCAGCTGCAATGGCAGTGCAGGCTTCAGCCTCAGTAGTATTGTTCCACCCTCTCACATTGAGAGTGCCTCATGCAGTCGCGATTATTTTACTGCGAGAAAAAGTAGCATATCTCTCTCCTGCTAGACATCTTTCCTGTATGACTATACTGTTGAGCCAACCTCATATGACAATTGAACGATGCACAACTTTGAATCCATCAATCTTGCTCCCAACCCCTGCAGATGGCAAACCACACTGCTGCCTGCAGGAGATTGAGCAAAAGACACTACCTAGAAAAGACCTTACAGATGTTCCCTTGGATGATGCCGAGGTGACATACTATGTGGACGGCTCGTGCAGGAGGGGTCCTACAGGACAGAATCTAGTGGGGTATGCAGTAGTTTCTGATACTGAGATTTTATAAGCAAAGTCTTTACCACACAACTTATCTGCACAAGCAGCAGAACTGATTGCCTTGACAAGGGCATGTACCTTAGCAAAAGGTAAGAAAGTAAACATTTTTACTGACAGTCAGTATGCTTTTTCTACTGTACATGTTTTTGCGCAGCAGTGGAAAAATAGACGGATGATAACATCTACTGGTAAACCAATTAACCATGCGCAATTTATTTTAGACTTGTTAGACTCTATTCAGTTACCTCAGAAAGTAGCTATTTGCAAATGCATAGCTCATACCAAGCTAACAGGATAGAATTTCAAAAGGTAATGCGAGGGCTGATACAGCTGCAAAACAAGCAGCTTCAGCTTCAGAAGTTTTTCTTTTAAGTGAGGAATTACAACCATCTGAAATTTTAGACATAGAAATGTTAAAAACAATGCAGACACTACAAATGTAGAAAAACAGAAGTGAATAAAACTAGGAGCAATCCTTGAGAAGGGACTGTACATCTCCAAAGAAAACAAACCGATTTTACCATCTAACTTGTTTAGATATGCAGCTTTGTTGAGCCATGGGCAGTGCCATGTCTCAACAGGGGGGATGGTACAGTTAGTGAATCGAGTGTTTATGACGTATGGATTTACAAACTACACAAAAAATTTTGTGCAGCATGCCATGTTTGTAACAAGCATCATGCACAAGGGGCATTGAAACCTAAGCAAGGGAGTTTCCCTATACCACCATATCCGTTCCATACTATTTGTATGGATTTTATAGAACTGAACAAATGCGAAAATAAGAAGTACTGCCTTGTCATTATAGATATGTTTTCCAAATGGTTGGAAGCTTTTCCGACTAAAAATCCAGATGCAGCTACTGTTTCAAAAGTCCTCGTTAAAGAAATTATTCCTAGATTTGGCATACCGGAAAAGATTTATAGTGACAATGGCACACACTTTGTAAATCAAACTATACAACAACTTAGCCATTATTTCGGGATTTCTCTGAAAAATCATTGTGCATACCACCCCCAATCTGCAGGATTAATAGAGAGGCATAATGGGGTTTTGAAAAACAAGCTTAGAAAATTGATTAGTAAGACACAAAAGAACTGGGTGCACTGTTTACCTCTGGCACTGTTGAGCATGAGAACTCTTCCAAATGCAAAAGGATTAACTCCTTTTGAAGTTCTGTTTGGGAGGGCATATTATACACCTCAATGGAAACCTCTCATGCCTGCAGAGCAGGAGGCTGACAGTTCACTTGCAGAGTATATGAGGCGATTTTTGAATAACAAACTTTTGCAGTTAAATTCTGTTTCAGATAAAGAGCAAACAAAACCATCGAAAGCAGCAGTAGCCCCAGGCACCTGGGTCTGGGTGAAGATAGTGAAGAGAAAAAACTGGAGTTCTCCAAAGTGGGAAGGGCTGTACCAGGTACTACTGTCGACACCCACTGCAGTCAAGATCGCGGAGCGAGCGTCCTGGATTCATTTGACACACTGTAAACTGGTTAAGAACTTTGAACTGGACAAAAACCTTGTTACTGTTGTACAACGAGAACAAAATGACCAGGTATAGAGCAAACAGAGATACAGAACAACCTCAGAAAACTTGCATGATTATTCTGGTAGCTATACTGATAACATTGTTCTTTTTGTTGTGGCCTTTCCTTTTTCCTGCCACAAAAGTTGAACTGATTAAACGTGATGAGCCGACCATAGACTTGCATCCAAACTTTAACACTTATCAGGCAATTACACGTGTGTATGCTGAGACTTTTAATGTTTCGAACTGCTGGATTTGCACAGCCATACCAACAGCATATGGGGGGTTATTAATGACTGCAGTCCCCCTAGGGGTCATGGAGACCTGGGAAAATTTGGTTTATGACACCGTAGCTATGAGACCTGGGAAAAGTTGGTTTATGACACCGTAGCTATTAAAGCATATGATAAGGTAGCACTGCATTTGCCTGTGACACAAAAGGGAATTGTATGTTTTTATAAGAATGACACAATTCAAGTGGGTTGGAGCAAGTGCAATGTGACTGTACATTACAAATGTTATACCAAAGCAAACAAAATGGGTGCAGCTTGTAGTTCAAATTATGACTCATTTCTTGAGTCCATGCATAAGACTATTGAACAAGTGCAATGTAATCCTGTACTTTTTAAACAACTATCTGTAATAGATAGGAAAATGTTTCATGCAGGGCAGTTATTTCGTAAAAAAGTAACTACTAAGGTAGAGGATTGTTATTTTGTGTGTGGTAAGAAAGCATATAAATGGTTACCTGAGAATTGGTCCGGCAGTTGTTTTTTGGGGTACCTGGTCCCGGCCATACGACACACTGCAGTTTTGCCTCAGGGAAATATTCGAAATACCCGAGATGTGGCCAAGAAAGCTGTCAGGAAGCCTGAAAAGCCAGTGGGACAGATCGAGGCAGGCTGGAAAGACCATCATACTGTGGGTACCAAATTGACGCACATGGACTTGAGTGATGCTGTTATATCATGGGCAGGCATATTACCTGCATATGGCACAGTGAAATCGATTTGGGAGCTGCGAAAACTGTCTAAACTTCTCGAAGTAATGAGTAATGCAACTTTTTCTGCTCTTGAATTGATAACAGATGAACTGAATGCTATGAGAACTGTAGTGCTCCAGAACCGAATGGCTCTTGACTTCACCCTAGCGGCGAGAGGTGGTACGGGCGCTTTAATCAAAGAAGAGTGCTGTGCGTATATATCTGATCATCAACATGAGATAAACAACCACCTTGAGGTGATACAGCAAGTGTCGGCCATGACCAAACCAGGCCCAAACCCTCTGACGGACTTTTTCCAGAATTTGTTTGGGGGGCGGGGTTCCATCCTAATGAACATCCTGATTGCCATTTGTGTGGGATTACTCCTATTAGGAGCATGTATTTGTTGTGGTATTCCCTGCATGAAAAAGTTAATCAAAGAATTTATAGATATATCAGTTTCTGAGACTTTGTATCAAAGTACTGAAATTGAAGAATTGTTAGAATGTGAAACATTTTCATAAGTTTAAACTGAATGACTTTCTTAACTGCAAATCCTGAATGGAAGAGGTTAGGAGAAGAAGCAAACTGTTTATTCTTTTGAAAATAGAATTAAAAAGTATTAACAGGGGGGAAATGTCAGAAAAATATGTATTAATGTGTGTATGCTTAATGCTAATTAGAAACTAAATAAGTTTACACGTTTTTCATTCTATTTTATATGCACTGTTTTATATACAGTTGAGTTTCATATGAGACTGAAAAGATGCTTTTTGAAACTGCAGTGTGCTTTCTGAAACTTGCAAGATGCCCTCTGACCTAGTAATTGCTAGCACAACAATATTCATGTTTATTCCTTTTGGAAATGTACTTGAGAAGCAGGTGATTATCTGCTAGGTCAGGAAAAATGAAGGAACAATGCTATATTCTGTAAATGTAATGATTTTAAACAATCCGCTCTGTTCGAAGTATGAGAACATGTGCAGCTGCAGAAGTTTAGAGATAACATAGACAAAGGACTGTTAGAGTAATGAACTGCAATCTATACTTGCTTTGTGCTCGAATTAGCCATAGTACCTTGAATGGTAACATTGCATATATCTAACCGGTGGTAGCCAAGGCCACGTTGTTTTTCTTAGGATGTTTCTCACGAAAAATTGATGGTACCAGCAGAATATTGTAAAAACAATGACTGCGAAGTAATGATGACAAAACTTGTGATTCACTATGTCAGCTTGGTAGGCAATGTCTTATTAGAAAATGTATAAAAATACCTGTATTTCCTGATTCTAGTTAGACAAACTCTGTATTATCACGTTTTTGTATCCTTGCTGCAAGAGTAAAGTGCCTTAACCTGAACCTACTGTGTTTTGATCATTTTTAAAGTATATTTTTCCTTTGACAGTTCTAGCAATAGCCTGTCTGGTGGGATGGTTAAGGAATTGTTTGGACCTGTAGAGAGTACCAAGCTTAATGTGGGTCTTCTTGATAACTTTGGAGGTATACTTGTCAAATTTAAGGTTACTATCAATAGTGACACCTAGACATTTTGTATGGGATGTGGATTCAATTTTGGTATTATCAGTTGAGAAGATAGCAAAGGGAGCTGTTAGGTTTTTGTTAGAAAAAATAATGAGTTAGTTTTCTTGGGATTCAATATAAGTTGTTGGCTAGAGAGGTAAGATTCTATTTATGTGAAGGATTTTTTTTCTTTAACTGGGACAGTGAGGGAGCAGCCCATATTAAAGTTGAATCATCTGTATATTGAATAGTAGTAGTAACCAGGTTAGTGGCAGTATGCAGATTGTTGGTAAAGACTGTAAAGAGCAGTGGGCCTAAGAATGAACCTTGAGGGACTCCTACTAGTAGTGGGAGGTGGGAGGATAGGTAATTTTTCCATTTGACTGCTTGGTGGCATTCTGTGAGGTAGCTTTGAAAGCAAGTTAGTGTGGAGTGGGATAGGCTGAGTGAGGCAAGTTCATTTAACAGTTTTTAGTGTGACACAGTGTGAAATGCCTTGGAGAGGTCTAAAAAGATAGACGCTACATGTTGGCCATTATTTTTTAGGTGGTTAATAGTGTTCGTGAAACTAAGGAGGGCAGTGGTAGTACTATGGTTGGGCCTGAAACCATGCTGGGAGGTAGTTATGAGTTTGTGATCAGTTAGGTAGCTCATAAGTTGCACGTGACCACATTTTTCTATGATTTTTGACAAAGGAGATAGAATAGCTATTGGTCTATAATTTCTGAATTCAGTTGATACACCACCCTTGTGTAGAGGGATGATGTGTGAGGTTTTCCAAAGTTTGGGGAACATACTGTTCTTTGATTGATCTATTAATTAGTATAGAAATAGGATATGCTATGGAATTAGAAGCTAGCTTGAGGTATGAGGCTGGTAATAGGTCAGTAGCAAGGCTTGTGGGATTTAATTTATGTAGTAGTTTTCTTATGGTGGCTGTTTGGATGGGCACTATGGAAAAGGTAGTAGTGTTGTTAAGGATGGGGATGGGATGGTTGGAGGGGTGAGGGTAGAGTGATTTTGGAGGGATAAGATGGAGTTAGTAAAGAAAGAGTTAAACTGGGTGACCAAAGTATCTGTGGTATTGGAGGTGGTGGAGGGAGGGTTGAGGACTGTCCTGGTTGCAGAAGGTTTTTTATACTACCCCAGAGTTTTTGAGGATTGCTATGGTGGATGTTTTGAATTTGAGTATAGTAGGGTCTTTTATCATTTTTGATTTGTGCTTTGACTTTGTTTCTTAGGTGACGATAGGCTTCAAGAGCGTTTTGGGTTTTGTTGATGTGATATAGGGTCCATGACTTGTCTCTGTCTTTGAATAGTTGTTTGGTTTCATTTGATAGCCATGGAGTATAGTTAGTCTTGACCCATTTTTTTTTAATTGGAGCTAGAATATTTAGAATATCAAGGAACTTAGTATTGAAATATTCTACAGCATTGCCCAGGTTTAGTTGAGATAATAAGGACAAGTTGCAGTGCTGTAGTAAAGAGTTAAAGGTGGCTGTGGAAAAGTACTTATTGCATCTAATTTCTTTGAATATTGTAGATTTGGGGATGCTAGTTCTGTGGCTGACTAGGAAGGTGGGTAAGTGGTCACTTAGGCTGTCAGAAAGACAGCCTGAGTGCTAAACTAGAGAAGGTTTATTAGTTAGGATCCAGTCGAGAATTGTTTTTTTGCCCCTATGGTTTTCTATACTAGTAGGAGAGTTTATAGTCTGTGTGTATCCACATAGATTGATGGAGTTAGAGGGGATGTCAGAGGAGCAGGTGAGCCAGTCAGTATTAAAGTCACCCATAATAATAGTCCCCTGACTGAAAGAGGTGGATGACCAAGGAATGAGTTCTTCTATGGTGGAGAGTTCATTACCAGGGGGAATATGGACTAATATTATTGTTATGTTTTTATTTGGATTAATTTTGGATTGACAGATTAGTATTTCACTGTTATTCAGGTTGGGGGGTTATTTGTATTCCTTTGATATTAAGTGTGTCCTTGTATAGCATTGCTACCCCTCCTCCTTGTTTGTTATGTCTATCAGCTCTGTTGGTGTTGAATCCAGAGGGAATAATTTCATTGTCAGTAATTTGGGGTTTAAGCCAGGTTTCTCTTAGGATAACTATGTTAGGAGAGTAGAAGGAGATAGTTGCATGGAGTTCATAAAGCTTGTTTACAATGCCCCTAACATTCATGTTAAGGACTAGTAAACTAGGGGTAGAAGATCTAAGGTTTGTGAAGTGTATTGGGTTGGAGGAGTGTTTTAGGCTTGTTGTCAGCTGAGGTAGATAAGGGCCAGGATTTGGGTGTATGTCTCCACTTAACTTTAATAGAGATTTCCTGTTCGGGAGTAGGAGTGGGAGTTTTGTGGCAAGCCTAAGGGCCAAGTTTTTGATATTAGGTAAGGGGACATTTCTATAAGTGAATATATCTGTGTTGCTTAGTTTGAAGAGGCTAGGGGCAATGAGGATATTGAATGTGGAGGAATGGGGTGGTGAGTTAATAGGGTTAGTGGGAATGTATATTGGGGCATAATATTTCTGTGATAGGAGATAAGATGGAGGGTGAGAGAGAATAAAATGAGAAAAACAATTTTCACAGGAAGCATACTGGAAAGCATGGGGAGTTGGTGAGGGTGGAGTGAGTTTTTGTTGTTGGATGATAGTGTGGTAGAAGAATGGGATGGGGTTGTAGAAGATTATGGGTTGGTCAGGTATAAATTGTAGATGGAAGGGCGGTTGGTGGGTGTGGATGCTGATTGCGTCTGCGGGGAGTGGGGAGGCTTGGAGTTAGATTGGCTGTGTGGGCTAAGAGAAGTGGCATGTCTAGGTATAAATATAGATGGTGTGGGGGTGAGTGGGAATTGGAGATAGGGTAGGGGAGCAGAGTGAGTCTAAGCGCAGCGAGGGCGAACGGAGCAGGTTGAACCACGGTCCAACTGGTTCATTGTAAAGCAATCAGCCAGCTAAGGTAAGTAGTTTACTAGTAGTTAGTTTCCTGAGCAGGTCTAATGCAATTTGCTTGGGCTAGGAGTGTAACAAGATGAGTCTGTCTCTAATAGCACATAAGGCACAGATTATGCTGGCATTCTGGGTATTAGTGAGATGGTTAAATGGGTAAAATTTAAATAGTAGAACAAAAAAACTCAGGGGACACTAGTTGTAATTTCAATTTAAGTAACTTTGGGAAGGAAATAGTTCAAGAAAAGGCAGTAGGACAATACTTGGGGGGGGCGCCTTTCGTCAGGTCCAACCAGTGTGCATGCCACTGACAAACAAAAAAATGGATTAGGGAAGTGCAAACAACATTAAAATAATGTGGACGTACACTGAGTTGAGTTTCGGCAACTGTCCAGGGTCTCAGGATCAGGAGACTCACGGGGATCTTCTGGTTGAGCAAAGGGGAGCTGTAGGAGAAGGGAGAGACAGTGAGGGATTAATTACAGCTGGAAGGGAGATGCAGATGGTTTAAAAGTAAGAAATAAGCAGTACGGGTAGAGAGAGGCAGGTATATAACAGTGGATCGCTTAGCACATCTATAGAGCAGGATTAGCATAAGGAGAAGAAAACACCAATAGAAGAGCCAAAATAGAGTGTATGTCAGATGCAGCAGATGTAAAAGGACTTATAAACTCAAAAACAGCAGATAAAAACAGATAGAAACAAATATCAGACAGATAAAGTGGGTTTAAAAATACAGTAGTTGCCCTGTTGCATCAACATAAAACACTGCCCATAATAAGTAACATCAAACTGGTCTAAAAGGCCACCAGTATAAATTTGTAGTTCTAACAAGGTCAATTAAGGTACCTGTGTAGATCTGTAGTTCTAACAAGGTCATTTAAGGTATTATGAAATATGCAGTAGTTGTGAAGGATCAGTCTCATCCCAGAGCAATACTAGGGCCGTTAAAAATAAAAGGAAAAAACACAAACAACTGTCTACATAGAAAATATCACTGCAATATGTACAAAACGTTAAGCTTTTTAGCTGTACACTTATATGGGTGATACATAAGCAGTATATATAGCAACTGCAATGTTTACATAGTCAGTAGCAGTAGTAAGACTCTACCTCACTAGTTTCACCAAAATAACATGAAAAGTAGTTAAACAGCAAAGAGTCCCCGCACTTGAATAGCAAGATGTACCCAGCATAAACATCAGTGGATTAATACAATTAAATATTTACTTACATGGCATACACACTTGGTCAGGACAAAGTGGCTACTGGTGGCTAGGGTTAATTTAAAAATGGCGGCCAGGGAGAGAAGGAAGCCCTAGGTGTGTATTTGTGATTTCCCATCCATTGTTCCAAACTGTGTTTGAAGGGGGCCAGGGAAGGGCTCTGCTTAATCTGAATAGAAAGCCTGTTCCAACAAAAGGGCAATCTCTGAGACATATATCTGTCTTGTCAGCATGTTTTGTTTGAGTTGCTAAGTTTAGATCCCTAGATAATAGATGTAGAAATGTAACATTGAACAAACATGGAATACTGTATTGTTACTGAATAAATTATCATTATCGTAGTGTATACATAAATGCTAAATTGGTGTTCCATACCATCAGAAAAGGAGGACTGCCCATATGTATGACATACCTTTATATGACCAAATATGGCATCACACAACATGACATCATGCCAGTGGGACAAAATGACAGCAGTCATCCAAAACACATGGGCAATGACGTGAACTTCTGTTGCACATACATGATATGGTAATAGACAAATCATAACCATGCCACTATGATAGTGCTGGACTATAGACAATATGTTTTGCTTCCAAGTTTTTCTCACTAAAACACATTTACAGGGTAATTGTGGCAGCAGTAGCTGCATGTTAATCCACAATGCATTGACAGCTGAATGTGGAAAGAAAGTGTAATGTGTTAATGTGTGTCATGCACATGCTGAAACATATTTAAATGTCACATGATGATATCTGCATTATATGTTTGCACAAGTAACACATAAACATGGTAGTTAAATGGTATGCATGCCCAAGCCTGCATATATAGTCCAGTCACTTATATGGCAAATAGCATGGTGGCAGCATTACACAATTGGAGCACACAAACAAGACTTATAGACCTGAGGAACCACCCTGATGGGGATGAACATCGTGAATGATTTCTCTGGCTATCTCCCCGAATGAGTCATATCCTGTAAAGTATTCCCCATCATGTCCCTCATCTTTGTTTGAAACCCATTGGTCTCCACTCTGCTCCCAATTATTGTCTCTCTGTTGTTCCCAGTGTCATCTCCTCTGGGGTGCAACAGAGATGATGGTACATGTAGGTTCACCTTCCTCCTCCTCATCATCCTCATCATTGTCATGGTTGTCATCATTTGTGGACTCCGGCAGTGGCGTGGCATGCATTCATCATCTACATCTGATTGGTGTTTGGCCAGGGGTCCATACTCTTGTCAAGATAAATCACAACACAGGACAGAAATTACATATGCATACCTACTACTACCTGTCTGCATAACACACCCACTGTGACACAATGAACAAGCAAAAAACAGTCCTCATTAAACATTAAAATATGTTATGACTGCAGTTCACTCTACCACCATATGCGATGTATGTCATTAATCAAAACCATAACATGAAAAGCAAATGTCTATCAGGCCCACAGTCCAATGAAGGTCATAGCTGATATTAAACTGAAACTGATGTTCATATCTGCAACCTAAGATACATTAAATAATAAGAAAACCGCTTAGCAACTGGAGACCGAATAACAATGGATTTGAAAAGATGGAGTAAGTTGAAGCTACCGATGATGGCAAGAGCAGCGATAATAAAAATGAACGTTCTCCCCAGAATGCTATATATTTTTAGAGCAGCACAACTTAAAATCACGAAATCCTTTTTCAAGCAATTTCAGATAGGACTGGGGAAATTTTTGTGGGAACCCAGAAAAACAAGAATATCCTATGAAAAACTGATGGCTCCTAAAACGAGGGGGGGGTTGGATTTACCAGATTTTGAGATGTATTATACAGTGATTCAGGCCAATAGGATTTTAAGGGTGTCTTACTTGGATAGCGAAAATAGAAAATGGATACCCAAATGGGTACTGCTAAATTATAAACATATAAAAGGGAAGAGAATTAATGTTAAAGCTGTACCATTTTGAATATAAAAACATTGAGTAAATATGAGTTAATGGAACACATCAAGGTATGGGCAGTGGCGACTCAAACTCTGTTTGCCTCCTTGAACCTTTTAAAATATATGATGATGTTTCAACCGCTTGATGGAAATCCTAATATAACTATTGGTAATCAACTGATAGACTTAAAGAAATATCCATTTATTAAGGAATTAACTGTAAGGGATTTATACCCCTTCCTAGGAGTAGCGGTACATGATATCTTAAAAGAGATGAATCTTCCCATCTCTTATTTAATTATAATGAGGCAGTTAAAAGATTTGGCCATAAATTATTTTACCAGTTTTGAAATAAAAAAGAGGAACTAGTTATTTCAGGTCAGCTGTGGGAAGCATTGCAACAAGATAGAAAATATATATCCTCAGCGTATAAAATGGCAAAAGAGAGAAAATATAATAATCATATTCTGTTATCCAAATACTGGAGAGAGAAATTGCCATCCCTAGACGACAGTAAAATAGTAGAGGCGTTTAACTTAACATTAAAATCTGTATCACTTCAAAAACTGGTCTTTACTCAATTGATGATATTTAACAATGCATATTATACCCATCTTACACTTCATAAATTTGATTCAAAAAAGTCACCTACATGTCCACAGTGTATAGATCAGACAGCAGACCTGTTACACATGTTCTGGAGTTGCAAGTGCATTTATAAATTATGGAATTCTTTAAAGTTACAACTACAAAAATGGGTTACCAAAACTCAACACTCTCCTGGGAATTTCTGATTTTACATATTCCACGGAGAATTTGGACAAAACAAAAAATATTGTAATTATGAATATTAGTTTACTAATGAAATTATATATAGCCACAAATTGGTTGAACCCAGCACAGGTGTCGTGGCAAAATTTCAGGCTGTTAGCGATTAAGCATATATTAGCGCACAAATTGTTAATTAGAAATAATAAGAAAAGTATAAACAGCATAAAAATTTGGGAACAAATCTTTAATATTATTTTGGCGTAGCGGTTCCTATCCACTTTCCGTCAGGACATTCTGTATGTGTACCAACACATTCTTGGATTAGATAGAAAATGTAGAAATAATACAAATTATTGGCTTGAGTTGGTTTATAATTGTCTATTGTAGATGCTTTTATGTTTAATTTTTTGTGATTTTAATTTCCTGTACTTGGTTAAAATGATATTTATTCTTAATGTATTATAGGGAAATTCAAATTTGGATTTACCAGATTTTGAGATGTATTATACAGTGATTCAGGCCAATAGGATTTTAAGGGTGTCTTACTTGGATAGCGAAAATAGAAAATGGATACCCAAATGGGTACTGCTAAATTATAAACATATAAAAGGGAAGAGAATTAATGTTAAAGCTGTACCATTTTTGAATATAAAAACATTGAGTAAATATGAGTTAATGGAACACATCAAGGTATGGGCAGTGGCGACTCAAACTCTGTTTGCCTCCTTGAACCTTTTAAAATATATGATGATGTTTCAACCGTTTGATGGAAATCCTAATATAACTATTGGCAATCAACTGATAGACTTAAAGAAATATCCATTTATTAAGGAATTAACTGTAAGGGATTTATACCCCTTCCTAGGAGTAGCGGTACATGATATCTTAAAAGAGATGAATCTTCCCATCTCTTATTTAATTATAATGAGGCAGTTAAAAGATTTGGCCATAAATTATTTTACCAGTTTTGAAATAAAAAAGAGGAACTAGTTATTTCAGGTCAGCTGTGGGAAGCATTGCAACAAGATAGAAAATATATATCCTCAGCGTATAAAATGGCAAAAGAGAGAAAATATAATAATCATATTCTGTTATCCAAATACTGGAGAGAGAAATTGCCATCCCTAGACGACAGTAAAATAGTAGAGGCGTTTAACTTAACATTAAA
Source organism: Protopterus annectens (assembly GCF_019279795.1). Taxonomy (NCBI): domain Eukaryota; kingdom Metazoa; phylum Chordata; order Ceratodontiformes; family Protopteridae; genus Protopterus; species Protopterus annectens. The sequence goes on from NC_056746.1 coordinate 965,161,759, forward strand.
ATCCGTATCACTTCAAAAACTGGTCTTTACTCAATTGATGATATTTAACAATGCATATTATACCCATCTTACACTTCATAAATTTGATTCAAAAAGTCACCTACATGTCCACAGTGTATAGATCAGACAGCAGACCTGTTACACATGTTCTGGAGTTGCAAGTGCATTTATAAATTATGGAATTCTTTAAAGTTACAACTACAAAAATGGGTTACCAAAACTCAACACTCTCCTGGGAATTTCTGATTTTACATATTCCACCGGAGAATTTGGTCAAAACAAAAAGATTGTAATTATGTATATTAGTTTACTAATGAAATTATATATAGCCACAAATTGGTTGAACCCAGCACAGGTGTCGTGGAAAAATTTCAGGCTGTTAGCGATTAAGCATATATTAGCGCACAAATTGTTAATTAGAAATAATAAGAAAAGTATAAACAGCATAAAAATTTGGGAACAAATCTTTAATATTATTTTGAAGCGGTTCCTATCCACTTTCCGTCAGGACATTCTGTATGTGTACCAACACATTCTTGGATTAGATAGAAAATGTAGAAATAATACAAATTATTGGCTTGAGTTGGTTTATAATTGTCTATTGTAGATGCTTTTATGTTTAATTTTTTGTGATTTTAATTTCCTGTACTTGGTTAAAATGATATTTATTCTTAATGTATTATAGGGAAATTCAAAATGGAACTAAAACATTGGAAGCAATATTGTACATAATGTAAATAGTGTGTGAAATGTATAATGGTTTGGCAAAACAATAAAAATGATTATTGAAAAAAAAGAAAACCGCTTAGGTTCCCGCTTCTTGGCACGCTTTATTAAATAAAATAAACGTTATCTACTTTATAAAAACGTTTTCGTCTAACACTATGGTTAGACTTCTTCAGACAAACCGACAAACATTTGTTAAATAAAACAAGCTTATTTTTATAGCAGCCTTTGATTTAGAAGCCCGGCGAAATTCAAAAACCTGACGTGGCTTCTTAAAGTGACAGTGCTGTTACAATTGTGAGATAATAAAATTTACTTGAAGTCACTAAAATGATTCAAGTTTATGAAATGTGTCAGTTTAACTTATTAATGAGTACATATATAATAAAATATATAAATGTATACATAAAAACTATCAAAAATTAATTGATTAAAAGATAAAAATCATATGTGAATTAAATGCATGATTTAAAAAACATTAGAAACTAGAATAAATGAGAAGTAAAAGCTTATCATATAAAAGGAATTAGTGATGTACATAAATCCAATGAATTGAATGTATTGTGATCATTATCTTTCTAAACTTCTTAATTTTAGAAGGCACATTAAAGAACATTTCTCATTAAGACCAGGATAGGTAAAGGCGTTTAACCTAATCTGCCATAAAAGTTCACTTTTTTCTAGCAATAAATTGAAAGGTCCCCCTCGGATGTCCTGTTTAATCTGATAAATTACTTTAAAACAAAATTTATGCTCAGGATAATCCGAAAGATGTCTTGCTAAGGCGTTGTCTTCTTTTCGCAAATTAATACTTCTTAGATGTTCATAGACCCTATCTCTTAATCTTCGCTCTGTCTTACCTATGTAGAAAGATGGGCATGCTTGACAAATTGCTGCATAGACAACCCCTTTGGAATTACAATTATGTTTGCCCTTAGTGTAAATTTTAGTTCCATTTATCATTACTGTAATACCTGAAATCATGTAATGACAAAATGGACAATTGCCACATTGTACCATTCCCTTGTGGCAAGTTGTCAAATTGATGTGATGATGCATCTGGAACATATCTTTAAAGTTGAAACCTTTTTTCCATATGAATTTTGGCACCGACCCTAATTTAGATATTAGAATGTGATCATTAAGTAAATTCCAATTCTTCAGGATAATTTCTTTGATGCTCACGAAGTCCAAGGAGAATCGTAAAATACAGGCCCAATTATATTTTACAGTGTCAACCCGCTCTCTTATTCTAAGATGTGAATGGGTTACATCTGGTGGAAAAATATTTAGATTTTTCTTTAATATAGGTTTAAAGTAACCATTTGATCTTTTTGTTTTAACTTCTTCCACTATTGGGTCCAGGAAATGGTGAGGATATTGTCTATTGAGAAACATTTGCTTTAAATTCAAGCATTCTTGAATGAAATTCTCTTCTGTGGTGATCATCCGTGCAGCTGGGACGAGCTGGCCCTTGACCACAGATTTTTTTCTGATATAGAGGATGAGCACTACCAAAGTGCAAAAATTTGTTCGAATAAGTAGATTTTCTAAAAATATTTGCTTCATATACCCCTTGTGATCTATTCTTACTTAAATTTATATCCAAATAGGGTATGGATTCCTGATTGTATGTAAATGTAAATTGTAAAAATTCTGTACTGTTATTAAACATTTCAACAATTTGTATTGCCTGTTTTTCATCCCCTTGAAATATGATGAAAATATCATCTATATATCTAACATAAAACATGATTGTAGCTTTGAGAAAGTCATTATTGAAAACATGTTTTTTCTCCCAATAAGACATTACCAAATTCACATAACTGGAACCACAAGGCGAACCCATCGCAACTCATTTTTTCTGCTTGTAAAAATGATTTTCGAATAAAATAAAATTATAAGACAAAATGAGATCCAACAGTTCACCAACCAGAATTACTTCATTTGGTTCTGCATTTTTCTGGCGCATGCTAGCCAATACCCATTCAATGCCTAGTTTTTGAGGAATACTGGTATAAAGATCTTTCACGTCCACTGTTATGAAATTATATTCTTGTTGATAAATGATGTTATTTATTTTTTTTAAAAAGTCCCAAGAATCTTTAACTATCCACTCATCCTGTGAAACACATTTCTTGAGGATCCCATCAACAAATTTTGCACAGGCATATGTAGGAGATCTTCTCCCATCTACAATTGGTCTAAATGGGGGATTGTGGATATCTTTGTGGACTTTAGGGACTCCAAAAACCGTTGGTGCCTTAGGTGCTTCTATAAGAAGAAAATTGAAGACTTGTGAGTCGATCCTTGCCTCGATGAGCAACTCATTGAGAAAACTCTTAATAAATTGGTTGGACTTGTTATATTCATTGAGTGATGACAATTCATATGCATTTGTGCTCAAGAGGTCTAAGATTTTGTTGTTATAATCCAAAATATCTATAATTACTAACCCCCCTCCCTTATCAGGGTTCATAATTCTTACATTGGCCGATGTTAATAAATGGATGTTATCTCTTTCGTCCCTGGTTGGGTTATAAGAATAATTCTTCTTTTGTTGATGCAATTGTCGCAAATCTATTTCACACATTTTCTCGAATGTGTGTAGTGTGAAATGTAGAGGGGGGTTGTAACAGCTAGCCACTCTCAGTGGATTTTCGATTGACCCGGATTCTCCTAAAAGTTGTCTAAAGTTCAATTTTCTTACGAAAAATTTGATGTCACAGATGGTTTCAGCCAAATTCATCTTTCTAGTTGGTACAAAGGTCGAACCCTTAGCTAAGATGTTAGCTAATTCTTCTGTGACAGTAAAAGAAGAATAATTGTAAATTAAAAAATCTTGTTGTGTATTTTTTATCAGTACCAACAAGTTTGCTTCATTATAATATATTATCTCTTGTGGTTGTGATTCTTCCTCCTGTTCCACTGCTTTCTCTGATTGTGTCATTGAAAACCCTGTTTCGAATGAGACGTAGTTGCCTGTGGATTGTTACCTTGCTGATTGTTGTTATCATTGTTGATATTATTGTTGTTATTCCTTTCTTTTATCCTATTGCTTCTCCTTAAATTATATTCCTGTGCATCATTATTGTTCATGTTAACTGCTGCTGCAGGTTGCTGTGAATCGACTGACGATGAATTTTCATACATTGTATCTTTTAATTCCACAGTTTCTCTGAAGATGTGGAATTTGTTACTAGATTGAATCTGTGACTCTGGCGGCTTAGGATACCCTGTACCTGCCTTATATTGCTCTTGATCTCTTTTTAATTTTTTGATTTTGGTCACTTTTATTTTTTGTAGGTGCTGCTCGATGCTTTGAAAACAGCATTAGTAATCATACTTGTATCTTGGGAAGTCCGGATGTTCATTGATTTCCTTATCTATGACTTCAATATCTGGTTTCAATTCCTGCATTATATTTGCATAACGTTTGATCATTATTGTAATAGTTGTAGTCCATTCTGGTTAAACAACCTAATTAAATCTTGATGAAAAATTGACCCAGGTATTAAACCCGTCGGGTATCTCCAGGTTCTGAGTCCCTTTGGAACTATTTCTTGTTTGTAACATTCCTGGAAATATTCAATTTCCAAATTGAGTTTTTTATACTTTAAAAATTTGGAATCTAAAAGGGACAAAAGTTCAGTAACTGGTTTCTCTCAATTATTTTCTTGAGCCATGATGTTTTTAGATAAACTGTCTTCCCACAAGCCTGCAGGTGCCGATAACCAGTCCTTTAGATTAAATATTGGCCTATGCGAAGTAGATGTCTCATTATGTTGAGCTCAATCTGAAGGCATATTGACTATAATTGACTCACTATTATCTTCTGTCAAGGAATGGACGTTAAAATGGTTGTGCAATGCTGTGGCAGACCTGTTTGTACTTTGTACTTGTGCCAAAGAAGTATCTCCATTAAATCGCTGAATTGCGCTTGATTGTGTTATCCGTTGACCTGGCGTAATATTGTTCTCTTCCACTTGTTCATCAGAACCAGAAAAAGAACTCCTCTGTTCTTCTTGCCTCTGCTGTCCCGACATACCATTGACCATTCGGTCCTGTTGTTTAAACTTTTGTTGTTCTGCCATCACCATATCCAACTTCTCATTCGTATGATCTAGTTTCTGTGAAAGTAGCTGTACCAAAATAGTTAAATCATGCATAGGTTCATTCTCATTTCTCTGCATGTTTCTGAAGATTCCAGGTGTGTCGTCTAGCGAGTTATTTGCCATAGCGGTACAAAAACTAAAAACAACTCTTCAAACCACAAACTGTAAAGAAAAGAAAACTGCTTAGGCTCCTGCTTCTTGGCACACTTTATTAAATAAAATAAATGTTATCTACTTTATAAAAACATTTTCGTCTAACACTATGGTTAGACTTCTTCAGACAAACCGACAAACATTTGTTAAATAAAACAAGCTTATTTTTATAGCAGCCTTTGATTTAGAAGCCCGCCGAAATTCAAAAACCTGACGTGGCTTCTTAAAGTGACAGTGCTGTTACAATTGTGAGATAATAAAATTTACTTGTAGTCACTAAAATGATTCAAGTTTATGAAAAGTGTCAGTTTAACGAGTGCATATATAATAAAATATATAAATGTATACATAAAAACTATCAAAAATTAATTGATTAAAAGATAAAAATCATACGTGAATTAAATGTATGATTTAAAAAACATTAGAAACTAGAATAAATGAGAAGTAAAAGCTTATCATATAAAAAGGAATTAGTGATGTGCATAAATCCAATGAATTGAATGTATTGTGATCATGGTCTTAATGAGAAATGTTCTTTAATGCGCCTTCAAAATTAAGAAGTTTAGAAAGATAATGATCACAATACATTCAATTCATTGGATTTATGTACATCACTAATTCCTTTTTATATGATAAGCTTTTACTTCTCATTTATTCTAATTTCTAATGTTTTTTAAATCGTACGTTTAATTCACATATGATTTTTATCTTTTAATCAATTAATTTTTGATAGTTTTTATGTATACATTTATATATTTTATTATATATGTACTCGTTAATAAGTTAAACTGACACATTTCATAAACTTGAATCATTTTAGTGACTACAAGTAAATTTTATTATCTCACAATTGTAACAGCACTGTCACTTTAAGAAGCCACATCAGGTTTTTGAATTTCGGTGTGCTTCTAAATCAAAGGCTGCTATAAAAATAAGCTTGTTTTATTTAACAAATGTTTGTCGGTTTGTCTGAAGAAGTCTAACCATAGTGTTAGACGAAAACGTTTTTATAAAGCAGATAACATTTATTTTATTTAATAAAGCGTGCCAAGAAGCGGGAGCCTAAGCGGTTTTCTTTTCTTTACAGTTTGTGGTTTGAAGAGTTGTTTATACATTAATTAATATCCGGTCCACATGTGAGTTATGCATATAAAAATATGAGACTGAAGGTGCATTAGTATATATTGAAGGTCTTATTAAATCAGTTCAAGGTGAAATGGTGCAAACATAAGCAAGTAGCACAGTTATAATCAACAGATTTGCTACTAGTGAATGGCTTCTCATGCACACAACACCTTTCCTATGTCACAGTGTCTATACTTATATACATGTCCAATAACAGAACATGTCAGGGACACTATCCATCACAAAATGCTAGCAGCTCAATCAAAGCTGTGCAATGGCATGCATAACACAGCTTACCAGTGGAAATCATGACATGACCTGAACAGTTGTTTATTGGGCAGCACTAAGCATGGCAAGCACATGCAAAGCAAGCACATGCAGCATATCCTGATATTTGAATGGAAGCATGCCCTGACAATGCCTCATGCAACATTCCGTAACTAAAACTTGACAAAAGAAAAGCTTGTAAATGACAAGATAACATTAGTATTGGCATTTGCACTGTTTAATAATGATGTCTGCCTCAGTAAACTGTCCAGCTGAGTATCCCTAAGGATATCAGTATTTCCATTCTTATTCCCCTTGCACGTGTTCCGAGTAGTTATGTCTGTGTGTGAATGAAAATCGCAGTCTGTACATGTAATAAGTCATATGAGCCGTCACCAATTAACACTGCTAAAATGAAAACAAAGTGAGATGGTAATAATATGGAAAATATGCAAGAAATATGACAAACAGCTGAGCCAGGCAACATGATGACTGGCTGACCCTACATCAATATAAGGAATGTAACACTACCAAATAGTAATAATGTTCAATTATAAACACAGTCACAGCCTATGACACATGAGACTCTAGTATGTGCTATACGAACTGTATTGTCTGTCCACAACAGTATGCATAACCTACGTTTATTTATTAGCAATCACTACCCTGCAAAATGCAAACATCCTGATGATGTTTGTTGATTATGAAAGTATCACCAAGCACAGGATACAAGTATGTTGTAGCAAAACCATCCAAGGTGTTGTAGGCAGATGCAACACTAATGTTGAACTGAAGGACATACCACACAGTCTGCTAACCACAGTGTGAACACTGACACAGCAAACATTCTCTCAGTATGTGAATAGACAAGCTATGTGCAACAGGCCAGTCATTGGAAACCACATCCACACATATAAGTGTGCCAACACATACATTATAAACAGCAGGCAAATTACTATAGACATGTACATAAAACATCCACCTCAAAGTCTGTGTGACAGTCTTATAAACCCGACTGTCATTTGGGCTGTGTCCTACATTTCAAAAACTAAATTCAGAAAACATGGCTTGCTGCTAAATGACATTTAAACATTTTTGTATTTCAATCAGACTTGTAAGCAGAGGTGATTATTGTACTTACCTTACTGATGCATAGTGGGTATTCCAGCATTATAAGTAATATACATGGTAGTGTAAATATACAGGCCTGTGACAAGGATCAGGTACACTTTCCTTAAAAAAACAGGCAACATAAGCAGCATACCTCTTTCCCTCGGCTGCTCCTTCAGCCTGTGCATCTGCTTGATATACAGGGCATGATTATGCATCCTGTCCTTGTCACCTGCAAAAAGAGAACTGCAATTATGAATGATGTAGTACTCAGTAACAGAAATATACATTGCTCAGTTAAGGTTCTAAAAACTTTACTTTTGAACAACATCAGAGAATCACCAAGCACATTTTACAAAATTACACACACAGTTCTTTACATCAGTGACCAGACTGAGAACCTGAAATCCAAACTTGTAACTCTTAGCTACATCCACACTCTAACCCTAACACCTACCTGCCTAGCTAATCCATCTTGCCTGAGTGTGTGGTGTGAATGCAGTGAACAGACTTGGGGTTATGAAAGGACAGGGATGGGTTACTAATATGTATCACTGCTTAGGATTTACAAAAAGAACAGTGTGATGGGCATTTAGGTAAATAATTTGCAAGAATGAATTCATGTCAGCATAGTGGCCACAGCCAGTAACAGCAAGTGAAAACCTTCATCGCTCAGAGAGTGGGACAGTGTCACGTATCACATATCTTCTGTTAGCAGAGAACTACAAGGTGCTGTACATCAGGGACACAGTAATATATGGATGGGAAGATGACATTTACAGATATTCCTTGGCAAATGCACATCACAAATCAAATGCATGCATCAGTGCATCTCCCTGTTCTGCATTTCATCTGTATATCTGACCATCTGACTCCCACCAAAGATAAGGATGAGTTGGTTGGTGAAGTGAATTTAATAATGAATGACAAAATTCACTTGATAGCACATTTGCAAATCATAGCATATTCCACAAAACTTTTAAGCAGAAATATAATAGTCTGTTCCAGGCTTCACACATAACCTTGTACTTAAAGAGGTGGCGTCATGGGACATTACAGATTATAAAGATATTTATAGAAATTCGGCAAATAAACGAGTTGTTCATAAGCCTGCAGAAAATAACCATTAATATCAATAAGCAGGTATGTAGAGCAGGATTTTGACAATGTGATAAAGGCACAAAGATAAGAATATAATGACATGTTCCCCCTTTGTGGTGGAGTTGAACCCACACAGCATTCTGACATATACAGTATGCATGTTGGCCTGTTTCTTTACAGGCCTAGCTACCAGCCAGCAAATGATTCTTCTTAATAAACAGTTACTGTGTGTGTGTGTGTGTGTGTGTGTGTGTGTGTGTGTGTGTGTGTGTGTGTGTGTGTGTGTGTATCCAAATTCCTGTGGATAACGGATGAATACGGAAATATTTGACAGATAACCGGTATTGGTCATTATAATCTACAGAAATAACAGCTATTACCACGTATTGCAAATGAAAAGATGTGTAGGCAGTTAGACAGGCATTCCTCTTGGTTTAAACACTTTGGGCTGTAATAAGAATGTTCAGTTTATTAAGAGGAATGGAGAAAAGAAGTTATTTATGAGTTACTATTCACACATATACAGGTAGACTAGGTGACACTTTCAAAGTATTATGGATAACTATGAAATGTGTAGTCATCTGCGGCCTAGACGCTATAGGTGTCAATGATATATGACTACATTGGATGTTTGAAATTATGTCATTATATGCTGGAAAACTGATGTACATCTAGAATGTTATTAACATTATTAAATAAATAAAACCCAGGGGAATAGTAAACATACATATATGGAGAACAGTCAGCACATCTGATTAATTATCAAAATGATTAAAACTTAATGGTTGTAAAAGGCATGTATCTGATATATTTGGGACACAGCTATATCTTTAAATTCCATGGGAATGCTTAGGTATACATAATATTATGACACCTACTGTAGGAATTGACTGCTGTTGACGCACCTCAGTGACCCTCTGATGAAGCTCCTCTGTGTCCCTCTGATGCAGGTCATTGTAGCTGTGGTGAACCTGCACTCCAGTCTGGTAGATCTCTGTACATCACTGATGTTTCCTCACAATCCAGTTCCAAATGTTGATCATTGTAAAATTCCATAACCTGACGCTCATGTGATGTTCCACTTCAGCATAGACAGCCAGCATCTGGCTGGGCTCTTTCTCAGTTCACTTGAGTGCCTGGACATGTCAAAGCCTCCTGGAAGTAATCACCTTGATAATGTCAATTGTCCAATGGAGAAAATACTCAGATCTGAAAATTGCTCACCGAGGTCCCATTCAGTTCTCAGGTAGCAATGGTCAGATCTGTAAATGTATCAAAATCTGTATTTAAAAGTAGCACTTATGTCATGTTATTAGATCATTGGAAGATAATGGGCACATGCTACACAGGGTACCGTTTAACAGTACCTATTATGCTGCACTATTGGTTAATATGCCAAATTTTAAGAACTTACACAGACATGCACAAATGGGATTCCCAAACCTGGAATGTTAATGAACTCATTATGTATGACTGAAATGGTGCTTAAAAAATGGATGCACATTAGCTGCTGGCACCTGCTAGCATTTCTGTTTTGGGGAATATTAGTTCATTATACACCTATGTTAGCATTACTCATTCTCAAATGTATCTCTTTAGATTTATGCATTTAAGGAAAATGTTTGCATTATGAAAAATGTTTGTAACTTATTGGAATGGTGTATGATTTACCTGTATGCATACAGATTGACATCTGCATCAAGGACGTGCAGTAATTTCCCATATACAGCTGTACAGACAGATTTACATAGCAAAACTGAACAGTACATAAAGATGGATTTATGGATTTTCTGTATATCTTGCGGGTGATTCCATACACTCTGTGGTGTATGTACAGAAAACTACGGATTCCAACATTATCCATATGTCACTATGCACCATGTATTCCTTTCGCTGTTATGGATAATTACTCATCGATGGTTCTTAAAACAAGTCTTTGAACTACTGGGTCAAGACAAACAGAATCCATACTACCTGTGGCCTGCTTACAGATCCTGAGGTTTTCTGATGCTTTCAATAAGCTGTTCAATGGATAAGTTACAGATATTCTGTGCTGATGTGGATGACATTCACTGCTCAGTAATGATTGTGATAATCTGAGGTTATTATAACATGTCATATGACAGACTGTTTTTTTGAATACTTGTCTGTTTAGGCTGAAATTGCATTACAGCTATATCCATCACACATTTCTGTTGTACACATATGTTTGTGTAGTATGTTAATGTGAAATACATGTAGGCTGCTGCTTCTGTGACACGATGCTGTTGTGTTTGGACCTCCATTCCACAGATATGTACTGTAGGGGTTGAAATCCTACAAACAATGTCTACAGATAACACAAGTTGTGTTGTTTTTACAAGTGTTACATATGCAGGCATTGTTATATATTTTTATATGTCACATTATTATATGTCACAGTGAGTATTTCACAGAATATTGCATTGCACAAGAATGCATGGTGTTTACAGTGGTATAAGCTGTCCACATAAGCATATCCATAAGTGGGCCCCCACATGAATATCCACATGTGCATATCACTGTCTTTCAATGGCAAACAGACCTAGGGGCAAAGATTTCTCCCTACAGGAGAATGAGATTATAATAGATGATCTGTGGCAACATGGACAGAGACTCCTCGGATGGTCAGGGAATACATCATGGAAGAACGAAGTCTGGGCTAACCTTAAAACATGATTAATGCAGTGGGATGTCATATTAGATCTCATGAATCCTATTGCTGATGCTGGTCTGACATGATCCTCCAAGCAGCTGTCAGGTTACAATGGTATAAGACATTAAGAGTTGTCACCGGTGATGGCCCACTGTTGCTCTACCCTGACGAGATCACAATATTTCTTGCATCCCCAAATCCTGTGAATGGGAAACACTGCACACCTGGGGGGGGATAGAAGCAGGTGTTCCAGGCTGCATATGTGTGTGTTACTTTGCATAACATGGATGACTATAGAGTAAATCATCACATATTGTTGTATCATATTCATATATTGTCGCCTTTGTCTTTCAGCAGCAGAAGTGAATCATCTACAGAGATCCACAAAGGGTGATGATAATCAGTGTAATGACACGTAGCCATACAACTGCAGTACAGACAAAATGGTGCAAACAGCATGTATAATGTTGTCTGCATTAATGTTCACAGGTCCATTTTCTTTTGTTGAACACCAGGAAATTGCAGGTGAGTGGCTTCATGCAGTGTTACTGTGACCACTACCTGTTATTGCCTCAGCCTCATGCCATGGCACTACTTTTTACTGTCAAACTGCTATTTCCCTAACAATGTACACTACAGGTGCATCCACTGGGAGCATAAGCCATGCAGGTGCAAGTACAGAGAGACCAGGTATGTTAACACAATAGGTTCATTGGTTGTAACAATGTGTAACAGACCTGTGATACATGCCATTAATGTATCTGTTTTTCTACACAGGGACGTCTGGCCAACAGGTGCATTTTATGTCATGTGAGCATCTACAGCTCGTGTTACTGTGTCTTATATGTCATCATGTCACTATTCCATTGTCTGCATACATGACTGTGTTGTCTTTCTCTTTACTTTACTTTACCACTGCAAGATGTCCATTACAACACACAAAGTCACAACATCAAGAGTCTGACAGTGGTATGCTGTTACCTGTCTTTCATACATGTCATTGCTGTTGTTGTCCTCAATTAATACTGTGTCCTTCAACCCATTCATAGGACAGACTGCATCAAGTGCACAAACAAGTGGTATGTCCATGTAATAGCTACTGAATATTTTAATGCTTTCGGAAAGGTTCATGCTGGCAAAGATGTGACTAAGAATACTGACTTTGTTTCCCTACAACAGTTGCAGTTCATCCATCTCCTCCCACATCATCTTCCCACGAGGACTTGTAAGATGTGTTATTATGGCTGTATTCCTCACATATGTTGTGTATGTTGGATGTGTAACATCATTGTCAACTCTCTGCTATGCATATTCCATGACCAATACTCAGACAATGCCTGATGATAAGTCATTATTATCTGTAACACTGCAGTGAGATATACGTGTCAAATGCCTTTAATGATATACAGCATGTGATGTAAGCATGTTGTCCTGATTTGTGTCATTTGTCTCTTCTTTTAGCACATCAACTGCCTTTATCCTTCATTAGCCTGTCGACTGATCCTGATGTGGAATATGATGTGCCTCAGTATAGAAGCATGGCCCCTGACACACAAGACACTGACATGGGGATACCGTCTGGCCCAGGTGGTGAAAGTAATATGTATTTGGCTGTAGCCTCAGATACGGAGGAAAGCTTTCCAGCCAGTCTGACAATGGGTGGACATCAGATGGTGGACAGGATGAGGCCTGTCGAAAACATACCCATGTTGAGACTGCCACTAATGTTGACACTACCCTACAATCCATTGATACTGTCAGTCACAGTAGACATAGGCATGCAGATGATGTGTATGGGCATGTGCCAGAGGGTGTCTACCTACTCCTACAGGCAAATAAACATTCCCAGTGATGACATGGATCTGAAATCCATGCACTTGCCTATTCCGCACATCGTGTTACACACCATCTGAGCTGCATGAAGGACAGAAGTGCAGACACAGTGAGGTAATGGCATCATTGGCTACAAAAAATGAAAGTATGACATCTATGGCATGGTCCATAGACTCCCTGGCCTCGACAGCATTGCATCTGTGCTGTAGCACAACTAGAGTTCTGCGTGCCCTGACTGTACTTAGCTGATTGCCACATGGGAGAGGCAGACCCATTTTCAGCAGAACAGATTGCTCACAGGGCATCGATATCTGTGCTCCAATGTGACAGACTTCCGCTGTTGGCCCATCTGCTGTGGGCCTGGCTGTCATAACCAGACAGTCAAGTTGCTGTCATGCCCCTTCACCTCCACATGCTGGCATCACCCTATAAGTCTCATCTGTGGAACAAGCTTGGCCAAGTGTTTTTCCATAAGTGGTAGGGGCAGACCAGACAGTGGTGTGAGCCATCAGCATGGGTGCCGTAGACTGAGATAGTGTAAATCTAACAGCTGATCCACTCTGTCTGGTAGTGTCAGTCTCACCCCCTGGTGATAATGATGAATGCTGTGCAGAACACTGACAATGTCATCTGGTTGTGTTCATTGACAAGTCTGATGCCACAGGAGTTTGACAGTTTTACTAAACATAGCTGACTCCATTTATTACATTACTTTATCTGTACTTTACAGTGATATATTTTGTTTGTGATATTAACAACAGTTCTGCATTATGTCCTGAGTTATTTACCTGTTTGTAACTTTTTATAGTGAATAGATAGGAATGTGGTACACAGATGTCCCTTATTGTCTGACATACACTGATTCACCAGTATGAGTCTGTATACATACCTGTGCCATTTGTGCCCTGAGTTAGTGATCCCTGTTATGATAGATTTGTATGTTCATATTATTATATGTTATGATTATTTTATTATGTCTCATGCTCAGTGTGTACATCTACTGGGTAATTGTCATTAGATGCAATCTGTACTGCTGTGGTGGGGCAACACCCGAACATCAATTTTTAATCTGAATACTTATGTATGTGTGGCTTGTCATGACTCAAAGTTGTCTGCCAGATGCTGCTCTGTTGCCTGGGCCTGGACTTGTGGTTGCACCCTCTGTCACCCATGCCTGTGACTTTTGCCCTTTATATCTTCCTGCTCCTCCTCTGATACCTGTGGGGTGTTATTTTCAGACATCTGGGGTTCTTGGGGTAGTTCACCCACACCTGCAGATGGAAGACAACCATGTGCTCTTGTTAGCATGTTTTGTAGCATGGCACACACATTTATCATCTGTGCTGGTATATATTGCAGTGAACCCCTGGATGTGTCCAGACATCTGAACCTAGCTTTCAGTACACCAGTTGTTGCATGTGCTCTATTGTAGGCCTTCTCTGTAAGGTTGGATGGTTCTCTGTACACATTCATTACCCACAGCTCAAGTGGATAACTGCAGTCACTTGTTGTGGGGAGGAAATACACATGTTGTCAGCATGGGTATTGTTGGGAATGGATGCTCACAGCTTATGTCCTAGCTGTGTTCCTGTACTTATTCAGTAGTAGTCCCTTAGGTATTTCACCTTGCTGGAATGCAGCCCTGAAAACACTTTTCCTCCAGATGGCAGCATCATGGACACTTCCAGGGTGTGTTACAATGATGTTTGGTATGTTGCCTTCTGCTGCACTCAGGAATTGGCAGTTCAGGGATGGCCAGCCCTTTCTGTTAATGTATCTGTCTGCTTCTGGATGAGCCGGCGTCTTCTCTTGATAGAGATGTGGATGCAATCTATTGCATCAAGTTAATGTGGGAAGACTGAAAGGTTATAGAACTGGTGCATTGCAGTTGTCTCTGCTCCATAGGGATAGATGCAAAGTGTATGTAGTCATCCATCTTGCTACACACTGCTGTCAAAAATTTTGCTAAGATATGACCTGCAGCTCTTGGTAACACTCCGACAGCATCCCCCATGTGCCTTTAGAATGTCCCAAATGTAAGTACACCCAGGCTGAAACACACTTTGGTTTCAAGAGAGTTGGAGTTGCCTTCCAAGATTTGCAGTTAAAACATTCTGAACTTGCAATTTTTATGGCTGAGGTAACTATGTAGTGGTAATTCTACATATAATAGTTCAGCAGATGTATTGCCAATGTTTATGCAGAGGGAGTATGATTGAGAGAGATAATAAATAAGGCCCAGAGAGAAGTTCTCAACCCAGGGATGAATTGTTACAATATATAGAGAGAAATTTCTGTTATTCAGTGTATAATTCAAATCTACATATCAATCTATTTTTTTAGTTATTGAGTCCATCATTAATAAAACATTGGCATTTGATAGCACATAATAATTTTTTGAAAATAAAGTAAGCCATGAGTGCTAATTTGGTTATAGAAGGGGTAGTGCTCTGAAGAAGCATTTTTCTGGTTTTAAAGTTAAATGTCAACAAAGTCTTACTGATTCAAGTTTGTGGGATTGTTTCCCATGTGGTAATTGTGTTTACTGTACACATGTAGTGAAAACCATTTTACCTCAGTCAATGCCATGAAGGTTTTTGAGATTAGGAGTTTTGTTACTTGCACTGTGCCCAGGGTGGTTTATTTGGTAGTGTGACAATGTGGTTGTTTTTATGTTGGACAAACCTTTCTCAGAAGCAGAACTGTTTTTCATTTAAGTGACTTAAGATGCAAGAGAGAGAGAGAGAGAGGTCCATTATATAAACATTTGCAATATGATCAGAATGCTTGTTTTTCCTTTATTGACATTGACAGGGTATTGGGCAAATTTTCTAAAAAGGTTAGGCATATTATTTTGAATCATAGGGAAAGGAGATGGATAGTGTCTTTCAGAGCTTTAATGAAAAGCTTCTTTGCTTGTAATGTTTGTCTTTGACCACTTGGTGTCACCTTTGCACAATGTCCTATTCTGAAATGCTGTGTATGACATTTATGTTTTTTTTTTTAATTAAACTCTGCTTCTAATTGGTTATCATTATTATTTATTATTTATATTTAAAAGGAGGGAAATTTAAGTTCTATAATTAAGCCAAAATACCGTGCTTTCATAAGGATGTTAATAATTAAAGTGCTGGCAACCTCTTTGCTTGTGGGCAGACGAGGTAACAACCAAAAAATAAAGCTAAAAATCCTACAGTTACCTGTAAGCATCATGGGAGCCAGTCACATCTCATATTAGAAGTATCACTGCAGAACCCTTTTCTTTTGCACATTTCTAGTTACAGATCCCACATTATCTTCCATGGTGAAGCAAAAGTATTCTTGTCTGGCTGCTAGGAATCAAAGTTACTTACCAGAGAATTTTCCAGCAGGTTAGGTTTGGTCAAAGAAACAAAGAAGCCTGGAGATCATTCATTCTGGATCAGTCTTTTATTCAGTGCAGTTACGCAGATGAACACTTTCTGAGACAACTGAGCTGCAATTTATCATGAGCAATGTAAGACGGGCAGTAATCTTAACCACGGAAGCTAACATGGCACCAGTATCTAAAAATGCACAAAAGAAAAGGGTTCTGCAGTGATATTTCTAATCTGAGATGTGACTGGCTCATATGGCCCTTACAGGTAACCATAAAAATTTAAGTTGTCACATCACCAAGAAAGCCTTTTGACAATGTTGTGAGTTGAAGCCATCACTACTGGGGCAACAATAAAAGAAGCATTTTTTTTATTTTTTTGAGTGCTGGCATTTGTTCTTGGATATATATATATATATATATATATATATATATATATATATGTGTGTGTGTGTGTGTGTGTGTGTGTGTGTGTGTGTGTGTGTGTGTGTGTATATATATATATATATATATATATATATATATATTTGTGTGTGTGTGTGTGTGTATATATATATATATATATATATATATATATATATATATATATATATATATATATATATATATATATATATATATAAAATCTCATTATTTTTCTGTTTCACTCTAAAAATTATTGCCAGCAGACACAAGTCTTGCTACCTGATAACCAAACTGTGTCTTGACTCCTTGTAATTTAGAGTTTTTCAGGAAATATTGAAACAGACATCCATTTTATTGCCTGCTTTATTAATTTCTGGGTTGAGGGTAACCAGAGCCTTTCCAGAAAAGCAATGGGCATAAGGCAGGAACCTGTCCTTGATGGAAACCAGCCCATCACAAATATGCACAAATATGCACATATGTACTTAAACACACACATATGCACAATGCGCAGATACCTAGGGACAAATTAGAACATCACCAAACCACTTAGCTTGCTGTTTTTTTAATGAGGAACTCACAACTCCTGGCAAAAACCCATGCAGAAACAGGGAATGCAGACAGACTGACACAGAAGCCACCTAATGTGGGACTCACAGTAGAGAACTAAGTATTGTACGACTGGTTATAACACAGTTTCTTCATTTAGAAAGCAGTTAAGATGTGACATACATTGACTTTAGAAATTCATTTTGATGTATCCAAACAACAAGTTACAAAAAAGGGAATCACTAGGGTTTTCTCAGCTTTTTTCTTTTAAGATAAGTGGAAGTGAAGGTGTGACCAAGATGTTGACTGAATGACAGCACTGTTTATCTGTTCTGCACCCTTTATATTCTCCTTGATAGGAATTTTGTGTGATATTTTCTTATTTGTACTTAAAAAAATCAATGAAATGTACAAGAATTGCTGCTGAGTAGACATGTTTTCTGAAATAAGACTATGCTCACCACTGATAGGACTAGTGCTGATGTTGCTTTCTCCTCCCACTGTGACTTCATACAATGACATTTGACAATTTATATGAATCAATCATTTGTCTTTGTCAGCTAGATTTTATACCAAGGCTTAAATGTATATTTTCCTTCTCTTAGGAGACTGAAGAGATTTCAGTCATTATGAGGGGCAGAGAGGCAGAAACCACAGAAGGTACTGCATAGGGAATAATGTAGGATTATGGCATTAGGTACAAAGAGGAAGCATGAGGTTTTGTAGGAACATCATGTCAACAATTAGCTGGTGAAGAAGATAACAGATTACAGCTAACCGTAAGTGCCTGGGTGTGCCCATCACTTAGCTACGGTTAATGCAGCTTAAATAGCTGAAGAGGATAACAAGGAAGCTATATGCAAATGAAGCAGTATAGCAACAGTGTAGTGGGCAGAGCAGTTGCATTACGAGCAGGCATTCCCGGTTCAAGACCCACTACAGCACATTCCATTTTCCATGTGAAATCATTTTATGAACAATTTTTTGCTGTATAACCTACTAAATAACATTTAAATGTGAACTGGAGTACTGCATTAAATGCACATGTTAGGTGTCAGTGTCATAATGTTGCAAAGTCCCCAGATAAGCACATGTGTCCCATACAATATATGTACACAGGAATCATGGATATAAATGGAAGGTAAAATGTGTAATGAATGACAACTCCATACAGCTTCCAAATCCCTCACCTTCCCAAGAACCATTAGCTATTACTGTCTAAATCAGTGCAATTGTAAGCAGAAGTAAGCACTAGTAAGCAAGTGTAAGCACCAATAAGCAGTAGTAAGTGTATTTAAACACTAATAAGTGAGTTTAAGCCTGTTTGTGTGGGGGTAAGCAATGCGCATACAGGTTTAGCAATATTGAAGCTAACTCTCTGTAAGCATATTTAACCGGAGGTTAACATTGCTTACCATCGCGTAAACCCACACAAACCTGTTTACAACTTCTCAAAAGTGCCTTAATCACTTTGCATCCAACAGCCCTTGTTCTGCCCAGCAATAAAATAAGCAGCCTTGCAGGTCTTGAACCCAGGACCCTATACACTATAG
The DNA here is from genome assembly GCF_019279795.1 of Protopterus annectens. NCBI lineage: Eukaryota > Metazoa > Chordata > Ceratodontiformes > Protopteridae > Protopterus > Protopterus annectens. Next base: position 965,180,725 of record NC_056746.1, read on the forward strand.
TCACAGTAGTAAACCACCAAGCCATCATATCAGTACAGAAGAATGAGGTATCACCAAACAAGTCCTCACTATAGAAAAATCAAACTGAACCTGTGAAAGGAATCAGTATACAGTCATATGTTCCATAACCGACTACATAACATACATATGTGAACTGGAGTACAGCAGTAAGCCCAGAAGTGAGGTGTAATTGTAATAGAGTGTTGAAATCCCCAATAAAACACAAGGTACACAGCGTACGTAAACATGAATCATGGATGCCAGGCAGACATATAAGATGAAATGAATAAGAACTCAATGCCAAAAAGAAAATATAATGCAAAGTGTAATGTAAGCAATGCTAAGCATTGCACAGGCCAGCTTAGGAGGTGTAAGCAATGTGTAGACCAGCTAACACAGTGTGCCCAGTGGTATACCCCTTTAAACAATGCCAACCTTAGGTAAGCAGGTTTGCACATAGCTTAGCCTTTTCAAAACCAGCCAATCATGGAAAAGTGCAGGAAATCGACCCTACTTAAGCTCAACAGGTGAGAATACATCTCATAACTGGTTGTAGCTTCCCCTTGCAGGCACCATGTCAGGAAGGGGAGAAGGTGTGCACTTTCAGGCACAGCGCTGGTGTATCCAGGAGTCTAAAGTCATGGCAGGATGCCTTGTCAAAGACCATGATCAGAGACTGTTGCAGGGCCAGTGCCAGGGCTCGCAGTACAAGGCCAAGGCCTGGGACCATCTTGCCTGTGACCTCACCAGTGCCACTGGCATACCCTGAGCTGGTGAGCAGGTCAGGCATCAGTATGCTGACCTGAAGCGGCGTAAATGGGACCTCTTGGAGCAGTGGCTCCAAGATGCTAGAGCAGCAGGGGATGTCCCAGCTGTGTGTAAGTATCACCCCACTATGTGTGTAATAATTGCCAGCTCATGTATATGATGGATTGGTATGGCTAAATATTCCTCTTATGTCCCCCACAGATGCAATGGAGTGGGCCATTAACAAGGAGGCCCACATCAGTCGCCTGGCAAGGCTGCGAAGCGAGGCAGGTCAGTAATACTCATGCATTTACTGTCATAGGAAATAAAAGTAAAAGTATTAGTAAATTAATTCCCTGTATAAAACCTGTATTGTTCAAGGCAAGTACTGCATACACCGAAGAATATGGCAAGAAGAGTCTCACATAGTTTGTATGTAAATAAAGGGTAATAGTCTGACAATAAAGTTCTAACTGCTGGCCTCATGTGTATACTCTGGTATCATATGGTAATGTAGATTTGCAATCATGTAATAGTACTGTTGTATTAAGCACTGTTACCCACACTGTGCACCATAAATAGAATGTGTAGGAATGCCTGTATATGACTGGTGTAATCCCCAGAGGCCATTTAGTACAACTGAGAAACACACAGACAGAAAACAGGGAAAAGGCAGATGACAAAACCCAAATACACATGCAACTGAGATGTGAACTGTTGTATTTTTAGCACACACAGCCATGGTTCAAATCCTGGCAGTGGGAGTAGTCTGCATACAGAATCATACCCCATAACTGTACAGATATGTCCAGAATGTCCAGTAAAGTGGCCCATATCTGGTGTCTGTCAACCTGTCCCCCTGTAAACTCAGTGTGATGATCCCAGACATATAGGCAGCAAACAGGAAATACAACTGATTGATACACATCTATGAGAACAAAGCTGGCACACTAGCAACTCCCCAAAACCTTATGAGAGTAAGAAGCCACGTATGTCCCATTTACACCCCTATGTTGTCAAGCTTTGGAGCTGTGGCCAGAGTGTGTAGAGTAACAGAGTGCGATGTATGTCCATAATAGTAATGTGTAATCTGATACTGTGTGTGGCAACATTCAGGTAGTGCTAACAAACATTTCTCCACAGGTCTGTTGGATACCAACACTGTGCCCAGAAATACAAGAATGTTACCCTGTACCGGTACTGTTTACATTGGTATTGTAATGCACTGTGACTGATGCAGTTGCTCTGAATAACGAGGTATTAGTCATCACTGTTGTCAACACTGTCCTACAAAATATAACTGTCTAGGAAATCTGTATAAGAGTGTTGTAATACAAGGTCAGAATGCCAAAGCACAGGAGAATTGTAAGACAGAAAGCAGATAGGAGATATACAGCAATATCTATATATCACACACAACTCTGATGGACAGTCTTTATGTTGTAACAGACACAGCCATGGTCTGAATCCTGGCAGTGGAAGTAGGCTGCATACAGAATCATACCCAACAACTGTACAGATAAGGCCAGGATGTCCAGTATATGGGCCCATATCTGCTGCCTGTCCCCCTGTCACCCTGGGAAGTCTGTGGGATGATCCCAGATGTTTAGCCAGTAAACAGGGAATACAAGTGATTGTCAAACATCTATGAGAACAAACCTGTCACTGTAGCAATTCCTGAAACTATAAGGAGAGTAATAAGCCAAGTATGTCTTATCTACAACTCCATGTTGTCAGGCTGTGACCAGAGTCCCATACTCTGGAACAAACTACCTATCTATATCAAACAAAGCTCCTCATTAACGCTCTTCAAGAAAAATCTTGATGATTGGATGGGAGATAGGAAATTCACCCCGGGATCACTTCTGTGGCTCTGCTGGACAGGGGCACAGGAAAATAATTTTCTTGGGTGACGAAAGTCAGGGTACCATTTGGCTAGGCTTATATAGGCCCTAGGGCCAATAGCCTAGTACCTACCTATGAACCTATGAACCTATGAGTGTGTATAGTAACAGAGTAAGATGTATGTGCATAATACTAATGTGTAATCTGGAACTTTGTGTGGCAACAATCAGGTAGTGCTAACAATAATTGCCCCCACAGGTACATTGGATACGAACACCGTGCTGAGAAATAAAATCCTTTATACCATGTACTGGTACTGTTTACTCTGGTATTGTAGGGAACAGTGAGTGTTGCAGTTTCTCTGAATAATAAAGTATCACTGGTCACCATCACCCACACTGTGCTACATAATAAAACTGTGTAGGAAAGCATGTATATGTGTGTGTCAAGTCAATAAAGGTTGAAGAGGACAATAATCTAGATATGTCCCAGTACACCTGCATGTGTTCAAGACATGGCCAGAGTCTGTGCAGAAAGAGTTGGATAGCTATGTGCACAACCTGGAATCTGGGAGTATGTGCAGAAACAGTTAGTGTTAATAAACATTTCCTCCATGGGTATAAGAGGTAAGAGGTGTATACTGCAGGTAAAACCAGTTAATGTATAATGATAACAACAGCTGTATCACTGTTCAAACTAAGGCTATAGGGTAGTGTAGTAATACTTGTAAGGTACAGATAACAGCACTGACTAGGAAAGTAATGCGGACTACAGGAATATACTAGTTGTTAATTGACATCCCCCCCCCCACCATATCTCCAACAATAAACTACATACCCACCCCAACCGGTATGTAATGTCTCCAATGTTCTGATTATGCCATATTGGTTAATCAATTGTTATATTTGTTTCCATGCATGTGCTATATTGAATTATTAAAACCATTGGCGGCATGGTGCCATCAATATACCTGCATGCTGTTGTTTTTACCACTGTGGTCCCATATATGCATGTGTTCTGTTTGCTATGCAACTGTTCCATATCTGGTGTCTGGGTTAATGGGAATATCAATGCATGCTGTTATACCTAACCCTGGAATGTGTTGACTATTACTAACCCACATATGATGATAAATTCTAAACACTATAGCACATTTGTGAAGGCCGGTCCCAGTGGACCCACCTGTCCCACCTCAGCTAGCCGTGGCATTGGACACCAACATGTCTGTTGGTCCTGCACCACCTTCGGGTGGAACCGCCTCAGGGGATGGGGCTCACCCCCCCCCCCAGGAGCAGGTGTGGACAAGTGCCTGTCACCCTTCGCCAGGTCCGGGTTGTGGTGTGTAGAGCATTCAACCAGCAGCTTGGTGATCTTCTACACCAGCTCGAGGGCCGCTTGTTGCAACTAGAGTGCCAGTCTGGCTCTGTGACTCAGCCCCCAGCACAGCCACCATTGGGGCTGTGAAGGTGCAGTGGTGATTGCCTATGGGTGGGGACCTCAGTCCCACTGTTTACACTAGGGGGCTCATGGGCCTCCGATCTCCCAACACCCATCCGCATCAAGGTGTTTACCCCCCCACATGTGTCATATATACCATCCCTGTATGTGTCTTGTTTGTTAACCTACCCAACCTACCTCCCTAAATATACCTACTACCCCTCCCCAATATCCCACTCTCATCTTAAAAAAAAAAATCACGCCTCATACATAGCTGTCTTTTTCACACGTGTCCACTGGACACATGTAATCAGGTTTAATTGGCATCGCAACATAATATTGTTGTCCTCACCCCTCTCTCAGGGGTTTGAGTGTCCAAATCTACCTCCAAATTCAGTGTATATGCACAGCTGTTGCTGTAGAAGAAATGGGCAACTATGGACCTTCCATACACTGTCATGCACATCCCTAGCTATTTTTCCTACTGTCTTTCCCTCTTTATGCCCCTTTTTCACCACTTTCCTATCAACCCTTTTTTCTTTTCTTTTAAAGAAATTAGCATGGGGATAAGTGGGAATAAGCACTTTTAAGCAGCAGTAAGCGGGTTTAATTATTTATTTATTTATATTTGTTGTCCGAGAGTGTCCGACTGGATGTAGGTCCATTTACAGTGGAGGCTCGTGGAGAAAAGCTCCACAGTTAAAATAAACAGATAGTAGTTACATTGGATTACATAGCGATTAACAATTTACATAGCAATTACTTACAACATATTTACAGATGAAGAACATAGTACATCAGTAGACAACTAGAATCTTTATCTGTGAAGTACATAACAGACATTAGCAAATGTTAAAATAAGAAGTTCCTGCTGTATAATAAGTACTAGGGTTATGAGCATCTGAGCTTGCTATAATCAAGGTAGTTAGTGGAGTGGAAAGAAAGGTAGTGGTTGGATTGGGTAGGTGATATTAGAGTGGGAGTTGGAAGGGCATAGCCAGCATGTTTTTAGGTGCGCTTTTAGTAAAGTTTTGAAGTAGGTGCATGATGGTATGGAGGTGATTGTGGGTGGGAGGGAGTTCCATAATTTGGCTATGGTGCAAGAGAATAGTGCTTCACCTGCAGAGTTATTGGCTTTAGTGATCTGCAAGTGATTTTTGTTGCTGGATCTTAGTGGTCTGGTGGTGCGATAGGGTTGGAGTAGATTCTGGAGGGATGGGACATTTAGTGGATGGTTTACTAGTTTGTGGGCGAGTGAGAGTTGATACCATTGAAGGAGGTGAGGGAGTTCAAGTCAGCCCAGTTCAGCAAGTGAGAGACAGTGGTGACTACGGTAGGATGCCTCTGTGGCAAATTTGGTGATTTTGTGGTAGCAGGTCTCTAGCTTGTTTAGATCGCATTGCCTTAAGTTGGTATATATTGGAGAGGCATAAAGAAGGGTGGAGATAAGGTGGGAATTTGCTATTGAAATCTTGCTTTGGTGATAAGATGCTTATTTCTGTATAATGCTCCTAGTTTTTTGTGGACTTTTTTATGGTCATGGATATGTGAATGTCAAATTTTAGTTTATTGTCTATTTCCACTCC